>NC_092723.1:126230509-126537442 GCF_047496885.1 Scyliorhinus torazame
GCAGGGGGTTTCTTCTCCGCACCGGCCATGGCGGAGCTTTACAGAGGCCGGCGCAGAGGGAAAGAGTGCCCCCATGGCACAGGCCCGCCCGCAGTTTGGTAGGCCCCAATCGAGGGCCAGGCCACAGAATCCCCCCGTGCCCCCCCCCCCGAGGACTCTGCAGGCTGCCCACAGAGCCAGGTTGAAAACGAGTGGCCGCTTGGCCCATCGCGGAGTGGAGAATCACCGGGGGGGCGCTGCCAACGGCCCCCGACTGGCGCGGTGTGATTCCCGCCTCCACCAAAAAACCGGCGCCGGAGAATTTGGCAGCCAGCGTCGGGGCAGCGTGTTGGGATACACTCTGCCCCCCCCCGGCGATTCTCTGGCCCAGCGGGGAGTCGGAGAATCCCACCCATGGTGTCTGGCATTCATTCTCAGTGATAATGTTGGCCCTGAAATAGTAGTGCATTACGCAACGTATTGATTCCAGTCTTCCAAGCTGACGTCTAAGACATCTAACCATCCGAAAAGAGGCGTAAGCAAAAGAGAAATCCAGCCTTTATCCAGGGACCGGGAGGTGGCATATCCAATGGTGTAGCAGCATTGATAGCTATCCAGTTTGACCCTTGTCGCCAGTTTTATAAGACCACGAAGGAGTCCACAGCGAGTAGTTCAAAGAAACTTAGTGTATTTGCAATAACTATTATATACATCACATAGGTCCTAACTGGACCTGCCTTGCCGGTGCCTAACTGGCCGGCTTTATATACCATCCATCTGTGCATTGTTTAGAGGTCCCCGCCCCTTTAACAGAGGAGCTCGTATTCTACAAGGTTCAAAGAGAAGTTAATTGTTCCCACCATAAGGTACTTGCGGCTTGTAACAGTACTGTTGGTAGCAAACGTAAAAACAAAGATTTATATTCATTTCAAGCCCTTTTATGGCCTCAGACATTCCAGAGTTCTTTACAGTCAAGGAAGGACATTTGAAATGTTGTCCCAACTTTACTAAAGGAAATAAGGCAACCATTTGAATGTGACAAGTCCCCACAACCTGCAATGAGTTAGTTGTCAAATTATTTGCTTTATGTATGTTTGTTGAGGCAGAGATGTTGGCCAGGGGACAAGGGAGTATTCCCCGACTCTTCTTCTGAATAGTATCATGGGATCTTTCGCATCCATCTAATAGGCCAGATGAGGCTATGCTTTAACATCTTATCCAAGAGACAGCACTACTGACAGTGCAGCTGTCCCTCAGTATTGTACTGGGGAGATAAGCCGAAATGTTGGGCTCAAGTCTCTGGGAATGGAATTTTGAAACCCTCAACATTTTGACTCTGAAATAAGAGATAACATCAGCCACTACTGCTCCTTCATTATAAAAAATGTGGTTGCCTGAATTGAGCAAGAGAGAGAGAGAATTTATAATAATAATCTTTATTAGTGTCACAAGTAGGCTCCCACTAACACTGCAATGAAGTTACTGTGAAAATGCCCTAGTCGCCACACTCCGGCGCCTATTCGGGAACACAGAGGGAGAATTCAGAATGTCCAATTCACCTAACAGCACATCTTTCAGGACTTGGGGGAGGAAACCGGAGCACCCGGAGGAAACCCACGCAGACACAGGGAGGAGGTGCAGACTCCACACAGACAGTGACCCAAGCTGGGAATCAAACCTGGGTCTCTGGCACTGTGAAGCAACAGTGCATTTGTGATTTGGAGAAAATTGAAGAGAATTTGAGAGAGATTGCAGAATGCGGGAATGGGTAGTCGATGAGGATAAGATTGAAGTCATGCATTCATTAAGTCTGCCACCTCTGTCCAGAAAACTGAAGCTCCAACCACTCAGGGATGAGCAATTAAATCCATATACCAGCCTCCCCGAACAGGCGCTGGAATGTGACGACTAGGGGCTTTTCACAGTAACTTCATTTGAAACCTACTTGTGACAATAAGCGAATTTCATTTATTTCATTCTGTTAACTCACCACATTTGTTTATGGGCAAAAGGATCATTGTCAGATTCTGAAACAAATTGACTTTGTTTTGTGGTAAACTGGAATGATTCTTCAGAACCATTTAAATGTACGAAGCTGTCCTACAATCCCTAGAGGAAGGGTCTCGGAATGGTTATCCATGTCATGTATTCCAAGTCTACTCCCAAGCCACACCCTGGCCAAATATAAGTTTGGCCTTTAACTTGTCTAAACAAGGCACTATTGCATTATAAGTGCCTGTGATTGAAGCTTGTTTATTGGAAGTTTGATTTACATTTTGAACAGGTAATATGGTAACAAGACACTTTTCCCTGCTTTTTTGGGCAATGGAAACAAACTGATTCTTATCCCCAGTGGCCCCTTACTAAACAAACAGCTGCGTAACACACAGCAGCCAGATTCAACAATCAAAATCCCGCCTTGTCAATGAAGTGTCGAACAAAATGTCTTGACCCAGTTCAGAAGGCCACCTGTGGAGCTAAAGTTCTCTGAGTATTCGATTTTTGTAAAGTATATTGATTCTCTGTATGGAACAGGGCCTGAGATTTCAGCTGATTGTCTGGTGTGCTAACCAACAATAAAATGCCATGTGTCAATGGTACAGAAAGAATAACACAGCTACCTCACAGGCACAGGGTGTGGGGTCAAGCCCGGCGCTCCACAGACTTGAGCAGCTGATGAAGGCTGACACTTAGAGCTGTCTCTTGGGAGAGATGCTGAATGGCGACCCTGTACGTCTTTACAAGTGGACGACCTGTGACATTGTTTTGAGCACGGGCGTTTTCCTTACTCTCCTGAACCAGCATCACAAAAACAAACGATCTGTGCATGCATTGCTTGGTGAGAACTTGCTGTGTGCAAATTGGCTGCTGAGTTTTTGACATTACGATAGTGGCCACTCTTCAGGAGGATTTCACTGGGGCAGCACGGTGGCACAGTGGTTCGCACTGCTGCCTCATCACGCCGAGGACCCAGGTTCTATCCCAGTCCTTGGTACCTGTCCGTGTGGAGCTTGCACATTCTCCCCATGTCTGTGTGGGTCTCACCCCCACTTCCCACAAATGTGAAGAGTAGGTGGATTGGCCACGCTAAATTGCCCCTTAATTGGAAAAAATTAATTAGATACTCTAAATTTTAAAAAAAGGAGTATTTCATTGGCTGTAATGCTCTTCACAATGTTGCGAAAGACAACATAGAAATGTAAGTCTTGGTGCCTTCTAGATCCACCTGGAGAATTAGATTGTCTCTAATTTCTAAAATTGCCTGGCTCTGTGGACTCTGAAACAAAGCTCAAAACCAGCAACAGAAATGGATTGTTAAGATTACACTTTCTGGGAATTTAGAGATAAAATGACTGAATATCAAATCATAATGTATAGATTCGTGAGCATTGCCAGCACTGACTGTTATTTCTGAATTTATATGTAATGAGTCTGGCTTTAGCACATTCCGGGAAGATGCCCAGTAGAGGGCTGCAGAGTTGGCAAATGACTGCAGTTCATTTTTTACATATTAATAAATGCTGTTTATATTTATTTATAAATTTTAACAACCTACATGAACTGTGATTTATTAACAGTTGGTTTGGGGGGAAAAAAGAGTTCTATGTATATCTTTCTACAGAGTCAGCATCTTTGTGTGTCCTGACTGCTGTAATACAGACGGCAAAGTGGGGATCAGCCCTTTAATTTTTCTGTGTTGGGGTCATAGTGGTCGTGAGTGAGGCTTGTAAATTATTCATGGCATACGCAAATAAAGCCCAAGGGCTGGCAGGAAAGTGAGTGAGGATGTGTAATTGTGTCCTGCTCCCAGGTACATACAATGCCAGAGCAGTTTGAAGAGGAGGGGGACAAGAAGGAGAGAGAACAACAAAAAAAAGGAAAGACGTCTTCGCATTTATGCAGCATGTTTCATGATCTCAGGATACCCCAAAATGAAAGAAAGATAGTCACTGTTGTGTTGTAGGAAAGGGGCAGCCAATCTCCACATAGCTTCCACAAACGGGGATGTGAGAATGACCGGATCATTTGTTTTTGGTGATGTTGAATGAGGGATAAATAGTCATCAGGAGGTCAGGGGTAATTCCTCCGCTCTTGTTCAAAATAAGAACATTTATGTCCACTTGATTGAAGATCTAATTCAAAAGACTGCACATCCGACAGCGCAGCACCGCCTCAGTACTGCACTGTGAGTGTCAGCCTGGCTTTTGGTGCTGAACTCTCAAGAATTTGGTTTGAACTCAGAATCTGATAAATCAATATCAGATGGGCACGGTAGCATAGTGGTTAGCACAGTTGCTTCATAGCTCCAGGGTCCCTGGTTCAATTCACAGCTTGGGTCACTGTCTGTGTGGAGTCTGCACATCCTCCCCGTGTCTGCGTGGGTTTCCTCCGGGTTCTCCAATTTCCTCCCACAGTCCTAAGATGTGCAGGTTAGGTGGATTGGCCATGCTAAATTGCCCATAGTGTCCAAAAAGGTTGGGTGTGGTTACTGTTTCGTTATGCTCTTGACGTAGCATAAGCTGCTTCCTTGATGTGCACTCTGACAAAGGAAGGTTCAGACTTGGAGATAGCTTTAACACATTTATTACTGTTAACAATTCTCCTACTTGGATTCGACGCTATTGTTAATCCTGCTATAGTTACTCAGACTGACTAACCAGTCTGCTACAATCCACGTGGTGGGAGTGATGTTCAATCAACCCTGTGTCTGTACTCACTGAGAGTACAGACTGGAAAAAGACTGAACATGTGTGATGTGTCCTTTTATATGGGTTGGTGTAATGCCCTCCTGTGGTAGTGTGTGTATTGTGTGTATTGTGTGTATTGTGACTGCCCATTGGTCGTGTCCTATCTTACTGACCTATTGGTTGACTGTCTGTGTGTCATGTCTGGTGTTCCTTCTAGCGTCTAGCTAGGTGTAGTGTATGTACATTAACCCTTTGTGTACTTACAGTGATGTATATCATCACATCCCTCCTTTTTTCGTGTTACATATTTTCTGTACAGTGTTAAAGAAAATTGAACAAACTAGGTAGATGAGTGATACTCTGTACAAGTCATGATAACAGTGATCATTAAACAATAAGTCCAAATCATATGCATGAGTCCAAAGTTCATTAATTATTATGGTTGAGTGGCTTTCTTGTTTGGTTGGTGAGTTGGTGATGTGGATGGTGGCATTGCATTGTAAACGCCATCAGTGTCCCTGTGCTGAAGGAACCAAGAAGTGGTCAAATCACTTTGTTGTCGGATTTGGACGCCTTTTTTTCTTTCGATGCTTGTGGTGGTAATTCTTGATGGCATCTGTCCTGAAAGCCAGGTTGCCTGTTGGTAGTGCAGCAAACGTGAATTGGTAAGATGCATCGTCCTGCCATGGCATGTCATTGTACTGAGCTGAGCAGTAACAGTGTCCCTCATGGGCAGAGTTGTACCATGTCGTACCAGTCTTAGTTCCATTGGTGTTGGTTTTGTCGTGCTTGTTGTCGATGTTGTTGCCTTTGGTACGCTTCTTGCTATTGTCTTTGATGTTGTTGTTGTAGTGGTTGGTTTTGTTGCCGTGTTTGCTGCGCTCAAGGACCACACTCTGTGGATAATACGAGTCCTTCACACAGTGACTCGTGTTGGCGTGCTTTGTGGCATCTGCTGTCTCCTTGAGCGTGCCGTCACTGAGTTTGCGGCGCTCCCCGTCTGGAGTCATGTCCGGCTTATTTGAATTAGCTTTGGCTTGTCGATGCTCCCCGTCTGGAGTCTGGTCTGTTTCACCTGAGTCAGTTTTGGTTTGTCGATGCTCCCTGTCTGGAGCCCTTTCTGGTTCACCTGAATCAGCTTTGGTTTCTTGAAGCTCCCTGTCCGGAGTCATTGCAGGTTCACTTGAGTCAGCTGAGATTTGTTGATGCTCCCCATCTGGAGTCATTTCACGTTCACTTACATCTTCTGAAGTTTCTTGATGTTCCCCGTCTGGAGTCAAAACATTCAGGAATGCATTTGCTTGTGGAGAGGCTCGAGCAAGTGAGGTTTGAAGTAACGTGGTGTCACCGGAGTCACCAGTAGTCTCGCTGTGATTGTCGAGTGCCTCTGTACATTCTAGCTGAGGTCTGTCACGTTGCACATCTGGTATGGGAAGTGGGATGCTGTCGTCACTTGTCTCACATACAGTGGGTAGAGCCTCAGTGTCTTCTTGTCGTTCACTTGAGCTGGGTAGACCGTCAGAGTCATCGTCTGGTGGCTCAAATAATCTGGGTGGACTGTCATAGTCTGCTTGCTGTACACTCGAGCGTGGCAGACTGTCATAGTCTTTCTGTTGTTCACTTGAGCATGGCAGACTTGCATTGTCTGCTGCTGGTTGCTCAGAGGTTGCTAGACCCTCATGGTCTTGTTCATGCAAGGACTGCGCTTTGGAGTCTTGCATTGCTTCTATCGTGGAGGCTGTCCACGAGCTCGCTGTGGAGGCTTCTGTCATCCCTCTGTGGAGTCTTGCAGCGCTCCTTGTGTGGAATCGTGCATTGGTCTCTCTGTGGAAACTGTCATCACTTCTTGTTCATGCAAGGACTGCGCTCTGGAGTCTTGCGTTGTTTCTATTGTGGAGTCTGTGCATGAGCTCTCTGTGGAGGCTTGTGTCACTCGAGTCACTTCTTGTTCATGCAAGGACTGCGCTGTGGAGTCTTGCGTTGCTTCTATCGTGGAGTCTGTCCACGAGCTCGCTGTGGAGTCGGGGACTCTTAGTGGTCCATGGACCACTCTCTGTGTGGCAGCAGGCTGCTCTCTGTGGGCTTGTACCGCTCTCTGTCTCTTGGCGTCAGGCCGCAGCATAATCCTGCACTCACGAGTCGGGATGTCGTATATGCTGGGCTGGAGATTCCCCAATCCGAAGAACTCATCGTTGGGGTCGTCAATGTATAACACGTCTAGTTGCGGTTCGGATTTGGTACTGGGGTAGCCACCCAAGGTGAAATGATCGTCTGAGTCATTGTCTTCTAGGACCATATAATCACGTTTTGAGCCGGAGCTGGCATTGGGCTCGCAATGTCCAAAGAAGAATCCAAAGTCTGAGTCATAGTCTTCAAGGACTGTATCATCTCTTTGGGCAGTGCTAACTGCTTGTTGCAGGGTTCTGCGGAGGTTACTTTCAGCTACTGGTCGAATTTCAGGCATTGTGCTGTCGTTCCAGGTGAAAGAATCTGGTTTTGAGACTTTACATTTTTTATTTTGTGTTTTGTGACATTTCCCCTTTAAGTGGGCGTGGTCCGGGGCCTCTGACATCATGAAGCATGTGACGTAGGTCGTAGGAAGCGATTGCGCATGCGCATATCGCTGTTCCCTTACTTGGGGCCTTCTTTTCAATTGCGCAAGCGCGGCTTCTCGCGCATGCGCAAACGGACCTTCCCGTTCTGTGCGCTCTTCGTGCAACTGCACATGTGCAGCACCTTTTCCAAGATGGCTGCAATTCAAAACTGCCATTCGTTGCTGCAAGCCTACCTCGCGGTGAGTTTTGGTGCCTCTTTTACCTTTTCTTCTTGTATGTTCCTCGCAGAATTCTTGGAATTTGTCCAGGACTGCCTGGAAGTCGCCCTTGTTTTGCCCCTTTGAGTATTTGAAGGTCTGAAAGATTTCAGCTGCTTCTGGACCCGCGATAGTAAGTAGAAGCTTTATTTTCTCTGCATCCGCCACGCCATCTAGGTCGGACGCTACCAGGTAGACCTCGAATCTCTGCTTGAACCAACGCCAGTTTTCACTGAGATTGCCTTGGTACCTGAGCTGCTGTGGAACCGGAATCCCGAACATCATCTTGCCTGGCTGTTGTTGCTGGTTGTTACTGTTTGCTGAGTTGAAACTATATGGATTTAACAGTCACTCCTGGAACCATGTTTTGTTATGCTCTTGACGTAGCATAAGCTGCTTCCTTGATGTGCACTCTGACAAAGGAAGGTTCAGACTTGGAGATAGCTTTAACACATTTATTACTGTTAACGATTCTCGTACTTGGATTCAACGCTACTATTAATCCTGCTATAGCTACTCATACTGACGAACCAGTCTGCTACAATCCACGTGGTGGGTGTGATGTTCAATCAACCCTGTGTCTGTACTCATTGAGTATCTCCACTGGAAAGAGACTGAGCATGTGTGATGTGTCCTTTTATATGGGTTGGTGTAATGCCCTCCTGTGGTAGTGTCATCTCTGTGTGTATCGTGACTGCCCATTGGTTGTGTCCTATCTTACTGACCTATTGGTTGACTGTCTGTGTGTCACGTCTCTGGTGTTCCCTCTAGTGTCCAGCTAGGTGTAGTGTATGTACATTAACCTTTTTGTGTACTTACAGAGATGTATATCACCACAATTACTGGTTATGAGGATAGAGTGGGGGGGTGGGCTTAGATAGGGCGCTGTTTCCAAAGAGTCGGTGCAGGCTCGATGGGTCGAATTATCTCTTGCTGCACTGTAAATTCTATGATACTCTATGAATAGCATCCCTATAGTGCAGGAGGAGGCCATTTGGCCCATCAAGTCTGCACCGACCCTCTGAAAGAGCGCCCTACCTAAGCCCACTCCGTCCCACCCCCACCCCCGTAACCCTGTAACCCCAGTTAACCTGCACATCTTTGACACCTATGGGGCAATTTAGCATGGCCAATCCACCTAACCTGCACATAAATGGTGATAAACAAGCAAGTGTAGTAGTCTCCAGGTAACAGCAACATACATTTACTTCCAGTGTGTCAGCCGTGGCTCAGTTGGCAGTACTCTCACCTCTGAGTCATAAGGTTCTGGGTTCAAATTCCTCTCTGGGGACTAAGTACCATGGTGTGAATTGAGCATGGTGTGCTCCCGCTGCAGAGGGCGGCGGGAAAACAAGCCAAATCTTCCATCCTTGACCCTATTAATTATGCATTGGGTATTTTGCTCCATTTTCCGTGGCGGGACAGACATGATGGAGCGTAGACTGCTGCCCTATCCGGGTGCCATATTGAAAACCGCCCAACGTCACTGACCTAATATTGAAGAAAGAAGGTGGACCACCTGAAAATGAAGATGGATCTCCGGGAGCCTTCTGGGGCTGGAAGATGGACCTCCTGAGAACAGAGTTGCATCTTCAGGAACACTCTGAGCCTGGAAGCTTTGATCCCTCTGACCATGTCGTTGTTACTCTACCTTTATAACATTGTGATGATTTAGTTAAACATCCATTGTCAATCATATCACTCGCACCCATTCAACGTGATGTAAGTGGGCAGCTTTAACAACTGGATTTCATATAGTAATTCAGATATCATTAAATTCCTCCCCCAGCATCAGGAATTTTGTGCATGCGCTGGCGGACGCAATGTGGGTCGAGTGCACATGCGCAACTGTTCCCGACGCACCACCGGTCAATAGGAGTGAAATCAAAAAGCTGATTCTCCAATGCAGTACTGAGGGAGTGCTGCACTGCCAGAGGTTCTGTCATTCAGATGAGACGTTAAGCTGAGGTATTGTTTGACTGCTCAGGTGGTTGTAAAAGATCCGAGGGCACAATGTCAAAGAAAAGCAGGGAGGTTACCCCAGGTGTGCTGGCCAATATTTAGCCCTTAATTAACATCACAAAAAAATGATTAACTAATCATTATCATATTGTTATTTGGGGGAGTTACTGCGCACTTATTGGGCGGGATCTCCATTGCGAGTCTGCCTCACCTCCGCTGCCGGTGAGGGTGGACAATTTGGCACTCAGCCAAATCTCCATTCACTGCAGTGGGAACAGAGAATCCTACCGGTGTGAAAGAACGGAGAATCAAAGTCATTGGCTGTTTTTCTCCTATATTTTAATAATGACCGCAATTCAAAAGTACTTCATTGGCTGTAACATGCTTTGGGATGTCATCAGGTTGTGACACATTCTATATAAATGCAAGTCTCTCTTTCTCTTTAACATACATGTTAGCCCAAGGTTGAGCCATCCGGTTCTCTTTATTGTGAGTAACCAGCACAGAGGCCTAGGGCTGTATTCTCTGATTGCCAATGCCAAAATCGCGTTCGGCGATTGGCCGGAGAATCCGTTTTTACGCCCAAATCAGGGGTGTCATCTGAGGACATCCCCCGATGCTCCGCCCCCGATGGGCCGACTTCCCCACAGCGTGGGGTGCGGATGCTCACAGTTTTCGGGACCCTCGCGTGGCGGTTGTGGACTGTTCCGCTGGCCGGGGGAGGTTTTGGCGGGAGCTGGGGGGACTGGTGGGAGGTGGTCCGGGGGTGGCGAGAGGGGTTACAGGGGGGCACTATCTGGCAGGCCAGGTCCGCGCGCAGCCGGCACCAAGTTGTACGGCGCGACCGCTGCAGGTCGCCGCCAGTGCATGCGCAGCCACGGACACAGCAATTCTCTGTCCATATCAGCAGATAAAGCTGGGGGTTTTCGTGGCGCAGCTGCTTGCCCCCCACCAGGCGGAGCATCAGTGCGGGGGCGGCACTGACGTTTTGGTCATAAGACTAGACACATGCTCCGGACACAGCCTCAAAATCGGAGAATCCAGCCCCTAATTAATGGCCTTGTGTGGTTTAAAACACCATTGGAAGCTTCCCTGGAATGCAACTGGGAACTTCCTAATGATGTTTCAGTCAGCCAGCTCAAAGAATGAAGTCAGTGAGTTGGATGGTGTATGGTGGCCTGTGGGATCATCCAAATCCCTTCTGCCCATTTCCTATCCTGCTTCAGCTCACACTCGCCCATCAGCCCTGTGCTCACTGCCTGCATTGTCATCTGGCCTGGACACATCTTCATTTTTACTTTTCATCCTTGTGTTCAAACCTCTTCAGGTTCTGCAGCCTCCCTATTTCTGTCCAGCCCTACACCCCTCTGGAGTTCTCTGCGTTCCTTTAATTCTGGCGCCTTATGCACCCCTTAGGTGGTTGGCAGTTTTGCAACTTGTTGAAAAATAGTATTTCAGAATCAATTCTGTATCAGGTTTGATTTCCCCCACTCCCCTCAATTCTGTAGCGGAGATTTTCTGTCTGAGTTATTTTATGCTGTTCAAGTTGAGGGGGTTGTGATTGTGGGGCATTAACATTGAGCAATAGAGCAGTAACCCACTTCAGAACTCAGTGGCTGTGTTAAGTACCCCCAAATGAAGAGAGTGTGGTGATATGCACCACTGTATATACACAAGGGGTTAATGTAAATACACTACAACTAAGTAAACATTAGAGGGAGCACCGGAGATGTCATGATATGCAAACATGCAGCTAATGAATGATGTGTTGGGTACTCTGGATCTGTGGAGACTGCGTTTACCTTAGCAGTAACATAGACAGGCTACCAACACTTGTAATAGTACAACACTATTTTATTAAGCTAGAAACTGTTGAACATACTTTCACTGTGGGTTAACACGATGTTAGATTAAACTAAAGACCTATGCCTGTCCTAACCAACCTATGCCTGTCCTAACCAGTCTATGCACTCAGCACATGGTGAAGATCTGTGTTGTAAGCTGTAAGCTCTGTCCTTCTGAGAGGCTGCATCCCGAATGAGCGGGAAAACTGATGTCCTCTGTCTTTATAGTGAGTGTGCTCTAACTGGTGATTGGCTGCGGTGTTGTGTGTGTTGATTGGTCTTTCTGTGTGTCCATCAGTGTGTGTGTTTGCACCATGATTTAAGAATGGGAGATGAGGAAATGGCTGAGGAACTGAACAGGTTTTTTGGGTCGGTCTTCACAGTGGAAGACACAAATAACATACCAGTGACTGATGGAAATGAGGCTATGACAGGTGAGGACCTTGAGGGGATTGTTATCACCAAGGAGGTAGTGATGGGCATGCTAATGGGGCTACAGGTAGACAAGTCTCCTGGACCTGATGGAATGCATCCCAGTGTGCTAAAAGAGATGGCTAGGGAAATTGCAAATGCACTAGTGATAATTTACCAAAATTCACTAGACTCTGGGGTGGTCCCGGCAGATTGGAAATTAGCAAACGTGACACCACTGTTTAAAAAAGGAGGTAGGCAGAAAGCGGGTAATTATAGGCCAGTGAGCTTAACTTCGGTAGTAGGGAAGATGCTGGAATCTATCATCAAGGAAGAAATAGCGAGGCATCTGGATGGAAATTGTCCCATTGGGCAGATGCAGCATGGGTTCATAAAGGGCAGGTCGTGCCTAACTAATTTAGTGGAATTCTTTGAGGACATTAACAGTGCGGTAGATAATGGGGAGCCAATGGATGTGGTACATCTGGATTTCCAGAAAGCCTTTGACAAGGTGCCACACAAAAGGTTGCTGCATAAGATAAAGATGCATGGCATTAAGGGGAAATTAGTAGCATGGATAGAGGATTGGTTAATTATTAGAAAGCAAAGAGTGGGGATTAATGGGTGTTTTTCTGGTTGGCAATCAGTAGCTAGTGGTGTCCCTCAGGGATCAGTGTTGGGCCCACAACTGTTCACATTTACACAGATGATTTGGAGTTGGGGACCAAGGCCAATGTGTCCAAGTTTGCAGACGACACTAAGATACGTGGTAAAGCAAATAGTGCAGAGGATACTGGAAGTCTGCAGAGGGATTTGGATAGGCTAAGTGAATGGGCTAGGGTCTGGCAGATGGAATACAATGTTGACAAATGTGAGATTATCCATTTTGGTAGGAATAACAGCAATAGGGATTATTATTTAAATGATAAAATATTAAAACATGCTGCTGTGCAGAGAGACCTGGGTGTGCTAGTGCATGAGTCGCAAAAAAATTCGTTTACAGGTGCAACAGGTGATTAAGAAGGCAAATGGAATTTTGTCCTTCATTGCTAGAGGGATGGAGTTTAAGAATAGGGAGGTTCTGCTGCAATTGTATAAGGTGTTAGTGAGGCCACACCTGGAGTATCGTGTTCAGTTTTGGTCTCCTTACTTGAGAAAGGATGTACTGGCACTGGAGGGTGTGCAGAGGAGATTCACTAGGTTAATCCCAGAGCTGAAGGGGTTGGATTACGAGGAGAGGTTGAGTAGACTGGGACTGTACTCGTTGGAATTTAGAAGGATGAGGGGGGATCTTATAGAAACATATAAAATTATGAAGGGAATAGATAGGATAGATGCGGGCAGGTTGTTTCCACTGGCGGGTGAAAGCAGAACTAGGGGACATAGCCTCAAAATAAGGGGAAGTTGATTTAGGACTCAGTTTAGGAGGAACTTCTTCTCCCAAAGTGTTGTGAATCTATGGAATTCCTTGCCCAGTGAAGCAGTAGAGGCTCCTTCATTAAATGTTTTTAAGATAAAGATAGATAGTTTTTTTAAGAATAAAGGGATTAAGGAATATGGTGTTCAGGCCGGAAAGTGGAACTGAGTCCACAAAAGGTCAGCCATGATCTCATTGAATGGTGGAGCAGGCTCGAGGGGCCAGATGGCCTACTCCTGCTCCTAGTTCTTATGTTCTTATGATATACTGGTGTATATTATGACAATGAACACTTAGAATAGGACACAACCAATGAGCCATCAAGACACCCAGAGGTGGCATTACCACAAGGGGGCATTACACAACCCATATAAAAGGACAGGGCACACATGCTCTGCCTCTTTCCACAGACCCACAACTAGAGAATACATCAGGGTTGATCAGAAGCATCACACCCAGCACATGGCTTAGAGCAGACTGGTTTAGTTAGACTGAATTACTATAGTTAGATAAGCAGGAGAGTCAAACTCATTTAAGAACTGTGTTAATAGTTCAATAAACATATTGAACTCCTGACAAAGTCTGGACCTTCCTTTGTCAAAGCATACACCAAGGAAGCAGCCTGTGCTACACGAAGAAGCATAACACAACAGAGAGCTCTCTGTTTTACTGTGCCAGTGTGACAGTTATCCATTTTGGGACAAAGTAGATAGGGGAAACTGTTCCCGTTTGTTAAAGGATCAAGAATAAGAGGGCACAGATTTAACTTGATTTGCAGCAGAAGAAAATGTGATGCGAGATAAAAACTTTTTTCACACAGTGAGTGTTTATGATCCGGAATGCACTGCCTGGAAATGAAGTGGAGGCAGGTTCAGCTGAGGCATTCAAGAGGGTATGAGATGATTATTTGACAAGGAACAATGTGCAGCAGTGCAGGGGAAAGGCAGGTGAAAGGTGCTGAGTGATAATGTCTGTTTGGAGAGCTGGTGCAGAGACGACAGGCCAAATGGCCTCCTTCTGCACCATAATAACTCTGTTATCCTGTAATTAATTTGCTGCACAGCTACTGTGACCCCTCTGAATGGCATTATCAATTGGTGCAGAATGTGGGCCATTTTGTCAAGGCTCTGGCTCGCACTGTGACATCTGAATGAAAGGTCATGGCTTCTGTTCCATTCCAGAGATTTGAGTGCATCATCTAGGCTGACATGGCAGTACAATATTGAGCAAATGCTGCACTATCAAAGATAACCGGTGGAATTCTTCATTCCTGAGACTCGTGTTGACGTCGGGGCAGGATTCGTGGACTTCCACGACAGCAAAACCAGTGCTGCACCTGGACCCATTCAGCAGCTATTGAGCTATTCACTCCCCACACACACTCATCCCAGTCAGCAAGATGGCACTGGTTGCACTGGAGCGCTCCCATACAGTTGATGGGTTGACTGGAGCCAGAGGGCACCTAGGAGGTGGCTGGGGGTGGGGTGGGGGGGGGGGGGGGGGGGGGGGCACCCATATGACCTGTGGCCCTAAGTTCACAGTGGACAGTCAGTGGCATGCGTAGCCGCATGGCTGCCTTGCTAGATGCGACAATAGTGTTCCATGCCTGTCCACCCCAACCCCACAGACCATCTCCTGGCCATCCCTGTTACTCCGCCTGGCCCAGGCAGAAGCCCCCTGGCCAGCAGCACAATTCTCAGCTATGTTGGATACTTTCCACACCCCTCTCTCTCCCTTAGCAGCCACGGTGCCTGTTTCACGATTTTTAAAAGCACAAGTGAACCGGGCCATTGGGAATTCACCCCAGTGGAGGCGGAGCATTGTGGAGGTCTGAGAGAATATTGGGTCAGGCCCGCTAATGATATGCCAATGGTGTTTACACTATGTGCGGAGTGGAACGCACCAACCCCGCTGTCGAAGCCCCGGAGATTTGCGATTTGGCGTGAAAGTGTCGCCTGCCATGATTTCAGCGTCGGAACCGATTCTCCGCCCAATCACGTTTCCCGATTACAGAGTCGACCGACGGAGAATCCCACCCACTGTCTTTCAGAAAAGATGTTGAACTGAGGGTCAGATGTCCTCTTAGGTAGACATAAAAGATGGTGAACAGTATTTTGAAAAAGAGCAGTGAAAATTCACTGCAATGTGCAGGTTAATATTGACCTCATTGATATTTGTGGAATCTCACTCTGTGCATATAGGCTGCTTGATGTGCTTACAGTGAGTACAAGTGTACCATTATTTTCTGTTCCAATGCTAGAGTTCTCCTGCAGAATTGTCGGTCGGCGGGATTTTCCGGTCTGCCGGCAGTGCACCCACGCCCACGGGTTTCCCGATGGCGTAGGATGGCCACAATGGGCCAGCTGCGGGAACGGAGAGTCCCGTTGCCAACTAGGGTGTGCCATCCAGGAAAACACGGCTGCAAGACTGGAGAACCTCCCCCCAGGTTTCCTTTCTCATATTAGGTAAGGGTGACAGTTATATTCAGAGGAGATCAGCCTTTTGTGAAATTACGGTGTACATTCTTTTGTTGATTCAACAATACTTTGATGCATTTAATAGGCAAGGACATGAGGGGCAAAGGAACAGACCATTATGATGAAAGGGTTGAATGACAACAGGTCAGATGGGGATTGCACACAACATGAATACTGGCTTGGACCATTTGGGTTGAATGGCCTGTTTCTGTCTCATAGGGCAAAACCTTCTCCTCTCGCGGGTGACGAGCTTGGGCTTGGTAAGGGCTTGTAATTAGGTGGGACGGTGTCACACCGGAACCCTGATGTCTTGCTAACTCCACTAGAATTAAGTTCTCCGTTGGAAGGCCCAGGGTCAACCTTACCCCCACCACCTGTCGAGGTGTTTAAATGGTCAATTAATGACCAGCTTACCCACCACGGTTGGTATTAACCCAGCTGCAGCGGACCTGTTGCCATGTGGCACACACGGCAACTCCAACTGTATGGCCAGCTTATCAGCTCCCGGGGATGGGGGTTCCCTGGTTGGGAGACTGGATATTTGAAAGGGGGAACCCACTTTGGGAGTCGCACTCCTGGCCTTACCGCTAGCCCCCTACCACCCCCCAACTCCCATACCCCTTTCTCCATGACTCCACTGAACATAACCCTCGGCCCAGACCCTCTCCCCACACCACATTATCAGATGGGAGAGGCTATGGGATTGTCCTAATGTCACTAGGCTGGTAATCCAGAGGCCCAGTCAAATGTTCTGGGATCATGGATTCAAATCGCAATGACAAATGATGAATTTAACTTTAACTAATAAACATCTGGAATCAAAATCTAGTATCTGTAACAGTGACGACAAAACTATTGGTGATTGTCGTAAAACAGAAACCCATCTGGTTCACTAATTTCCTTTAGGGAAGGAAATCTGCCATTGTTGCTGGTCTGGCCGACACATGACTTCAGACCCACATCAATGTGATTGACTCGTAAGTGCCCTCAGGAATGGCCTAACTAGCCACTCGGCTAGTTTCAAAATACTGCAAAGACTTACTGCAGCTGTTCAAGAAGGCAGATCACCATCACCTTCTCAAGGGCGATTAAGAATGGGCAATAACGCTGGCCCAACCAGCGATATCCACACTCCGTGAATTTATACATAACAAAAAATTATGAATGAAAAAATGTAGTTGTGGCCTGGCTCACTTCACAAACCTGGATTCTGGTGCCCGTCCTTCTGTCAGCAGCCACTGACCTCCCTGTGGTGCTGCAGAGCACACGAGCTGTTGGCCTTTGATTAGCCAGCAGCTCTCGGAGGGCGAGGCTCCCACACCGGTCGTCTTAATCCCGGGGGAAATCCCACTGATGGCCCCTTGAGAGGGAGGCGGAATTTCAGTGGGAAACTTGGAAATCCATAACATGCCACCGAGATTCTCGTTTTCCAGCTTGTATGAGATGCTCACACCAACGGCATTTGTGCTCACAGCGAACATGGCCGCAGAATCTCCCCGCTATTTTCCCTGAAGTTGCCCTTCAGCTGCCAGAGTCCTGAGGCCTAGGAAACCCGACTGGTCACATTTAAGCCTGGAAATCAGATTATTTATATTTTTAATAGAATTTACAGTGCAGAAGGAGGCCATTCAGCCCATCGAGTCTGCACCGGCTCTTGGAAAGAGCACCTACCCAAGGTCCACACCTCCACCCTATCCCCATAACCCAGTAACCCCACCCAACACTAAGGGCAATTTTGGACACTAAGGGCAATTTATCGTGGCCAATCCACCTAACCTGCACATCATTGGACTGTGGGAGGAAACCGGAGTACCCGGAGGAAACCCACGCACACACGGGAAGGATGTGCAGACTCCGCACAGACAGTGACCCAAGCCGGACTCGAACCTGAGACCCTGGAGCTGTGAAGCAATTGTGCTATCCACAATGCTACCGTGCTGCCCCAATTAGATCAGAGGTTGTCAGTAATTAAATTACTAACCTGCTTCCTGGAGTGGCTTTTGTCCCAGGTTTCCATTGGACCCGGAATTGGGTCTGTTGGGATAGGGCTTGAGATTTTAAAACAACGTTAACATCTGACCCAACCTGTCTTTCAGTGTCGAAATTCACCCTATGTTATTCAACTGAAGGCTTTACTTCCAATTTTTTGGTAATAATCGTTTAATTGATATAGTGTTCAGGTTAGATCTGCATCTCAATTATTCATCGCACTCCAATGAATGATAAATTAGATCCCATTGCTCCAGGATGCTTGAAATTCTGCCCACGCCGTCGCAGCACTGATTCCCTTTATTTCTTTGGGCCAACAACATCACGGATCTAACGATTGTCTGGCGACTTGTCTGACAATGTAATGAGGAGTCGCTACTGAACTGACAATTCGACACATGAAAATCTTCATTCCCCCTCAGCCTATTTGTAACAATAAAGACAAGCGCTGATTTCATTAGGAGTGGTGGCTGCATCCCATTACAATTGTAACAGTGGCCCGTTGGGGGACTGTTGCTGTTAGAGCTTGCAGAGGGCTTCACCAAGAGTGAGCTAGCGCTACACAGGTCAGAGTATTTCACCTCCCCTACAGCACTCTTGATAAATTATTGTGCCTTTTTTGTGTTTACTGAGTTGAATGCACAGGGGAGTCAATGTCTGCAGCAGAGCATTTTCACCAGATTTCGTCCTGCTGTTGCTACACCTGTCATGTTTATGCTATTCAGGGGCGAAGTTCTCCGTTATCGGCACGATGTCCGCCGACCGGTGCCAAAATCGGCGCAAATCCCACCTGCATCACGCCGCCCCAAACGTCGCTAAGTCTCCGGCCCGGAATGGGCTAGCAGCGACGTGACGTTATCCGCGCTGGGTGACGTGGTTCATGCCGTGCGGCGTCATACCGCCGCACGGCGTGACGGCTCATAAGACGCGCTGCTGCCCCCACCCGACCAGAAGACCCGACCGGATGGCCGCTCAGCCCCGAGGTTCCAGTCCCGCGACATTGAGGCGCTCCTGGACGCAGTGGAGGAGGGAGGCCCTGTATCCCGGGCACGGCCGCAGAGTCGCCCCACGCCACAGCCGGCGTCTGTGGAGGGAGGTGGCAGAGGCTGTCAGCGCTGTGGCCCTGACACCACGGACAGGCACCCAGTGCCACAAGAAGGTGAACGACCTCGTCAGAGCAGCCAGGGTGAGCCGCCCCACCCCTGCCCGATATCCATATCCCCCCTCCCCATATCCCCCCTCCCCATATCCCCCTCCCCATATGCCCCCTCCCCATATCCCCCTCCCCATATCCCCCTCCCCATATCCCCCCTCCCCATATACCCCCCATGTCCCCTTCCACATATCCCCCTCCCCCATATCCCCCTCCCCCATATCCCCTCTCCCCCATATCCCCCTTCCCATATCCCTCTCCCCATATCCCCCTCCCCCATATCCCCCCTCCCCATATCCCCCCTCCCCATATCCCCCCCTCCCATATCCCCCCTCCCCCATATCCCCCCTCCCCCATATCCCCCCTCCCCATATCCCCCCTCCCCCATATCCCCCTCCCCCATATCCCCCCTCCCCCATGTCCCCCCTCCCCCATATCCCCCTCCGCCATATCCCCCCTCCCCCATATCCCCCCTCCCCCATATCCGCCTTCCCCCATTTCCCCAAGTGAATCCAGCCCTAACCTTAACCTCTGCAATACACGTGCAACCGATGGCATGCATTCATATACCTGTCTAACACTGTTGCCTTTTACCCCTGCCACCACCCCCCACAGGAGAAGCGCGCACACAACACCAGGGAGCATGTGAGGACTGGAGGAGGCCCAGCTGATGCGAGGCCACTGACCGAACATGAGGGAAGGGCCCTGGAACTGGCTGGCGGACCTGAGGACCGGGAGGTTGCTGATGCAGAGGTCGGGGGCCCACCAGCAAGTGAGCCACCGACAGCCCGTCCCCATATCCCCCCTCCCCATATCCCCCCTCCCCATATCCCCCTCCCCCATATCCCCCCTTCCCCATATCACCTGATCACTGCCTGCGTGTCTAACCATGCATGCTTCATTGTGTATCGCAAGAGCAAACGTCGAGGCACCCATCCCCGCAGATGCAGACCGCCCGCACGATGCCCCTCGGAGACCACGGGAGACGGAGAGACCCGGACCCTCTGGCACGCGACGCCCGCAGGATGCCCCTCGGAGACCACTGGAGACGGAGAGACCCGGACCCTCTGGCATGCGACGCCCGCACGATGCCCCTCGGAGACCACGGGAGACGGAGAGACCCGGACCCTCTGGCATGCGACACCTGCACGATGCCCCTCTGAGACCACGGGAGACGTAGAGACCTGGAGCAACAGGGAGACGACGCCCCCGTCTCGTGCGGGTGATGCGACGCAGGCGTGTGCCACCCAGCGACGAGAGGGGCAGCCACAGGCCCCCGTCACAGCCGAGCCACGAAACCACAACCCAGGACACCCCTACCCAGGACACCACTACCCAGGAAACTGAAATACAGGACAGTGACACAGATTGGATGGGCGGAGACGAACTGCCACCCCAAAGTGCCATGGACTCAGAGTCGGACGATGCGCACGACACAACGCCACTGCTGTCACCAACACCCTCCACCATCGCAGAGACGCTCACCTCGGTTTGGCACTTTAGTGATGAGGCGTCTGGTACACTCACTGGTTCGCACAACACAGCCGTCCCGGTACAGCAGCTGGAGGTAGGAGCAGCAGAGGGGCCGGGCGGTCGGAGGGCAGCCCGGCGCAAGCGAACATCTGCCGCCCAGATGGATCCCGGGTTCCTGGAGTTACCACACCCACCCATAGGTCCGATGCAACCACCGAACCTGAGACGAGCGAAGAGGGTAACGGCCAGCTTGCGGCGGCTGCAGTCGCAGGTGGAGGAGTCCACCCATGTCCAGGAGCTGGCAGTGGTGCCGGTCATGCGTGCCACCCAGGCCGACACCGCACGGGTGGCGTCCGCGGTGGAGGCAATGGGTGCGACGGTGTCAGACATGGGGAGCGGTTTGCGAGGCCTGGGGCTTTCAGTGCAGGCGGCGTCTGTGGCCCAGGACATGGCTGCCCTCTCACAGGAGGCCATGAGCCAGCGCCAGCGGCAGATGGCAGAGGCGCTCAACGCCATGGCCCAGTCTCAGCAGGCCATGGCCCAGTCTCAGCAGGCCATGGCCCAGTCTCAGCAGGCCATCGCTGAGGGCATCGGCGCCATTGCCCATGTTCCAGCCGGCGTCGCACAGTCACAGACAGGGATTGCCAACTCCCTGAGCTCCATGGCTGCAAACCTGCAAATCCTTGTCGATACCAGCACGGGCCTCCAGGACTGGCATTGCCAGATGTCGGAGGGGCGTCGGATGGCCAGTCCGTTCGCATCCCCCACCCATGTAGAGGCCTGGGGGCCATCAGGTACCCCAAGGGAGGAGGAGGTGCTGGGGCCTGTTCCGGGTCCCATTGTAGGGGATGTCCCAGAACATCTCAACACCTCGGGCTCCCCCCCTTCCGTCCTAGGTGCATCGGGTGGGCAACGGGCAGGACAGGCTGGCAGCTCGCCATCCCAGTCGCCCGGGCCGCAGCCTGGCCCATCTAGGCCAGGACGCCCCAGGAAACGGCCGCCAAAGGGATCCCGTGTCAGAGGGCAGGAATCACAGGAGTCCACCTCCAGTTCTGCTGTACCGTCTGGGGAACCACCTAGGCGTAGTCAAAGGGCCCGTTAGGCCAAACAATTAGACACTGAGTAAGTTGGCACGGGTGCAGGGCACAGATGAGTTTTAGGGGCTAGGGCACGTGCGTGAACTCCTTTCGTTATTAAAGTCAATGTTACACCTACAGAAGCTGCCTTTGTGCTCTGTCCAAAGCGTGCGGGGGTGTCATGTACATTGAGCGCAAGTGTGTGAGTGAGGGGTGGTCTTACCTCAGCCCCAGGTGAGTCTGCCCCCTTCCCCCTGGGCCGCCATCAACATCCCCCCCGGGCAGAGGGCGGGACCGTGGGCTGCAGTGTCACAGCCGCATGCAGGGATGGTCCGGGTGGATGGTGGTACTGTGGCCATGGGTCAGACATAGTCCAACGATGTGGAGCCAGGAGCTCATCGCAGGGCGGGTTGTCATCATCCTCCATGGCCTGCAATAGACACGCGTCCACCGGCAACTGTGTGAGCCCGGCCGTTGTGCCGCAGGTGGATCGGTAATGGGGGGGTGGTGTGCATGCGGGTGGGGTGGGTGGGGTTGGGGAGGGGGGTGAGGGTGCTGGGTGGGTGGATGGGTGGGGGGTGTGGGTGGTCGGGTGTTGCCATGGTGTGCGGTCTGTGGCCATACTACCCGATTCCCACGCCCATCTAGTCAGTGAAGCGGGCGTCTATCAGCCTGTCCCGTGCCCGCTGGCCCAGCCGGTAACGGTGGACAGCCACCCGCCCGTGTCTAGCCCGTCTGCCCTGACCATTGCCCCCATCCCCCTCATCTGGGGAGGACTGCGCCTCTTCCTGCTGCTCCTCCACTCCTCCGGGGGTGGGGGGTGGGGAACGATGACATGTCATCATTGCCCATCATTGCCTATAGGCAGCACGGAAGCACAAGTGGATAGCACTGTGGCTTCACAGTGCCAGGGTTCCAGGTTCGATTCCCCGCTGGGTGACTGTCTGTGCAGAGTCTGCACGTTCTCCCCGTGTCTGCGTGGGTTTCCTCCGGGTGCTCCGTTTTTCTCCCACAGTCCAAAGATGTGCAGGTTAGGTCGATTGGCCATGATAAATTGCCCTTAGTGTCCAAAATTGCCCTTAGTGCTTTGTGGGGTTACTGGGTTATGGGGATAGGGTGGAGGTGTTGACCTTGGGTAGGGTGCTCTTCCCAAGAGCCAGTGCAGACTCGATGGGCCGAATGGCCTCCTTCTGCGCTGTAAATTCTATGATACCCCCTCCTTCCCCCAGCCAGGTGGCATGGACCGCATGGGTCCGACTGTTGGAGGCTGGCACCTGGCCAGGTGGACCAACTCACTTGCCCTCGCACCCCCCCTCCCCGGCACGGACCCCCCCCTCCCCGGCACGGACCACCCCCCGTCCCCCTCCCTGGCACGGACCCCCCCCGCCCCCCTCCCCGGCACGGACCCCGTCCCCCTACCCGGCACGGACCCCGTCCCACTCCCCGGCACGGCCCCGTCCCCCGTCCCCCTACCCGGCATGGACCCCCCGTCCCCCTCCCTGGCAGTCATCCTCCCGTCCCCGGCACTCACCCCCCCTCCCGGCACTCCCCCGGAGCCCAGCCCACTCTAACCACCCCCCCCCCCCCGCCGCACACACACACACACACAACCCTACACACACCTCTCCCCCACACATACAGACTGCGGCCACGCCATCGCCTCTCCAGCGGCCAACCCCCCAGGCCGTCACCCACCTCCACGCTGGTCGGCGTCAACCTTGAACACTGGTTGACGCCGATTGAAAGGTGTTTTGATTTACGCCAACGTGACCCATGGTCACGTCGGCGGGACTTCGGCCCATCCGGAAGGGAGAATATCGGCAGCCCCGAAATCCATTGCCTCGTGCCCACCCGTGCCATTCTCCGAGGCGTGCGGCGCGATTGACGCCCCGCCGACTTTTCTCCCTTCGGAGAATTCGGCGGGCGGCGGGGGTGGAATTCATGACGGCCCACGGCGATTCTCCGACCCGGTGGGGGGTCGGAGAATCTCGCCCCAGTATTTCTTTATTTTGTCATTTTTGTTCCACTCTGAGATACAGCAGTATTTTGGTTTTCTGTCAGAAGGGCACGATGGTGGTCACTAATTTGTGAAGAGGATGCTAAATCCTGATCAAGGACCCAGCTTGAATTCCCAGCTTGACTCAGAAGTGAGAAGCTCACCAACGAGACAAATAAATAGCTCTCACCACTCTGTCCCTCAGTGAAATGGAACCTCCATCTATTCCTCAGTGAATGGGAACCTCCATTCTATTACTCAATGAATGGAGACCTCCATTCTATCCCTCAGTGAATGGAAACCTCCATTCTATTACTCCATGAATGGGAACCTCCATTCTATCCCTTAGTGAATGGGAACCTCCCTTCTATTACTCAATGAATGGGGACCTCCATTCTATCCCTCAGTGAATGGAAACCTCCATTCTATTCCTCAGTGAATGGGAACCGCCATTCTACCCCTCCATGAATGGGAACCTCCATTCCAGCCTTGAGTAAATGGGAACATCCGGTCTCGCCTCCGTTACTGGGAACCTCGATCTATCCCCCTGTGAATGGGGATTACATTATTTCCCTTAGTTTTCATAAGACCAAAAGACATAGGAGCTGAATTCGGTCACTAGGCCCATCACTAGGCCCATCGAGTCTCCTCGACCAATTTATCTGAGTGAAAATGGAATGTCTGTGGTATTATCAGGTATTACAGTACCCAAGAGGCTGAAGACCATTGATTAAACCTAGGAGTTTACCATTGGCTGTTGGTATGTAGCTCCGCCTTGACAGGTGGGGTATAAGAACCGGTGCCGTCCCAGCAGCCCCCATTTTCTGTACCGAAGCTGCTGGGGAACAGTTCTAGTCGATTAAAGCCTTCAGTTATGTTACAACCTCGTCTTTGATTGTAATTGATCATGCATCAATTTAATCAACTAGACTTAAGCTGAAAGGATGGATCTCCGAATCAAGCCAGAGTGTCTACATCTCAGCCCCCACGCGGAGAACTCGGCGGCGATATTTAAGCACTGGTTGGCGTGCTTTAAAGGCTACCTCGAGACGGCCGGAGGCACCGCCTCAGGAGAACAGTAACTGCATCTCCTGCACTCGAGGGTAAGCCCTGGGATCTACACCCTCATCGAGGAGGGGGAGGTATTTTGGTTCGATGCTGCGATCTAACTGTTAAAAGGACATTATATCCGCCCTGTAAACCAGGTCTACGCACGTCACCTGCTTGCAACTAGACGGCAAAGCCCCGGGGAATCGTTGGAGGAGTTCTATCGTGTGCTGCTGGTGCTGGGCAGAAACTGTGGCTGCCCGCAAGTTTCGGGGAGCGAGCACACGGAACTTCTAATCCGGGATGCCTTCGTAGCAGGTATGAGCTCCTCAAAGATCCGGCAAAGGCTCTTAGAAAAAGACACCCTGGGACTTAGAGAGGCACGGGCCCTGGCAGGGTCCATGGATGTTGCCTCCAGAAATGTGCAGTCCTATGCGTCCGACCGCGCGGCGGCCCCCTGGGCTGCGTGGCGTCCCACATCGGCAGCCCCACAGACCTTCCCTGTGTCTCTGCAGGCCTGCGCTGTAAGACGGCCCGCTAACTCCGTCGGACCCGCTGTTTCTTCTGCGTCCCCGCTATCTTTCCCCTCGGACACCACGCTGGACGGATGGGCGCTGCCATTTTGTCCATCCCCGCTGCCATTCTGTCCATCCCCGACCACCATGTGCGACCCATGGGAGGCGCCATCTTGGATGGGGCCCCAGGCCCCCAGCACGGTGTAGCACAATCAATCACTCATGAGGCGAGAAGAGATTAAGTCAATCGATGGCTTTATTACGCAGACTTGTTCCCCAGCAGCTCGGTTACAGAATGCGGCTGCTGGGAGAACCCGGGTTCTTATACTCCGCCTTATTGGGTGGAGCCAGCAGGCGGCAGATCCAATCAGGACCCAGTGTCTGTTCACCAGTAGCCTCTCGGCATCGCTGGGTACCGTATTACCCCTAATACATACCACCAAATTCACCCCTTGTTGAAAAAGAACCCGGCGGGGTGGTGGGTCGCATGGTGGTAGGGGTTTACAAGGTCGGTACTGGGATTCCATTAACACAGTGGCTATGCATCGATATCAACGGTTAACTATTTACAATGCCGCTTTTACTGGGCAACTGAATTATTTACAGATCTTGCTTTGTCACGCAGATTCAGTGAGTCGAGTGGGTGCCCTGGTCGTCCTTGCCGATCGTCTCAGCTCCGGTGGTGGTGCAGGCTCTGGCTCGGGGACTGTCGTCTCTGGGAGCGTCACGATGTTTGTTCCTGTTTCACTACTCGGTGAGTCAGTTTCAGCGGGAGCAGTGCGGAAGTGGCTGCTGGGAGGTAAGTCTGTCCTTTAAAAGCACTTGTCTTTGCAGGGGCAGGCCAGTCGATTTCGGCGGGAGAACAGCTGGTGAGTCAGTTTCAGCGGGAGCAGTGCGGAAGGGGCTGCTGGGAGGTAAGTCTGTCCTTTAAAAGCACTTGTCTTTGCAGGGGCAGGCCAGTCGATTTCGGCGGGAGAACAGCTGGTGAGTCAGTTTCAGCGGGAGCAGTGCGGAAGTGGCTGCTGGGAGGTAAGTCTGTCCTTTAAAAGCACTTGTCTTTGCAGGGGCAGGCCAGTCGATTTCGGCGGGAGAACAGCTGGTGAGTCAGTTTCAGCGGGAGCAGTGCGGAAGGGGCTGCTGGGAGGTAAGTCTGTCCTTTAAAAGCACTTGTCTTTGCAGGGGCAGGCCAGTCGATTTCGGCGGGAGAACAGCTGGTGAGTCAGTTTCAGCGGGAGCAGTGCGGAAGTGGCTGCTGGGAGGTAAGTCTGTCCTTTAAAAGCACTTGTCTTTGCAGGGGCAGGCCAGTCGATTTCGGCGGGAGAACAGCTGGTGAGTCAGTTTCAGCGGGAGCAGTGCGGAAGTGGCTGCTGGGAGGTAAGTCTGTCCTTTAAAAGCACTTGTCTTTGCAGGGGCAGGCCAGTCGATTTCGGCGGGAGAACAGCTGGTGAGTCAGTTTCAGCGGGAGCAGTGCGGAAGTGGCTGCTGGGAGGTAAGTCTGTCCTTTAAAAGCACTTGTCTTTGCAGGGGCAGGCCAGTCGATTTCGGCGGGAGAACAGCTGGTGAGTCAGTTTCAGTGGGAGCAGTGCGGAAGGGGCTGCTGGGAGGTAAGTCTGTCCTTTAAAAGCACTTGTCTTTGCAGGGGCAGGCCAGTCGATTTCGGCGGGAGAACAGCTGGTGAGTCAGTTTCAGCGGGAGCAGTGCGGAAGTGGCTGCTGGGAGGTAAGTCTGTCCTTTAAAAGCACTTGTCTTTGCAGGGGCAGGCCAGTCGATTTCGGCGGGAGAACAGCTGGTGAGTCAGTTTCAGCGGGAGCAGTGCGGAAGGGGCTGCTGGGAGGTAAGTCTGTCCTTTAAAAGCACTTGTCTTTGCAGGGGCAGGCCAGTCGATTTCGACGGGAGAACAGCTGGTGAGTCAGTTTCAGCGGGAGCAGTGCGGAAGTGGTTGCTGGGAGGTAAGTCTGTCCTTTAAAAGCACTTGTCTTTGCAGGGGCAGGCCAGTCGATTTCGGCGGGAGAACAGCTGGTGAGTCAGTTTCAGCGGGAGCAGTGCGGAAGTGGCTGCTGGGAGGTAAGTCTGTCCTTTAAAAGCACTTGTCTTTGCAGGGGCAGGCCAGTCGATTTCGGCGGGAGAACAGCTGGTGAGTCAGTTTCAGCGGGAGCAGTGCAGAAGTGGCTGCTGGGAGGTAAGTCTGTCCTTTAAAAGCACTTGTCTTTGCAGGGGCAGGCCAGTCGATTTCGGCGGGAGAACAGCTGGTGAGTCAGTTTCAGCGGGAGCAGTGCGGAAGTGGCTGCTGGGAGGTAAGTCTGTCCTTTAAAAGCACTTGTCTTTGCAGGGGCAGGCCAGTCGATTTCGGCGGGAGAACAGCTGGTGAGTCAGTTTCAGCGGGAGCAGTGCGGAAGTGGCTGCTGGGAGGTAAGTCTGTCCTTTAAAAGCACTTGTCTTTGCAGGGGCAGGCCAGTCGATTTCGGCGGGAGAACAGCTGGTGAGTCAGTTTCAGCGGGAGCAGTGCGGAAGTGGCTGCTGGGAGGTAAGTCTGTCCTTTAAAAGCACTTGTCTTTGCAGGGGCAGGCCAGTCGATTTCGGCGGGAGTGGAGCTGGCTGGTTAGTCAATTTCAGCAGGAGCTGAGAATTTTTTTTTTTAAATTAGTGTTTTAGGCGGGAACAGGAAGTCGACCCGCGGACGTCTGGGAAGACCCTCACCAATAAATTCTGGTGGAGAGGAAACCCGAGACACTACACGTGTAGTGTCTCCCACCCACCCTCCTCCTCTAACCTAATAATAAAACCCATTGGTCTGAGGTAAGTACCGTATTTTATTATATTATATTATTATTTTTTATAAAAAATTTAATTTAGTTGTTAGCCAGATCTTGGTAGAAAGTTAGAGGAATGGCAGGGAGGGGAGTGCAATGTTCCTCCTGCAGGATGTTTGAGGTGAGGGATGCAGTAAGTGTCCCTGCTGATTTTACCTGCAGGAAGTGCTGCCATCTCCAGCTCCTCCAAGACCGAGTTAGGGAACTGGAGCTGGAGTTGGAAGAATTTCGGATCATTCGGGAGGCAGAAGGGGTCATAGATAGCAGCTTCAGGGAATTAGTTACACCAAAGATTGGAGATAGGTGGGTAACTGTAAGAGGGACTGGGAAAAAGCAGTCAGTGCAGGGATCCCTTGCGGTCGTTCCCCTGAGAAACAAGTATACCGCTTTGGATACTTGTGGGGGGGGGGGACTTACCAGGGGTAAGCCATGGGGTACGGGCCTCTGGCACGGAGTCTGTCCCTGTTGCTCAGAAGGGAAAGGGGGAGAGGAGCAGAGCATTAGTAATTGGGGACTCTATAGTCAGGGGCACAGATAGGAGATTTTGTGGGAGCGTGAGAGACTCACGTTTGGTATGTTGCCTCCCAGGTGCAAGGGTACGTGATGTCTCGGATCGTGTTTTCCGGGTCCTTAGGGGGAGGGGGAGCAGCCCCAAGTCGTGGTCCACATTGGCACTAACGACATAGGTAGGAAAGGGGACAAGGATATCAGGCAGGCTTTCAGGGAGCAAGGATGGAAGCTCAGAACTAGAACAAACAGAGTTGTTATCTCTGGGTTGTTGCCCGTGCCACGTGATAGTGAGATGAGGAATAGGGAGAGAGAGCATTTAAACACGTGGCTACAGGGATGGTGCAGGCGGGAGGGATTCAGATTTCTGGATAACTGGGGCTCTTTCTGGGGAAGGTGGGACCTCTACAGACAGGATGGTCTACATCTGAACCTGAGGGGCACAAATATCCTGGGGGGGAGATTTGTTAGTGCTCTTTGGGGGGTTTTAAACTAATGCAGCAGGGGCATGGGAACCTGGATTGTAGTTTTTGGGTAACAAGGTAGGGGAACTGGCAGCATGGGTTGGTACCTGGGACTTCGATGTTGTGGCCATTTCGGAGACATGGATAGAGCAGCGACAGGAATGGATGTTGCAGGTTCCGGGGTTTAGGTGTTTTAGTAAGCTCAGAGAAGGAGGCAAAAGAGGGGGAGGTGTGGCGCTGCTAGTCAAGAGCAGTATTACGGTGGCGGGGAGGATGCTAGATGGGGACTCTTCTTCCGAGGTAGTATGGGCTGAAGTTAGAAACAGGAAAGGAGAGGTCACCCTGTTGGGAGTTTTTTATAGGCCTCCTAATAGTTCTAGGGATGTAGAGGAAAGGATGGCGAAGATGATTCTGGATAAGAGCGAAAGTAACAGGGTAGTTATTATGGGAGACTTTAACTTTCCAAATATTGACTGGAAAAGATATAGTTCGAGTACAATAAATGGGTCGTTTTTTGTACAGTGTGTGCAGGAGGGTTTCCTGAAACAATATGTTGACAGGCCAACTAGAGGCGAGGCCACGTTGGATTTGGTTTTGGGTAATGAACCAGGCCAGGTGTTGGATTTGGAGGTAGGAGAGCACTTTGGGGACAGTGACCACAATTCGGTGACGTTTACGTTAATGATGGAAAGGGATAAGTATACACCGCAGGGCAAGAGTTATAGCTGGGAAGGGCAATTATGATGCCATTAGACGTGACTTGGGGGGGATAAGGTGGAGAAGTAGGCTGCAAGTGTTGGGCACACTGGATAAGTGGGGCTTGTTCAAGGATCAGCTACTGCGTGTCCTTGATAAGTATGTACCGGTCAGGCAGGGAGGAAGGCGTCGAGCGAGGGAACCGTGGTTTACCAAGGAAGTGGAATCTCTTGTTAAGAGGAAGAAGGAGGCCTATGTGAAGATGAGGTGTGAAGTTTCAGTTGGGGCGGTGGATAGTTACAAGGTAGCGAGGAAGGATCTAAAGAGAGAGCTAAGACGAGCAAGGAGGAGAAGTATTTGGCAGGAAGGATCAAGGAAAACCCAAAAGCTTTCTATAGGTATGTCAGGAATAAACGAATGACTAGGGAAAGAGTAGGACCAGTCAAGGATAGGGATGGGAAATTGTGTGTGGAGTCTGAAGAGATAGGCGAGATACTAAATGAATATTTTTCGTCAGTATTCACTCAGGAAAAAGATAATGTTGTGGAGGAGAATGCTGAGCCCCAGGCTAATAGAATAGATGGCATTGAGGTACGTAGGGAAGAGGTGTTGGCAATTCTGGACAGGCTGAAAATAGATAAGTCCCCGGGACCTGATGGGATTTATCCTAGGATTCTCTGGGAGGCCAGGGAAGAGATTGCTGGACCTTTGGCTTCGATTTTTATGTCATCATTGGCTACAGGAATAGTGCCAGAGGACTGGAGGACAGCAAATGTGGTCCCTTTGTTCAAAAAGGGGAGCAGAGACAACCCCGGCAACTATAGACCGGTGAGCCTCACGTCTGTAGTGGGTAAAGTCTTGGAGGGGATTATAAGAGACAAGATTTATAATCATCTAGATAGGAATAATATGATCAGGGATAGTCAGCATGGCTTTGTGAAGGGTAGGTCATGCCTCACAAACCTTATTGAGTTCTTTGAGAAGGTGACTGAACAGGTAGATGAGGGTAGAGCAGTTGATGTGGTGTATATGGATTTCAGCAAAGCGTTTGATAAGGTTCCCCACGGTAGGCTATTGCAGAAAATACGGAGGCTGGGGATTGAGGGTGATTTAGAGATGTGGATCAGAAATTGGCTAGCTGAAAGAAGACAGAGGGTGGTGGTTGATGGGAAATGTTCAGAATGGAGTACAGTCACAAGTGGAGTACCACAAGGATCTGTTCTGGGGCCGTTGCTGTTTGTCATTTTTATCAATGACCTAGAGGAAGGCGCAGAAGGGTGGGTGAGTAAATTTGCAGACGATACTAAAGTCGGTGGTGTTGTCCATAGTGTGAAAGGATGTAGCAGGTTACAGAGGGATATAGATAAGCTGCAGAGCTGGGCTGAGAGGTGGCAAATGGAGTTTAATGTAGAGAAGTGTGAGGTGATTCACTTTGGAAGGAATAACAGGAATGCGGAATATTTAGCTAATGGTAAAGTTCTTGAAAGTGTGGATGAGCAGAGGGATCTAGGTGTCCATGTACATAGATCCCTGAAAGTTACCACCCAGGTTGATAGGGTTGTGAAGAAGGCCTATGGAGTGTTGGCCTTTATTGGTAGAGGGATTGAGTTCCGGAGTCGGGAGGTCATGTTGCAGCTGTACAGAACTCTGGTACGGCCGCATTTGGAGTATTGCGTGCAGTTCTGGTCACCGCATTATAGGAAGGACGTGGAGGCTTTGGAGCGGGTGCAGAGGAGATTTACCAGGATGTTGCCTGGTATGGAGGGAAAGTCTTATGAGGAAAGGCTGATGGACTTGAGGTTGTTTTCGTTGGAGAGAAGAAGGTTAAGGTTGGGGCAGCACGGTAGCCTTGTGGATAGCACAATTGCTTCACAGCACCAGGGTCCCAGGTTCGATTCCAGCTTGGGTCACTGTCTGTGCGGAGTCTGCACATCCTCCCCGTGTGTGCGTGGGTTTCCTCCGGGTGCTCCGGTTTCCTCCCACAGTCCAAAGATGTGCGGGTTAGGTGGATTGGCCATGATAAATTGCCCTTAGTGTCCAAAATTGCCCTTAGTGTTGGGTGGAGTTACTGGGTTATGGGGATAGGGTGGTGGTGTTGACCTTGGGTAGGGTGCTCTTTCCAAGAGCTGGTGCAGACCCGATGGGCCGAATGGCCTCCTTCTGCACTGTAAATTCTATGAAAGAGGAGACTTAATAGAGGCATACAAAATGATCAGGGGGTTGGATAGCGTGGACAGTGAGAGCCTTCTCCCGCGGATGGAAATGGCTGGCACGAGGGGACATGACTTTAAACTGAGGGGTAATAGATATAGGACAGAGGTCAGAGGTAGGTTCTTTACGCAAAGAGTAGTGAGACCGTGGAATGCCCTACCTGCTACAGTAGTGAACTCGCCAACATTGAGGGCATTTAAAAGTTTATTGGATAAACATATGGATGATAATGGCATAGTGTAGGTTAGATGGCTTTTGTTTCGGGGCAACATCGTGGGCCGAAGGGCCTGTACTGCGCTGTATTGTTCTATGTTCTATGTACTCCTGGGCGGGCACGGGAGGAGGACCGATCCACCCGGGAAGGGAGTGGCTGTGAGGTGCGCCGATGGGAGGGAGGGGGTGATTGGTGTTGGGGGGGTGTGGGGAGCTCCCGCAGGGAGACAGTGTCCTGTCGGCTGTCAGAGGAGGGTTCGCATGGAGAAGAATAATCCTCTCGACCAACAGGTCCGATTTGTGCGAGTGCACATGCTTTCGGAGCAAGATGGGTCCTGGGGCTGCCAGCCAGGTCAGAAGTGATGTTCCGGAGGAGGACTTCCTAGGGAAGACAAGGAGGCGCTCGTGAGGCGTTTGATTAGTTGTGGTACACAGCAGCGACCGGATGGAGTGGAGGGCATCCGGGAGGACTTCCTGCCAACGGGAAACTGGGAGTCTTCTGGACTGTAGGGCCAGTAGGACGGTCTTCCAGACCGTACCGTTCTCCCTCTCTACCTGACCGTTCCCCCGGGGGTTGTAACTGGTCGTCCTGCTCGAGGCGATGCCCTTGCTGAGCAGGAATTGATGCAGTTCGTCGCTCATGAAGGAGGACCCCCTATCGCTATGGATGTAGGCAGGGAAACCGAACAGTGTAAAGATGGTGCAGAGGGCTTTAATGACTGTGGTCACGGTCATGTCGGGGCAGGGGATGGCGAAAGGGAAACGGAAGTATTTGTCAACCACGTTTAGGAAGTATGTGTTGCAGTCGGTGGAGGGGAGGGGGCCTTTGAAGTCCAGACTGAGGCGCTCAAAGAGACGGGAAGCCTTTATCAGGTGCACTCCATCTGGCCTGAAAAAGTGCAGCTTGCACTCTGTGCAGATTTGGCAGTTCCTGGTGGCTGTTCGGACCTCCTCGACGGAATAGGAGAGGTTGCGGGTCTTCACGAAGTGGTAGAACCGAGTGACCCCTGGGTGGCAGAGATCCTCGTGGAGGGCTTGGAGACCGTCGCACATGTGCCGCGGGATAGGGCATCGGAAGGCTCGTTCAGCTTTCCGGGACGATACAAGATCTCATAATTATATGTGGAGAGTTTGACCCTCCACCGCAAGATCTTGTCGTTCTTGATCTTGCCCCGCTGTGCATTATCGAACATGAAGGCTACCAACCGTTGGTCAGTAAGGAGAGTGAATCTCCTACCAGCCAGGTAATGCCTCCAATGCTGCACAGCTTCAACTATGGCTTGGGCCTCCTTTTCCACTGAGGAGTGGCAGATTTCTGAAGCGTGGAGGGTACGGGAGAAAAAGGCCACGGGTCTGCCCGCTTGGTTGAGAGTGGCCGCCAGAGCTACGTCGGATGCGTTGCTCTCGACTTGGAAGGGGAGAGACTCGTCGATTGCGTGCATCGTTGCCTTTGCGATATCCGCTTTGATGCGGCTGAAGGCCTGGTGGGCCTCTGTCGACAGGGGAAAGACAGTGGACTGAATTAGCGGGCGGGCCTTGTCCGCGTAGTTGGGGACCCACTGGGCGTAATAAGAGAAGAAGCCCAGGCAGCGTTTCAGGACTTTCGAACAGTGAGGGAGGGGGAACTACATAAGGGGACGCATGCATTCAGGGTTGGGGCCTATCACTCCATTACGCACTACGTAACCAAGGATGGCTAGACGGTCGGTGCTAAACACGCATTTTTCCTTGTTGTAGGTGAGGTTCAGGGCATTAGCGGTCTGGAAGAATTTGCGGAGCTTGGCGTCGTGGTCCTGCTAGTCATGGCCGCAGATGGTGACGTTGTCGAGGTACGGAAACGTGGCCCGTAAACCGTGCTGGTCAACCATTCGGTCCATCTCCCGTTGGAAGACCGAGACTCCGTTAGTGACGCCGAATGGAATCCTTAAAAAGTGGTAGAGCCGCCCGTCTGCTTCGAAGGCACTGTACTTGCGGTCGCTCGGGCGGATGGGAAGCTGATGATATGCGGCCTTAAGGTCCACGGTGGAAAAGACCTTGTACTGTGCAATCCGATTGACCATGTTGGATATGCGGGGGAGAGGGTACGCATCTAGTTGTACCTATTGATGGTTTGACTATAGTCTACGACCATCCTCTGCTTCTCCCCAGTCTTTACAACTACCACCTGAGCTCTCCAGGGACTATTGCTGGCCTGGATTATGCCTTCCTTCAGCAGCCGCTGGACTTCAGACCGGATAAATTATTGGTCCTGGGCGTGTACCATCTGCTCCTAGTGGCGACAGGTTTGCAATCCGGGGTGAGGTTCGCAAACAAGGAAGGCGGTTCAACCTTGAGGGTCGCGAGGCTGCAGATAGTAAGTGGGGGTATAGGGCCGCCGAATTGGAACGTTAAACTCTGAAGGTTACATTGAAAATCTAACCCCAGGAGTGTGGGAGCGCAGATGTGGGGGAGGACATAAAGTCAGTAATTCTTAAACTCTCTCCCCTGCACCGTTAGGTTCGCGATGCAGAACCCTTTGGTTTCTACGGAATGGGATCCCGCAGCCAGAAAAATCTTTTGGGTACTCGGGTGAAAGAAAACAGCGTCTTACCGTATCCGGATGGATAAAACTTTCCGTGCTCCCAGAGTCGATCAGACATGGCGTTTTGTGCCCGTTAACCAGCACCGTCGTCATTGCCGTTTGGAGCAGTCCGGAGCCGCGACTGGTCCAGGGTCACCGAAGCCAGTCGCAGTTGCTGCATCGGGGCGTTTTCTTCAGGCCCCGTGGGGCCGCCCATGCTGGGGTCCTTGGCTGTCAGCCAAGATGGCGGTGTCCACGGATCGCACGCGGTCGGGGGCGGACAAAATGGCCATGGCCATGAATCGCACGTGGCCGGAGGGTCACAAGATGGCAGCGCCCATCCCCCCCGCATGGAGTCCAGGACCCAAAATGTCGGCACCCGTTGGCCGCACATGGATCGTTGGGGGAGTTGAGTCTGTGGTCCCAGTTCTCCCCCGGAGATTGCGGCGACCCCCCGGGACTGGCACACCGCTGAATAGTGCCCCTTCTTGTCGCAACTTTTACAAATGGCCGAGCGGGCCGGGCAGCGCTGCCGGGGGTGTTTCGACTGCCCGCAAAAATAGCAGCGGGGCCCCCCGGGTGGTCTGGTGCTCTGGCCACGCAGGCTTGCGGGGGAATGGGGGGTGCTGGAGAGTCGGTTGCGGCGGGGGTCCACAAAGCCCAAGGGGCTGCCGCGCGGTCGGGAACATAAGCGCGTGCATTCTGCGAGGGCACATCGAAGGAGGCTGCAAGGGCCCGTGCCTCCGTGAGCCCCAGTGAGTCTCTCTCCAGCAGTCGCTGGCGAATGTGGGATAAGGTCATACCTGCTACGAAAGCATCCCTGATTAGGAGTTCCGTATGTTCGTTAGCCGTCACCGGTGGGCAGTTGCAGCTCCTTCCCAATATTAGCAGCGCACTGTCGAACTCGTCCAGCGATTCTCCGGGGATTTACCGTCTCATCGCGAGTTGGTGGCGTGCGTAGACCTGGTTTACGGGCCGAATGTAGATCCCTCTCAGCATGGTGGGCACCATCGGGAAATCCTCCACATCTTCGATGAGCGTGTAGATCTCCGGACTGACACTGCATTTTCTGATCTTCTGTAGGTCTGCCGGGGACCGTTCGGAGGTATCCCTCAAAGCACGCTAGCCAGTGTTTAAAAGTGGCCGCCGAGTTTGCTACATGGGGGCTGATTCGCAGACACTCCGGGGCGATCCGGAGCTATAGAGTCCTTTAAAGTGTGCGTAATAAATTGTAGCACAATCAATCACTCACGAGGTGAGAAGCGATGAAGTCAATCGATGGTTTTATTACGCAGACGTGTTCCCCAACAGCTCGGTCACAGAATGCGGCTGCTGGGAGAACCCGGGTTCTTATACTCCGCCTTACTGGGTGGAGCCAGCATGTGGCAGATCCAATCAGGACCCAGTGTCTGTCCACCAATAGCCTCTCGGCATCACTGGGTACCATACTACCCCTAATACATACCACCACACACGGATGACTACACCCTGCCCGATCACAACCCGCAACTGCTCCATCTGCCCTCGGTGACGCTGGACCAAAATCGACCGTGGACACTTGCAACTGCAACGACGATGGTCTTCATCGAAGGCCACGAGACGTCTTGCCTGCTCGACTCTGGGAGCACGGAAAGCTTTATATGCCCCGACACGGTAAGGCGCTCTTCACTTGTTACCCACCCTGTAAACCAAAGAATCTCCCTGGCCTCAGGGTCACACTTGGTGGAGATAAAGGGGTTCTGCCTAGCAAACCTCACTGTCCAAGCAGGAAATTCAACAAGTTCCGCCTTTATGTCCTGCCGCACCTCTGCGCGGCTACACTCCTGGGGCTGGACTTCCAATGTAACTTGCAAAGTCTGACCTTTAAATTCGGCGGCCCTATACCCCCCCCTTACTGTCTGCGGCCTCGCGACTCTTAAGGTCAAACCACCTTCCATGTTTGCGAACCTCACCCCGGATTGCAAACCAGTCGCCACCAGGAGCAGACGGTACAATGCCCAGGACCGGACATTCACCAGGTCAGAGGTCCAAAGGCTACTGAGGGAACGGGTCATTGAAGGTAGCAACAGTCCCTGGAGAGCTCAATTAGTGGTGATAAAGACCGGGGAGAAACATAGGATGGTCATCGACTACAGTCAGACCATCAACAGGTTTATGCAGCTGGATGCGTACCCTCTCCCCCGCATATCCGACCTGGTAAACAGGATCGTGCAATACATGAGGCGGGATTCTCCACTCCCACGCCGAAGTGCCCACGCCTTCGTGAACGCCGTCGAGGTTCACGACGGCGCGAAACGGCCCCTATCCCGACCGATTCAGGCCCCGACAATGGGCTAGGATCGGGGCCGCGTCATCTACACGTGCCAGTCCTTGTCGCCGCGTAAAGGTGGCGTTGTATAGATGACGCGGCCGGCGCTGCATAACTGTGCGCATGGGTGGTTGCCGTCCTCTCTGAGTCCGCCCCGCAAGAAGATGGTGGACGGATCTTGCAGGGCCGCGGAAGGAAGGAGGTCCTCCTTCAGAGAGGACGGCCCGACGATCGGTTGGCACCGATCGCGGGCCATGCCACATTTGAGGTACCCCCCAGTGCAGGATCCTCCTCCCCCCCCCCCCCCCCCCCCCCCGCAGGCCACCACCCCCCAGCGTTCCCGCGCTGTTCCCGACGGCAGCAGCCAGGTGTGGACGGCACCGGGGGGAACCCGCCGTATTGGCCTGGCCGCTCGGCCCATCCGGGCATGAGAATAGTGGGGGTGCCGGAGAATCGCTATTTTGGGTGTCTCCGGCGATTCTCCGGCCTGCGGCCCGCGGAACTTGACGGGGCCGTTCCCGCCGCTTGGGAGAATTGCGGGAGGGCGTCGGACTGGCGTCCCGGGAAATTTTGGAGGCCCAGGTGATTCCCCCAACTGGCGCGGGAGTGGAGAATCTCGCCCAAGTTCTTCTCCACGATGGAACTCCAGTCCGCTTACCATCAGCTACCCGTCCGCACTAGTGACCGCAAATACACTGCCTTCGAAGCAGATGGGTGGCTCTATCAATTTTTAAGGATTCCCTTTGGTGTCACTAATGGGGTCTCAGTCTTCCAACGCGAGATGGCCCGAATGGTTGACCGGTACGGCTTACGCGCAACGTTCCCGTATCTTGATAACGTCACCATCTGCGGCCATGACCAGCAGGACCACGACACCAACCTCCGAAAATTTCTCCAGACCGCGAAAATCCTTAACTTAACGTATAATAAGGATAAATGCGTATTTAGCACCGACCGCCTAGCCATCCTCGGCTACGTGGTGCGAAATGGAGTTATAGGCCCCGACCCTGAATGCATGCGCCCCCTTATGGAGTTCCCCCTCCCTCACTGCCCCAAGGCCGTGAAGCGCTGCCTCAGGTTTTTCAGTTATTACGCCCAGTGGGTCCCTAACTACGCAGACAAAGCCCGACCCCTAATCCAGTCCACAACCTTCCCCCTGTCGACGGAGGCCCTCCAGGCCTTCTGCCGCATCAAAGCAGACATTGCAAAGGCCACGATGCGCGCCATCGACAGGTCCCTCCCCTTCCAGGTCGAGAGCGATGCGTCCAACGTAGCTCTGGCGGCCACCCTCAACCAAGCGGGCAGACCCGTGGCCTTTTTCTCCCGTACCCTCCATGCTTCGGAAATTCGCCATTTCTCGGTCAAAAAAGAGGCAAAAGCCATAGTAGAAGCTGTGCGACATTGGAGGCATTACCTGGCCGGCAGGAGATTCACTCTCCTCACTGACCAACGGTCGGTGGCGTTCATGTTCGACAATGCACAGCGGGGCAAGATAAAAAAACGATAAGATCTTACGGTGGAGGATAGAATTCTCCACCTCCAACTACGAGATATTGTACCGTCCTGGGAAGCTAAACGAGCCTTCCGATGCCCTGTCCCGCGAGTGGACCGCCTCCGAGCCCTCCACGAGGACATCTGCCACCCGGGGGTCACTCGTTTTTTTCCACTTCATTAAGACCCGCAACCTGCCCTACTCCATCGAGGAGGTCAAGACAGTCACCAGGGACTGCCAAATCTGCGCGGAGTGCAAACCGTACTTCTACCGGCCAGTGAAAGCGCATCTGATAAAGGCTTCCTGTCCCTTTGAACGCCTCAGCATGGACTTCAAAGGCCCCCTCCCCTCCACCGACCGCAACACGTATTTCCTGAACGTGATTGACGAGTACTCCCAGTTCCCATTCGCCATCCCCTGCCCAGACATGACCGCAAACACCGTCATCAAGGCCCTCCAGGGTATCTTTACACTGTTCAGTTTACCCCGCGTACATACACAGTGATAGGGGATCCTCCTTAATGAGCGACGAGCTGCGTCAATTCCTGCTCAACAGGGGCATTGCCTCAAGCAGGACGACCAGTTGCAACCCCAGGGGAAACGGGCAGGTAGAGAGGGAGAACGGAATGGTCTGGAAGACCGTTCTACTGGCCCTACAAGTCCAGGAATCTCCCAGTCTCCCGCTGGCAAGAGGTCTTCCAGGAGGCCCCCCCACGCCATCCGGTCTCTGCTCTGTACAACTACCAATCAGACACCTCATGAACGTCTCCTTGTCTTCCCCAGGAAGTCCTTCTCCGGGACCTCGCTCCCAAACTGGCTAGCAACACCCGGACCCATCCTGCTTCGGAAGCACGTGCGGGCGCACAAGTCGGATCCGTTGGTCGAGAGGGTCCACCTGCTGCACGCTAACCCCCAGTATGCCTACGTGGCGTTCCCTGACGGCCGGCAAGATACAGTCTCCCTTCGGGACATGGCGCCCGCCGGAACCCCGCGCGCACCCGAACCATTACCCCCCCCATCCCGCCACTCCGGCCTAGGCCCTCCCACCCACCAACGCCCCCTACAGGTGCCCCCCTCTCGGACCAACCGTTTGCCCCACCAGCGCCGTCTAGGGGTGACGAAGCTGCCATGGAGGCCGACGCCACGCTCCCGAGTCTCAGACGCCCGGACCCCCACCAGAATCACCACCGAAGCCCAGACGATCCAGGAGGACGACCAGGCCACCCGACCGACTGATTGTTTCACTGTAACTAACTGTAAACGAACACTGAATGTATATATCTCCCACACTTGTAAATATTCTCGACAACTCTGTAACGAGGTATCACGGTACCTCCGTATCTGATCATACCATGGTCGATGCAATTGTAACCACTGGCCACCACCCCCGCCGGACTCTTTTTTAACAGGGGGTGAATGTGGTATTATCAGGTATTACAGAACCCAAGAGGCTGAAGACCTAGGAGTTTACCATTGGCTGTTGGTATGTAGCTCCGCCTTGACAGGCGGGATATAAGAACCGGTGCCATCCCAGCAGCCCTCATTTTCTGTACTGAAGCTGCTGGGGAACAGTTCTAGTCGATTAAAGTCTTCAGTTATGTTACAACCTCGTCTTTGATTGTAATTCATCGTGCATCAATGTCCATTCTATCCTTCCGTGAAAGGGAACCTCCATTCTATCTCTCAGTGATTAGGAATCTCGATTCTATCCCCGAGTGAATGGGAACATCCAGTTTACCTTGCGTGAGTAGGAACCTCCATTCTATACATCAGTGAATGGGAACCTCCATTCTATCCCTCAGTGAATGGGAACCTCCATTCTATCCCTCAGTGAATGGCAACCTCCATTCTATCCCTCAGTGAATTGGAACCTCCATTCTATCCCTTAGTGAATGGGGACGTTCATTCTATCCCTCAGTGAATAGGAACTTCCATTCTATCCCTGAGTGAATGGGAACCTCCATTCTAACCCTAAGTGTCAGTGAATGGGAACCTCCATTCTAACCCTAAGTGTCAGTGAATGGGAACCTCCATTCTATCCCTGAGTGAATGGGAACCTCCATTCTAACCATAAGTGTCAGTGAATGGCAACCTCCATTCTATCCCTCAGTGAACGGGGACCTCCATTCTATCCCTCAGTGAATGGGAACCTCCATTCTATCCCTCAGTGAATGGGAACCTCCATTCGGTCCCTAAGTGAATGGGAGCCTCCATTCTATGCCTAATTGAATGGGAAACTCCATTCTATCCCTCAGTGAATGGGAACCTCCATTCTAACCATAAGTGTCAGTGAATGGCAACCTCCATTCTATCGCTGAGTGAATGGGAACCTCCATTCTATCCCTCAGTGAATGGGAACCTCCATTCTATCCCTCAGTGAATGGGAACCTCCATTCGGTCCCTAAGTGAATGGGAGCCTCCATTCTATGCCTAATTGAATGGGAAACTCCATTCTATCCCTCAGTGAATGGGAACCTCCATTCTATCCCTCAGTGAACGGGAACCTCCATTCTATCCCTCAGTGAATGGGAACCTCCATTCTATCCCTCAGTGAATGGGAACCTCCATTCTATCCCTCAGTGAATGGGAACCTCCATTCTATCCCTGAGTGAATGGGAACCTCCATTCTATCCCTCAGTGTCAGTGAATGGGAACCTCCATTCTATCCCTCAGTGAATGGGAACCTCCATTCTATCCCTCAGTGAATGGGAACCTCCATTCTATCCCTCAGTGAATGGGGACCTCCATTCTATCCCTAAGTGAATGGGAACCTCCATTCTATCCCTGAGTGAATGGGAACCTCCATTCTATCCCCTAGTATCAGTGAATGGGGACCTCCATTCTATCCCTCAGTGTCAGTGAATGGGGACCTCCATTCTATCCCTCAGTGAATGGGAACCTCCATTCTATCCCTCAGTGAATGGGAACCTCCATTCGGTCCCTAAGTGAATGGGAGTCTCCATTCTATGCCTAAGTGAATGGGAACCTCCATTCTATCCCTGAGTGAATGGGAACCTCCATTCTATCCCTCAGTGAATGGGGACCTCCATTCTATCCCTGAGTGAATGGGGACCTCCATTCTATCTCTGAGTGTATGGGAACCTCCATTCTATCCCTGAGTGAATGGGAACCTCCATTCTATCCCTGAGTGAATGGGAACATCCATTCTATCCCTCAGTGTCAGTGAATGGGGACCTCCATTCTATCCCTCAGTGTCAGTGAATGGGGACCTCCATTCTATCCCTCAGTGTCAGTGAATGGGAACCTCCATTCCATTACTCTGTGTCAGTGAAAGGGAACCTCCATTCTATCCGTGAATGAATGGGAACCTCCATTTGGTCCCTCAGTGAATGGAAACTTACATTCTGTCCCCCAGTATCAGTGAATGGGGACCTCCATTCTATCCCTCAGTGTCAGTGAATGGGGACCTCCATTCTATCCCTCAGTGTCAGTGAATGGAAACCTCCATTCCGTTACTCTGTGTCAGTGAATGGGAACCTCCATTCTATCCGTGAATGAATGGGAACATCCATTTGGTCCCTCAGTGAATGGGAACCTCCATTCTATCCCTCAGTGTCAGTGAATAGGAACCTCCATTCTATTACTCAGTGAATGGGAACCTCCATTCTATCCCTCAGTGAATAGGAACCTCCATTCTATTACTCAGTGACTGGGGACCTCCATTCTATCCCTCAGTGAATAGGAACCTCCATTCTATTACTCAGTGAATGGAAACCTCCATTCTATCCCTGAGTGAATGGAAACCTCCATTCTATCCCTCAGTGAATGCGAACCTCCATTCTAACCCTCAGTGAATGGGAACCTCCATTCTATCCCTCAGTGAATGGGAACCTCCATTCTATCCTCAGTGAATGGGAACCTCCATTCTATGCCTAAGTGAATGGGAACCTCCATTCTATCCCTCAGTGTCAGTGAATGGGGACCTCCATTCTATCCCTCAGTGAATGGGAACCTCCATTCGGTCCCTAAGTGAATGGGAGTCTCCATTCTATGCCTAAGTGAATGGGAACCTCCATTCTATCCCTGAGTGAATGGGAACCTCCATTCTATCCCTCAGTGAATGGGAACCTCCATTCTATCCCTCAGTGAATGGGAACCTCCATTCTATCCCTCAGTGAATGGGAAACTCCATTCTATCCCTCAGTGAATGGGAACCTCCATTCTTTCCCTCAGTGAATGGGAACCTCCATTCTATCCCTCAGTGTCAGTGAATGGGGACCTCCATTCTATCCCTCAGTGTCAGTGAATGGGAACCTCCATTCCATTACTCTGTGTCAGTGAATGGGAACCTCCATTCTATCCGTGAATGAATGGGAACCTCCATTCGGTCCCTCAATGAATGGGAACCTCCATTCTATCCCCCAGTATCAGTGAATGGGGACCTCCATTCTATCCCTCAGTGTCAGTGAATGGGGACCTCCATTCTATCCCTCAGTGTCAGTGAATGGGGACCTCCATTCTATCCCTCAGTGTCAGTGATTGGAAACCTCCATTCCGTTACTCTGTGTCAGTGAATGGGAACCTCCATTCTATCCGTGAATGAATGGGAAAATCCATTTGGTCCCTCAGAGAATGGGAACCTCCATTCTATCCCTCAGTGAATAGGAACCTCCATTCTATTACTCAGTGAATGGGGACCTCCATTCTATCCCTCAGTGAATAGGAACCTCCATTCTATTACTCAGTGAATGGAAACCTCCATTCTATCCCTGAGTGAATGGAAACCTCCATTCTATCCCTCAGTGAATGCGAACCTCCATTCTAACCCTCAGTGAATGGGAACCTCCATTCTATCCCTCAGTGAATGGAAACCTCCATTCTATCCCTGAGTGAATGGGGACCTCCATTCTATCCCTCAGTGTCAGTGAATGGGAACCTCCATTCCATTACTCTGTGTCAGTGAAAGGGAACCTCCATTCTATCCGTGAATGAATGGGAACCTCCATTTGGTCCCTCAGTGAATGGAAACTTACATTCTGTCCCCCAGTATCAGTGAATGGGGACCTCCATTCTATCCCTCAGTGTCAGTGAATGGGGACCTCCATTCTATCCCTCAGTGTCAGTGAATGGAAACCTCCATTCCGTTACTCTGTGTCAGTGAATGGGAACCTCCATTCTATCCGTGAATGAATGGGAACATCCATTTGGTCCCTCAGTGAATGGGAACCTCCATTCTATCCCTCAGTGTCAGTGAATAGGAACCTCCATTCTATTACTCAGTGAATGGGAACCTCCATTCTATCCCTCAGTGAATAGGAACCTCCATTCTATTACTCAGTGACTGGGGACCTCCATTCTATCCCTCAGTGAATAGGAACCTCCATTCTATTACTCAGTGAATGGAAACCTCCATTCTATCCCTGAGTGAATGGAAACCTCCATTCTATCCCTCAGTGAATGCGAACCTCCATTCTAACCCTCAGTGAATGGGAACCTCCATTCTATCCCTCAGTGAATGGGAACCTCCATTCTATCCTCAGTGAATGGGAACCTCCATTCTATGCCTAAGTGAATGGGAACCTCCATTCTATCCCTCAGTGTCAGTGAATGGGGACCTCCATTCTATCCCTCAGTGAATGGGAACCTCCATTCGGTCCCTAAGTGAATGGGAGTCTCCATTCTATGCTTAAGTGAATGGGAACCTCCATTCTATCCCTGAGTGAATGGGAACCTCCATTCTATCCCTCAGTGAATGGGAACCTCCATTCTATCCCTGAGTGAATGGGAACCTCCATTCTATCCCTCAGTGAATGGGAAACTCCATTCTATCCCTCAGTGAATGGGAACCTCCATTCTTTCCCTCAGTGAATGGGAACCTCCATTCTATCCCTCAGTGTCAGTGAATGGGGACCTCCATTCTATCCCTCAGTGTCAGTGAATGGGAACTTCCATTCCATTACTCTGTGTCAGTGAATGGGAACCTCCATTCTATCCGTGAATGAATGGGAACCTCCATTCGGTCCCTCAATGAATGGGAACCTCCATTCTATCCCCCAGTATCAGTGAATGGGGACCTCCATTCTATCCCTCAGTGTCAGTGAATGGGGACCTCCATTCTATCCCTCAGTGTCAGTGAATGGGGACCTCCATTCTATCCCTCAGTGTCAGTGAAAGGAAACCTCCATTCCGTTCCTCTGTGTCAGTGAATGGGAACCTCCATTCTATCCGTGAATGAATGGGAAAATCCATTTGGTCCCTCAGAGAATGGGAACCTCCATTCTATCCCTCAGTGAATAGGAACCTCCATTCTATTACTCAGTGAATGGGGACCTCCATTCTATCCCTCAGTGAATACGAACCTCCATTCTATTACTCAGTGAATGGAAACCTCCATTCTATCCCTGAGTGAATGGAAACCTCCATTCTATCCCTCAGTGAATGCGAACCTCCATTCTAACCCTCAGTGAATGGGAACCTCCATTCTATCCCTCAGTGAATGGAAACCTCCATTCTATCCCTGAGTGAATGGGAACTTCCATTCTATCCCTCAGTGTCAGTGAATAGGAACCTCCATTCTATCCCTCTGTGAATGGGAACGTCCATTCTATCCCTGAGTGAAAGGGAACCTCCATTCTACCCTTCCATGAATGGGAACCTCCATTCTATCCCTCAGTGAATGGGAACCTCCATTCTATCCCTCAGTGAATGGGAACCTCCATTCTATCCCTCAGTGAATGGGAACCTCCATTCTATCCCTCAGTGAATGGGAACCTCCATTCTATCCCTCAGTGAATGGGAACCTCCATTCTATCCCTGAGTGAATGGGAACCTCCATTCTATCCCTCAGTGTCAGTGAATGGGAACCTCCATTCTATCCCTCAGTGAATGGGAACCTCCATTCTATCCCTCAGTGAATGGGAACCTCCATTCTATCCCTCAGTGAATGGGGACCTCCATTCTATCCCTCAGTGAATGGGAACCTCCATTCTATCCCTGAGTGAATGGGAACCTCCATTCTATCCCTCAGTGTCAGTGAATGGGAACCTCCATTCTATCCCTCAGTGAATGGGAACCTCCATTCTATCCCTCAGTGAATGGAAACCTCCATTCTATCCCTGAGTGAATGGGAACTTCCATTCTATCCCTCAGTGTCAGTGAATAGGAACCTCCATTCTATCCCTCTGTGAATGGGAACGTCCATTCTATCCCTGAGTGAAAGGGAACCTCCATTCTACCCTTCCATGAATGGGAACCTCCATTCTATCCCTCAGTGAATGGGAACCTCCATTCTATCCCTCAGTGAATGGGAACCTCCATTCTATCCCTCAGTGAATGGGAACCTCCATTCTATCCCTCAGTGAATGGGAACCTCCATTCTATCCCTCAGTGAATGGGAACCTCCATTCTATCCCTGAGTGAATGGGAACCTCCATTCTATCCCTCAGTGTCAGTGAATGGGAACCTCCATTCTATCCCTCAGTGAATGGGAACCTCCATTCTATCCCTCAGTGAATGGGAACCTCCATTCTATCCCTCAGTGAATGGGGACCTCCATTCTATCCCTAAGTGAATGGGAACCTCCATTCTATCCCTGAGTGAATGGGAACCTCCATTCTATCCCTCAGTGTCAGTGAATGGGGACCTCCATTCTATCCCTCAGTGTCAGTGAATGGGGACCTCCATTCTATCCCTCAGTGAATGGGAACCTCCATTCTATCCCTCAGTGAATGGGAACCTCCATTCGGTCCCTAAGTGAATGGGAGTCTCCATTCTATGCCGAAGTGAATGCGAACCTCCATTCTATCCCTGAGTGAATGGGAACCTCCATTCTATCCCTCAGTGAATGGGGACCTCCATTCTATCCCTGAGTGAATGGGGACCTCCATTCTATCTCTCAGTGTATGGGAACCTCCATTCTATCCCTGAGTGAATGGGAACCTCCATTCTATCCCTGAGTGAATGGGAACATCCATTCTATCCCTCAGTGTCAGTGAATGGGGACCTCCATTCTATCCCTCAGTGTCAGTGAATGGGGACCTCCATTCTATCCCTCAGTGTCAGTGAATGGGAACCTCCATTCCATTACTCTGTGTCAGTGAAAGGGAACCTCCATTCTATCCGTGAACGAATGGGAACCTCCATTTGGTCCCTCAGTGAATGGAAACTTACATTCTATCCCCCAGTATCAGTGAATGGGGACCTCCATTCTATCCCTCAGTGTCAGTGAATGGGGACCTCCATTCTATCCCTCAGTGTCAGTGAATGGAAACCTCCATTCCGTTACTCTGTGTCAGTGAATGGGAACCTCCATTCTATCCGTGAATGAATGGGAACATCCATTTGGTCCCTCAGTGAATGGGAAACTCCATTCTATCCCTCAGTGTCAGTGAATAGGAACCTCCATTCTATTACTCAGTGAATGGGGACCTCCATTCTATCCCTCAGTGAATAGGAACCTCCATTCTATTACTCAGTGACTGGGGACCTCCATTCTATCCCTCAGTGAATAGGAACCTCCATTCTATTACTCAGTGAATGGAAACCTCCATTCTATCCCTGAGTGAATGGAAACGTCCATTCTATCCCTCAGTGAATGCGAACCTCCATTCTAACCCTCAGTGAATGGGAACCTCCATTCTATCCCTCAGTGAATGGGAACCTCCATTCTATCCTCAGTGAATAGGAACCTCCATTCTATCCCTCAGTGAATGGGAACCTCCATTCGGTCCCTAAGTGAATGGAAGCCTCCATTCTATCCCTGAGTGAATGGGAACCTCCATTCTGTCCCTCAGTGAATGGGAACCTCCATTCTACCCCTCAGTGAATGGGAACCTCCATTCTATCCCTCAGTGAATGGGGACCTCCATTCTATGCCTAAGTGAATGGGAACCTCCATTCTATCCCTGAGTGAATGGGAACCTCCATTCTGTCCCTCAGTGAATGGGAACCTCCATTCTACCCCTCAGTGAATGGGAACCTCCATTCTATCCCTCAGTGAATGGGGACCTCCATTCTATCCCTAAGTGAATGGGAACCTCCATTCTATCCCTCAGTGAATGGGAACCTCCATTCTATCCCTCAGTGTCAGTGAATGGGGACCTCCATTCTATCCCTCAGTGAATGGGAACCTCCATTCGGTCCCTAAGTGAATGGGAGCCTCCATTCTATGCCTAAGTGAATGGGAACCTCCATTCTATCCCTGAGTGAATGGGAACCTCCATTCTATCCCTCAGTGAATGGGAACCTCCATTCTATCCCTGAGTGAATGGGAACCTCCATTCTATCCCTCAGTGAATGGGAAACTCCATTCTATCCCTCAGTGAATGGGAACCTCCATTCTTTCCCTCAGTGAATGGGAACCTCCATTCTATCCCTCAGTGTCAGTGAATGGGGACCTCCATTCTATCCCTCAGTGTCAGTGAATGGGAACCTCCATTCCATTACTCTGTGTCAGTGAATGGGAACCTCCATTCTATCCGTGAATGAATGGGAACCTCCATTCGGTCCCTCAATGAATGGGAACCTCCATTCTATCCCCCAGTATCAGTGAATGGGGACCTCCATTCTATCCCTGAGTGAATGGGAACATCCATTCTATCCCTCAGTGTCAGTGAATGGGGACCTCCATTCTATCCCTCAGTGTCAGTGAATGGGGACCTCCATTCTATCCCTCAGTGTCAGTGAATGGGAACCTCCATTCCATTACTCTGTGTCAGTGAAAGGGAACCTCCATTCTATCCGTGAACGAATGGGAACCTCCATTTGGTCCCTCAGTGAATGGAAACTTACATTCTATCCCCCAGTATCAGTGAATGGGGACCTCCATTCTATCCCTCAGTGTCAGTGAATGGGGACCTCCATTCTATCCCTCAGTGTCAGTGAATGGAAACCTCCATTCCGTTACTCTGTGTCAGTGAATGGGAACCTCCATTCTATCCGTGAATGAATGGGAACATCCATTTGGTCCCTCAGTGAATGGGAAACTCCATTCTATCCCTCAGTGTCAGTGAATAGGAACCTCCATTCTATTACTCAGTGAATGGGGACCTCCATTCTATCCCTCAGTGAATAGGAACCTCCATTCTATTACTCAGTGACTGGGGACCTCCATTCTATCCCTCAGTGAATAGGAACCTCCATTCTATTACTCAGTGAATGGAAACCTCCATTCTATCCCTGAGTGAATGGAAACGTCCATTCTATCCCTCAGTGAATGCGAACCTCCATTCTAACCCTCAGTGAATGGGAACCTCCATTCTATCCCTCAGTGAATGGGAACCTCCATTCTATCCTCAGTGAATAGGAACCTCCATTCTATCCCTCAGTGAATGGGAACCTCCATTCGGTCCCTAAGTGAATGGAAGCCTCCATTCTATCCCTGAGTGAATGGGAACCTCCATTCTGTCCCTCAGTGAATGGGAACCTCCATTCTACCCCTCAGTGAATGGGAACCTCCATTCTATCCCTCAGTGAATGGGGACCTCCATTCTATGCCTAAGTGAATGGGAACCTCCATTCTATCCCTGAGTGAATGGGAACCTCCATTCTGTCCCTCAGTGAATGGGAACCTCCATTCTACCCCTCAGTGAATGGGAACCTCCATTCTATCCCTCAGTGAATGGGGACCTCCATTCTATCCCTAAGTGAATGGGAACCTCCATTCTATCCCTCAGTGAATGGGAACCTCCATTCTATCCCTCAGTGTCAGTGAATGGGGACCTCCATTCTATCCCTCAGTGAATGGGAACCTCCATTCGGTCCCTAAGTGAATGGGAGCCTCCATTCTATGCCTAAGTGAATGGGAACCTCCATTCTATCCCTGAGTGAATGGGAACCTCCATTCTATCCCTCAGTGAATGGGAACCTCCATTCTATCCCTGAGTGAATGGGAACCTCCATGCTATCCCTCAGTGAATGGGAAACTCCATTCTATCCCTCAGTGAATGGGAACCTCCATTCTTTCCCTCAGTGAATGGGAACCTCCATTCTATCCCTCAGTGTCAGTGAATGGGGACCTCCATTCTATCCCTCAGTGTCAGTGAATGGGAACCTCCATTCCATTACTCTGTGTCAGTGAATGGGAACCTCCATTCTATCCGTGAATGAATGGGAACCTCCATTCGGTCCCTCAATGAATGGGAACCTCCATTCTATCCCCCAGTATCAGTGAATGGGGACCTCCATTCTATCCCTCAGTGTCAGTGAATGGGGACCTCCATTCTATCCCTCAGTGTCAGTGAATGGAAACCTCCATTCCGTTACTCTGTGTCAGTGAATGGGAACCTCCATTCTATCCGTGAATGAATGGGAACATCCATTTGGTCCCTCAGAGAATGGGAACCTCCATTCTATCCCTCAGTGAATAGGAACCTCCATTCTATTACTCAGTGAATGGGGACCTCCATTCTATCCCTCAGTGAATAGGAACCTCCATTCTATTACTCAGTGAATGGAAACCTCCATTCTATCCCTGAGTGAATGGAAACCTCCATTCTATCCCTCAGTGAATGCGAACCTCCATTCTAACCCTCAGTGAATGGGAACCTCCATTCTATCCCTCAGTGAATGGAAACCTCCATTCTATCCCTGAGTGAATGGGAACTTCCATTCTATCCCTCAGTGTCAGTGAATAGGAACCTCCATTCTATCCCTCTGTGAATGGGAACGTCCATTCTATCCCTGAGTGAATGGGAACCTCCATTCTACCCTTCCATGAATGGGAACCTCCATTCTATCCCTGAGTGAATGGGAACCTCCATTCTACCCTTCCATGAATGGGAACCTCCATTCTATCCGTGAGTGAATGGGAACCTCCATTCTATCCCTCAGTGTCAATGAATAGGAACTTCTATTTTATCCCTCAGTGAAGGTGATCTCCATTCTACCCCTCCATGAAAGGGAACCTCCATTCTATCCCTGAGTGAATGTGAACCTCCATTCTATCCATGAGTGAATGGGAACCTCCATTCTATTACTCAGTGATTGGGAACCTCCATTCTATTACTCAGTGAATGGGAACCTCCATTCTACCCCTCAGTGAATGGGAACCTTCATTCTATCCCTGAGTGAATGGGGACCTCCATTCTATCTCTGAGTGTACGGGAACCTCCATTCTATCCCTGAGTGAATGGGAACCTCCATTCTATCCCTGAGTGAATGGGAACCTCCATTCTATCCATCAGTGTCAGTGAATGGGGACCTCCATTCTGTCCCTCAGTGTCAGTGAATGGTAACCTCCATTCCATTACTCTGTGTCAGTGAATGGGAACCTCCATTCTATCCGTGAATGAATGGGAACCTCCATTCGGTCCCTCAGTGAATGGGAACCTCCATTCTATCCCCTAGTATCAGTGAATGGGGACCTCCATTCTATCCCTCAGTGTCAGTGAATGGGGACCTCCATTCTATCCCTCAGTGTCAGTGAATGGGGACCTCCATTCTTTCCCACAGTGTCAGTGAATGGAAACCTCCATTCCGTTACTCTGTGTCAGTGAATGGGAACCTCCATTCTATCCATGAATGAATGGGAACATCCATTTGGTCCCTCAGAGAATGGGAACCTCCATTCTATCCCTCAGTGTCAGTGAATAGGAACCTCCATTCTATTACTCAGTGAATGGGGACCTCCATTCTATCCCTCAGTGAATAGGAATCTCCATTCTATTACTCAGTGAATGGGGACCTCCATTCTATCCCTCAGTGAATAGGAACCTCCATTCTATTACTTAGTGAATGGAAACCTCCATTCTATCCCTCAGTGAATGGAAACCTCCATTCTATCCCTCAGTGAATGCGAACCTCCATTCTAACCCTCAGTGAATAGGAACCTCCATTCTATCCCTCAGTGAATGGGAACCTCCATTCTATCCCTCAGTGAATGTAAACCTCCATTCTATCCCTGAGTAAATGTGAACCTCCATTCTATCCTTGAGTGAATGGGACCTTCCATTCTATCCCTCAGTGTCAGGGAATAGGAACCTCCATTCTATCCCTCGGTGAATGGTAACCTCCATTCTATCCCTGAGTGAATGGGAACCTCCATTCTACCCTTCCATGAATGGGAACCTCCATTCTATCCCTGAGTGAATGGGAACCTCCATTCTACCCTTCCATGAATGGGAACCTCCATTCTATCCGTGAGTGAATGGGAACCTCCATTCTATCCCTCAGTGAATAGGAACCTCCATTCTATTACTCAGTGAATGGGGACCTCCATTCTATCCCTCAGTGAATAGGAACCTCCATTCTATTACTCAGTGAATGGAAACCTCCATTCTATCCCTGAGTGAATGGAAACCTCCATTCTATCCCTCAGTGAATGCGAACCTTCATTCTAACCCTCAGTGAATGGGAACCTCCATTCTATCCCTCAGTGAATGGGAACCTCCATTCTATCCCTCAGTGAATGGGAACCTCCATTCTATCCCTCAGTGAATGGGAACCTCCATTCGGTCCCTAAGTGAATGGGAGCCTCCATTCTATGCCTAAGTGAATGGGAACCTCCATTCTATCCCTGAGTGAATGGGAACCTCCATTCTGTCCCTCAGTGAATGGGAACCTCCATTCTATCCCTCAATGAATGGGAACCTCCATTCTATCCCTCAGTGAATGGGGACCTCCATTCTATCCCTAAGTGAATGGGAACCTCCATTCTATCCCTGAGTGAATGCGAACCTCCATTCTATCCCTCAGTGTCAGTGAATGGGGACCTCCATTCTATCCCTCAGTGAATGGGAACCTCCATTGTTCCCTAAGTGAATGGGAGCCTCCATTCTATGCCTAAGTGAATGGGAACCTCCATTCTATCCCTGAGTGAATGGGAACCTCCATTCTATCCCTCAGTGAATGGGAACCTCCATTCTATCCCTCAGTGTCAGTGAATAGGAACCTCCATTCTATCCCTCTGTGAATGGGAACGTCCATTCTATCCCTGAGTGAATGGGAACCTCCATTCTACCCTTCCATGAATGGGAACCTCCATTCTATCCCTGAGTGAATGGGAACCTCCATTCTACCCTTCCATGAATGGGAACCTCCATTCTATCCGTGAGTGAATGGGAACCTCCATTCTATCCCTCAGTGTCAATGAATAGGAACTTCTATTTTATCCCTCAGTGAAGGTGATCTCCATTCTACCCCTCCATGAATGGGAACCTCCATTCTATCCCTGAGTGAATGTGAACCTCCATTCTATCCATGAGTGAATGGGAACCTCCATTCTATTACTCAGTGATTGGGAACCTCCATTCTATTACTCAGTGAATGGGAACCTCCATTCTACCCCTCAGTGAATGGGAACCTTCATTCTATCCCTGAGTGAATGGGGACCTCCATTCTATCTCTGAGTATACGGGAACCTCCATTCTATCCCTGAGTGAATGGGAACCTCCATTCTATCCCTGAGTGAATGGGAACCTCCATTCTATCCCTCAGTGTCAGTGAATGGGGACCTCCATTCTGTCCCTCAGTGTCAGTGAATGGTAACCTCCATTCCATTACTCTGTGTCAGTGAATGGGAACCTCCATTCTATCCGTGAATGAATGGGAACCTCCATTCGGTCCCTCAGTGAATGGGAACCTCCATTCTATCCCCTAGTATCAGTGAATGGGGACCTCCATTCTATCCCTCAGTGTCAGTGAATGGGAACCTCCATTCTATTACTCAGTGATTGGGAACCTCCATTCTATTACTCAGTGAATGGGAACCTCCATTCTACCCCTCAGTGAATGGGAACCTTCATTCTATCCCTGAGTGAATGGGGACCTCCATTCTATCTCTGAGTGTACGGGAACCTCCATTCTATCCCTGAGTGAATGGGAACCTCCATTCTATCCCTGAGTGAATGGGAACCTCCATTCTATCCCTCAGTGTCAGTGAATGGGGACCTCCATTCTGTCCCTCAGTGTCAGTGAATGGTAACCTCCATTCCATTACTCTGTGTCAGTGAATGGGAACCTCCATTCTATCCGTGAATGAATGGGAACCTCCATTCGGTCCCTCAGTGCATGGGAACCTCCATTCTATCCCCTAGTATCAGTGAATGGGGACCTCCATTCTATCCCTCAGTGTCAGTGAATGGGGACCTCCATTCTATCCCTCAGTGTCAGTGAATGGGAACCTCCATTCTATCCCTCAGTGTCAGTGAATGGGAACCTCCATTCTATCCATGAATGAATGGGAACATCCATTTGGTCCCTCAGAGAATGGGAACCTCCATTCTATCCCTCAGTGTCAGTGAATAGGAACCTCCATTCTATTACTCAGTGAATGGGGACCTCCATTCTATCCCTCAGTGAATAGGAATCTCCATTCTATTACTCAGTGAATGGGGACCTCCATTCTATCCCTCAGTGAATAGGAACCTCCATTCTATTACTTAGTGAATGGAAACCTCCATTCTATCCCTCAGTGAATGGAAACCTCCATTCTATCCCTCAGTGAATGCGAACCTCCATTCTAACCCTCAGTGAATAGGAACCTCCATTCTATCCCTCAGTGAATGGGAACCTCCATTCTATCCCTCAGTGAATGTAAACCTCCATTCTATCCCTGAGTAAATGTGAACCTCCATTCTATCCTTGAGTGAATGGGACCTTCCATTCTATCCCTCAGTGTCAGGGAATAGGAACCTCCATTCTATCCCTCGGTGAATGGTAACCTCCATTCTATCCCTGAGTGAATGGGAACCTCCATTCTACCCTTCCATGAATGGGAACCTCCATTCTATCCCTGAGTGAATGGGAACCTCCATTCTACCCTTCCATGAATGGGAACCTCCATTCTATCCGTGAGTGAATGGGAACCTCCATTCTATCCCTCAGTGAATAGGAACCTCCATTCTATTACTCAGTGAATGGGGACCTCCATTCTATCCCTCAGTGAATAGGAACCTCCATTCTATTACTCAGTGAATGGAAACCTCCATTCTATCCCTGAGTGAATGGAAACCTCCATTCTATCCCTCAGTGAATGCGAACCTTCATTCTAACCCTCAGTGAATGGGAACCTCCATTCTATCCCTCAGTGAATGGGAACCTCCATTCTATCCCTCAGTGAATGGGAACCTCCATTCTATCCCTCAGTGAATGGGAACCTCCATTCGGTCCCTAAGTGAATGGGAGCCTCCATTCTATGCCTAAGTGAATGGGAACCTCCATTCTATCCCTGAGTGAATGGGAACCTCCATTCTGTCCCTCAGTGAATGGGAACCTCCATTCTATCCCTCAATGAATGGGAACCTCCATTCTATCCCTCAGTGAATGGGGACCTCCATTCTATCCCTAAGTGAATGGGAACCTCCATTCTATCCCTGAGTGAATGCGAACCTCCATTCTATCCCTCAGTGTCAGTGAATGGGGACCTCCATTCTATCCCTCAGTGAATGGGAACCTCCATTGTTCCCTAAGTGAATGGGAGCCTCCATTCTATGCCTAAGTGAATGGGAACCTCCATTCTATCCCTGAGTGAATGGGAACCTCCATTCTATCCCTCAGTGAATGGGAACCTCCATTCTATCCCTCAGTGTCAGTGAATAGGAACCTCCATTCTATCCCTCTGTGAATGGGAACGTCCATTCTATCCCTGAGTGAATGGGAACCTCCATTCTACCCTTCCATGAATGGGAACCTCCATTCTATCCCTGAGTGAATGGGAACCTCCATTCTACCCTTCCATGAATGGGAACCTCCATTCTATCCGTGAGTGAATGGGAACCTCCATTCTATCCCTCAGTGTCAATGAATAGGAACTTCTATTTTATCCCTCAGTGAAGGTGATCTCCATTCTACCCCTCCATGAATGGGAACCTCCATTCTATCCCTGAGTGAATGTGAACCTCCATTCTATCCATGAGTGAATGGGAACCTCCATTCTATTACTCAGTGATTGGGAACCTCCATTCTATTACTCAGTGAATGGGAACCTCCATTCTACCCCTCAGTGAATGGGAACCTTCATTCTATCCCTGAGTGAATGGGGACCTCCATTCTATCTCTGAGTATACGGGAACCTCCATTCTATCCCTGAGTGAATGGGAACCTCCATTCTATCCCTGAGTGAATGGGAACCTCCATTCTATCCCTCAGTGTCAGTGAATGGGGACCTCCATTCTGTCCCTCAGTGTCAGTGAATGGTAACCTCCATTCCATTACTCTGTGTCAGTGAATGGGAACCTCCATTCTATCCGTGAATGAATGGGAACCTCCATTCGGTCCCTCAGTGAATGGGAACCTCCATTCTATCCCCTAGTATCAGTGAATGGGGACCTCCATTCTATCCCTCAGTGTCAGTGAATGGGAACCTCCATTCTATTACTCAGTGATTGGGAACCTCCATTCTATTACTCAGTGAATGGGAACCTCCATTCTACCCCTCAGTGAATGGGAACCTTCATTCTATCCCTGAGTGAATGGGGACCTCCATTCTATCTCTGAGTGTACGGGAACCTCCATTCTATCCCTGAGTGAATGGGAACCTCCATTCTATCCCTGAGTGAATGGGAACCTCCATTCTATCCCTCAGTGTCAGTGAATGGGGACCTCCATTCTGTCCCTCAGTGTCAGTGAATGGTAACCTCCATTCCATTACTCTGTGTCAGTGAATGGGAACCTCCATTCTATCCGTGAATGAATGGGAACCTCCATTCGGTCCCTCAGTGCATGGGAACCTCCATTCTATCCCCTAGTATCAGTGAATGGGGACCTCCATTCTATCCCTCAGTGTCAGTGAATGGGGACCTCCATTCTATCCCTCAGTGTCAGTGAATGGGGACCTCCATTCTTTCCCACAGTGTCAGTGAATGGAAACCTCCATTCCGTTACTCTGTGTCAGTGAATGGGAACCTCCATTCTATCCATGAATGAATGGGAACATCCATTTGGTCCCTCAGAGAATGGGAACCTCCATTCTATCCCTCAGTGTCAGTGAATAGGAACCTCCATTCTATTACTCAGTGAATGGGGACCTCCATTCTATCCCTCAGTGAATAGGAATCTCCATTCTATTACTCAGTGAATGGGGACCTCCATTCTATCCCTCAGTGAATAGGAACCTCCATTCTATTACTTAGTGAATGGAAACCTCCATTCTATCCCTCAGTGAATGGAAACCTCCATTCTATCCCTCAGTGAATGCGAACCTCCATTCTAACCCTCAGTGAATAGGAACCTCCATTCTATCCCTCAGTGAATGGGAACCTCCATTCTATCCCTCAGTGAATGTAAACCTCCATTCTATCCCTGAGTAAATGTGAACCTCCATTCTATCCTTGAGTGAATGGGACCTTCCATTCTATCCCTCAGTGTCAGGGAATAGGAACCTCCATTCTATCCCTCGGTGAATGGTAACCTCCATTCTATCCCTGAGTGAATGGGAACCTCCATTCTACCCTTCCATGAATGGGAACCTCCATTCTATCCCTGAGTGAATGGGAACCTCCATTCTACCCTTCCATGAATGGGAACCTCCATTCTATCCGTGAGTGAATGGGAACCTCCATTCTATCCCTCAGTGAATAGGAACCTCCATTCTATTACTCAGTGAATGGGGACCTCCATTCTATCCCTCAGTGAATAGGAACCTCCATTCTATTACTCAGTGAATGGAAACCTCCATTCTATCCCTGAGTGAATGGAAACCTCCATTCTATCCCTCAGTGAATGCGAACCTCCATTCTAACCCTCAGTGAATGGGAACCTCCATTCTATCCCTCAGTGAATGGGAACCTCCATTCTATCCCTCAGTGAATGGGAACCTCCATTCTATCCCTCAGTGAATGGGAACCTCCATTCGGTCCCTAAGTGAATGGGAGCCTCCATTCTATGCCTAAGTGAATGGGAACCTCCATTCTATCCCTGAGTGAATGGGAACCTCCATTCTGTCCCTCAGTGAATGGGAACCTCCATTCTATCCCTCAATGAATGGGAACCTCCATTCTATCCCTCAGTGAATGGGGACCTCCATTCTATCCCTAAGTGAATGGGAACCTCCATTCTATCCCTGAGTGAATGCGAACCTCCATTCTATCCCTCAGTGTCAGTGAATGGGGACCTCCATTCTATCCCTCAGTGAATGGGAACCTCCATTGTTCCCTAAGTGAATGGGAGCCTCCATTCTATGCCTAAGTGAATGGGAACCTCCATTCTATCCCTGAGTGAATGGGAACCTCCATTCTATCCCTCAGTGAATGGGAACCTCCATTCTATCCCTCAGTGTCAGTGAATAGGAACCTCCATTCTATCCCTCTGTGAATGGGAACGTCCATTCTATCCCTGAGTGAATGGGAACCTCCATTCTACCCTTCCATGAATGGGAACCTCCATTCTATCCCTGAGTGAATGGGAACCTCCATTCTACCCTTCCATGAATGGGAACCTCCATTCTATCCGTGAGTGAATGGGAACCTCCATTCTATCCCTCAGTGTCAATGAATAGGAACTTCTATTTTATCCCTCAGTGAAGGTGATCTCCATTCTACCCCTCCATGAATGGGAACCTCCATTCTATCCCTGAGTGAATGTGAACCTCCATTCTATCCATGAGTGAATGGGAACCTCCATTCTATTACTCAGTGATTGGGAACCTCCATTCTATTACTCAGTGAATGGGAACCTCCATCCATTCTACCCCTCAGTGAATGGGAACCTTCATTCTATCCCTGAGTGAATGGGGACCTCCATTCTATCTCTGAGTGTACGGGAACCTCCATTCTATCCCTGAGTGAATGGGAACCTCCATTCTATCCCTGAGTGAATGGGAACCTCCATTCTATCCCTCAGTGTCAGTGAATGGGGACCTCCATTCTGTGCCTCAGTGTCAGTGAATGGTAACCTCCATTCCATTACTCTGTGTCAGTGAATGGGAACCTCCATTCTATCCGTGAATGAATGGGAACCTCCATTCGGTCCCTCAGTGAATGGGAACCTCCATTCTATCCCCTAGTATCAGTGAATGGGGACCTCCATTCTATCCCTCAGTGTCAGTGAATGGGGACCTCCATTCTATCCCTCAGTGTCAGTGAATGGGGACCTCCATTCTATCCCACAGTGTCAGTGAATGGAAACCTCCATTCCGTTACTCTGTGTCAGTGAATGGGAACCTCCATTCTATCCATGAATGAATGGGAACATCCATTTGGTCCCTCAGAGAATGGGAACCTCCATTCTATCCCTCAGTGTCAGTGAATAGGAACCTCCATTCTATTACTCAGTGAATGGGGACCTCCATTCTATCCCTCAGTGAATAGGAATCTCCATTCTATTACTCAGTGAATGGGGACCTCCATTCTATCCCTCAGTGAATAGGAACCTCCATTCTATTACTTAGTGAATGGAAACCTCCATTCTATCCCTCAGTGAATGGAAACCTCCATTCTATCCCTCAGTGAATGCGAACCTCCATTCTAACCCTCAGTGAATAGGAACCTCCATTCTATCCCTCAGTGAATGGGAACCTCCATTCTATCCCTCAGTGAATGTAAACCTCCATTCTATCCCTGAGTAAATGTGAACCTCCATTCTATCCTTGAGTGAATGGGAACTTCCATTCTATCCCTCAGTGTCAGGGAATAGGAACCTCCATTCTATCCCTCGGTGAATGGTAACCTCCATTCTATCCCTGAGTGAATGGGAACCTCCATTCTACCCTTCCATGAATGGGAACCTCCATTCTATCCCTGAGTGAATGGGAACCTCCATTCTACCCTTCCATGAATGGGAACCTCCATTCTATCCGTGAGTGAATGGGAACCTCCATTCTATCCCTCAGTGAATAGGAACCTCCATTCTATTACTCAGTGAATGGGGACCTCCATTCTATCCCTCAGTGAATAGGAACCTCCATTCTATTACTCAGTGAATGGAAACCTCCATTCTATCCCTGAGTGAATGGAAACCTCCATTCTATCCCTCAGTGAATGCGAACCTCCATTCTAACCCTCAGTGAATGGGAACCTCCATTCTATCCCTCAGTGAATGGGAACCTCCATTCTATCCCTCAGTGAATGGGAACCTCCATTCTATCCCTCAGTGAATGGGAACCTCCATTCGGTCCCTAAGTGAATGCGAACCTCCATTCTATCCCTCAGTGAATAGGAACCTCCATTCTATCCCTAAGTGAATGGGAACCTCCATTCTATCCCTGAGTGAATGGGAACCTCCATTCTATCCCTCAGTGAATGGGAACCTCCATTCTATCCCTCAATGAATGGGAACCTCCATTCTATCCCTCAGTGAATGGGGACCTCCATTCTATCCCTAAGTGAATGGGAACCTCCATTCTATCCCTGAGTGAATGGGAACCTCCATTCTATCCCTCAGTGTCAGTGAATGGGGACCTCCATTCTATCCCTCAGTGAATGGGAACCTCCATTGTTCCCTAAGTGAATGGGAGCCTCCATTCTATGCCTAAGTGAATGGGAACCTCCATTCTATCCCTGAGTGAATGGGAACCTCCATTCTATCCCTCAGTGAATGGGAACCTCCATTCTATCCGTCAGTGAATGGGAACCTCCATTCTATCCCTCAGTGAATGGGGACCTCCATTCTATCCCTGAGTGAATGGGGACCTCCGTTCTATCTCTGAGTGTACGGGAACCTCCACTCTATCCCTGAGTGAATGGGAACCTCCATTCTATCCCTGAGTGAATGGGAACCTCCATTCTATGCCCCAGTGTCAGTGAATGGGGACCTCCATTCTATCCCTCAGTGTCAGTGAATGGGGACCTCCATTCTATCCCTCAGTGTCAGTGAATGGGAACCTCCATTCCATTACTCTGTGTCAGTGAATGGGAACCTCCTTTCTATCCGTGAATGAATGGGAACCTCCATTCGGTCCCTCAATGAATGGGAACCTCCATTCTATCCCCCAGTATCAGTGAATAGGGACCTCCATTCTATCCCTCAGTGTCAGTGAATGTGGACCTCCATTCTATCCCTCCGTGTCAGTGAATGGGGACCTCCATTCTATCCCTCAGTGTCAGTGAATGGAAACCTCCATTCCGTTACTCTGTGTCAGTGAATGGGAACCTCCATTCTATCCGTGAATGAATGGGAACATCCATTTCGTCCCTCAGAGAATGGGAACCTCCATTCTGTCCCTCAGTGAATAGGAACCTCCATTCTATTACTCAGTGAATGGGGACCTCCATTCTATCCCTCAGTGAATAGGAACCTCCATTCTATTACTCAGTGAATGGAAACCTCCATTCTATCCCTGAGTGAATGGAAACCTCCATTCTATCCCTCAGTGAATGCGAACCTCCATTCTAACCCTCAGTGAATGGGAACCTCTATTCTATCCCTCAGTGAATGGGAACCTCCATTCTATCCCTCAGTGAATGGAAACCTCCATTCTATCCCTGAGTGAATGGGAACTTCCATTCTATCCCTCAGTGTCAGTGAATAGGAACCTCCATTCTATCCCTCTGTGAATGGGAACCTCCATTCTATCCCTGAGTGAATGGGAACCTCCATTCTACCCTTCCATGAATGGGAACCTCCATTCTATCCCTGAGTGAATGGGAACCTCCATTCTACCCTTCCATGAATGGGGACCTCCGTTCTATCTCTGAGTGTACGGGAACCTCCACTCTATCCCTGAGTGAATGGGAACCTCCATTCTATCCCTGAGTGAATGGGAACCTCCATTCTATCCCCCAGTGTATGTGAATGGGGACCTCCATTCTATCCCTCAGTGTCAGTGAATGGGGACCTCCATTCTATCCCTCAGTGTCAGTGAATGGGAACCTCCATTCCATTACTCTGTGTCAGTGAATGGGAACCTCCATTCTATCCGTGAATGAATGGGAACCTCCATTCGGTCCCTCAATGAATGGGAACCTCCATTCTATCCCCCAGTATCAGTGAATAGGGACCTCCATTCTATCCCTCAGTGTCAGTGAATGGGGACCTCCATTCTATCCCTCCGTGTCAGTGAATGGGGACCTCCATTCTATCCCTCAGTGTCAGTGAATGGAAACCTCCATTCCGTTACTCTATGTCAGTGAATGGGAACCTCCATTCTATCCGTGAATGAATGGGAACATCCATTTCGTCCCTCAGAGAATGGGAACCTCCATTCTATCCCTCAGTGAATAGGAACCTCCATTCTATTACTCAGTGAATGGGGACCTCCATTCTATCCCTCAGTGAATAGGAACCTCCATTCTATTACTCAGTGAATGGAAACCTCCATTCTATCCCTGAGTGAATGGAAACCTCCATTCTATCCCTCAGTGAATGCGAACCTCCATTCTAACCCTCAGTGAATGGGAACCTCCATTCTATCCCTCAGTGAATGGGAACCTCCATTCTATCCCTCAGTGAATGGAAACCTCCATTCTATCCCTGAGTGAATGGGAACTTCCATTCTATCCCTCAGTGTCAGTGAATAGGAACCTCCATTCTATCCCTCTGTGAATGGGAACCTCCATTCTATCCCTGAGTGAATGGGAACCTCCATTCTACCCTTCCATGAATGGGAACCTCCATTCTATCCCTGAGTGAATGGGAACCTCCATTCTATCCCTCAGTGTCAGTGAATAGGAACTTCTATTTTATCCCTCAGTGAATGGGACCTCCATTCTACCCCTCCATGAATGGGAACCTCCATTCTATCCCTGAGTGAATGGGAACCTCCATTCTACCCTTCCATGAATGGGAACCTCCATTCTATCCGTGAGTGAATGGGAACCTCCATTCTATCCCTCAGTGTCAGTGAATAGGAACTTCTATTTTATCCCTCAGTGAATGGGACCTCCATTCTACCCCTCCATGAATGGGAACCTCCATTCTATCCCTGAGTGAATGTGAACCTCCATTCTATCCATGAGTGAATGGGAACCTCCATTCTATTACTCAGTGAATGGAAACCTCCATTCTACCCCTCAGTGAATGGGAACCTCCATTCTATCCCTGAGTGAATGTGGACCTCCATTCTATCTCTGAGTGTACGGGAACCTCCATTCTATCCCTGAGTGAATGGGAACCTCCATTCTATCCCTGAGTGAATGGGAAGCTCCATTCTATCCCTCATTGTCAGTGAATGGAGACCTCCATTCTATCCCTCAGTGTCAGTGAATGGGGACCTCCATTCTGTCCCTCAGTATCAGTGAATGGGAACCTCCATTCCATTACTCTGTGTCAGTGAATGGGAACCTCCATTCTATCCGTGAATGAATGGGAACCTCCATTCGGTCCCTCAGTGAATGGGAACCTCCATTCTATCCCCTAGTATCAGTGAATGGGGACCTCCATTCTATCCCTCAGTGTCAGTGAATGGGGACCTCCATTCTATCCCTCAGTGTCAGTGAATGGAAACCTCCATTCTATCCCTCAGTGTCAGTGAATGGAAACCTCCATTCCGTTACTCTGTGTCAGTGAATGGGAACCTCCATTCTATCCATGAATGAATTGGAACATCCATTTGGTCCCTCAGAGAATGGGAACCTCCATTCTATCCCTCAGTGTCGGTGAATAGGAACCTCCATTCTATTACTCAGTGAATGGGGACCTCCATTCTATCCCTCAGTGAATAGGAACCTCCATTCTATTACTCAGTGAATGGGGACCTCCATTCTATCCCTCAGTGAATAGGAACCTCCATTCTATTACTCAGTGAATGGAAACCTCCATTCTATCCCTGAGTGAATGGAAACCTCCATTCTATCCCTCAGTGAATGCAAACCTCCATTCTAACCCTCAGTGAATGGGAACCTCCATTCTATCCCTCAGTGAATGGGAACCTCCATTCTATCCCTCAGTGAATGGAAAACTCCATTCTATCCCTGAGTGAATGTGAACCTCCATTCTATCCCTGAGTGAATGGGAACTTCCATTCTATCCCTCAGTGTCAGGGAATATAAACCTCCATTCTATCCCTCGGTGAATGGTAACCTCCATTCTATCCCTGAGTGAATGGGAACCTCCATTCTACCCTTCCATGAATGGGAACCTCCATTCTATCCCTGAGTGAATGGGAACCTCCATTCTACCCTTCCATGAATGGGAACCTCCATTCTATCCGTGAGTGAATGGGAACCTCCAATCTATCCCTCAGTGTCAGTGAATAGGAACTTCTATTTTATCCCTCAGTGAATGGGACCTCCATTCTTCCCCTCCATGAATGGGATCCTCCATTCTATCCCTGAGTGAATGTGAACCTCCATTCTATCCATGAGTGAATGGGAACCTCCATTCTATTACTCAGTGATTGGGAACCTCCATTCTATTACTCCGTGATTGGGAACCTCCATTCTATTACTCAGTGAATGGGAACCTCCATTCTATCCCTTCATGAATTGGAACCTCCATTCTATCCCTGAGTGAATGGGAACCTCCATTCTATCCCTCAGTGTCAGTGAATGGGAACCTCCATTCCATTACTCTGTTTCAGTGAATGGGGAAATCGAGCCCATCCCTCAGTGAATGGGAACCACCACTCTCTCCCTGTGTGAATGAAAGTGAAAAAATTGGAAAATGATTTTAATCGACTGAGATGAGGTAAACAGGATTGGAGGAGATTCACGTGGAGGATAATCACTAGCTTGGACCGATTGGTCTGAGAGGCCTTTTTCTGTGCTGCAAATATTAAGTAATGAAATTATGAACCCTCTGAATGAGATTTTTGAGTTGATAGCATTGGTTAATGGGAGACTTTATGCTTTGGCCCCCCTTTCCATTGAGAACCGACTTGCGATAGACAGACTAATTTTATTTAGGATTCACCAGCCGCCCGACATACTAGGTTTACCTTTCTCTCAGCATGAAATGAAATTGACATCCAGTCTCAGAGGTGTAATGAGAGTGTCATATTCCATTATGTCACCTATTGCCCAGAAGCTTCCAGCTTTGAAAAAAAAGCCTGTGTGTGACTGTCTCAATAATTATTATTACCATTCCCCACCCACACAACAGTCATCAGCTGACAGAGAAGTAAGGTTGGGGGAACCCCTTCAGAGGATATCCTGAGACACAAAGAGTGAAGTTTTAAGGTTCAGATTTGCCAATTACAACAATAACCTGTATTTACGTAGCACCTATAAAATAATAAAATGTTCCAAGACCCTTCACCCAAATAATGGAAGGGAGTAAGAAGAGCAAATATGGAAGCAGCTTTCTGAGTGCAAAAACAATAGGGGAGTAATCATTGGGATCTTCAATTACCCTAATACTAATTGGGATACAATCAATGTGAAGGGCACAGAGGGTACAGAATTCTTGAACTGCATTCAAGAGAATTCTTTTAGCCAGCATGTAACAAGCCCAATGAGAGGGGGCATTTAACAAGGACACGGGAAGACAGCACCGAGTAAAATAAGAAACAAAGTTTTATTTACACAAACGATATATACACTACCTGGTAGATCCCTACCAGGTTCCTATTCATGTTGGTGCCTTAATGGCCGACCTTTTGATGGTTAATGGAGATGCCCGTCTCTAGCGGGGGAGCTCCTACTCCACAAGATGCACAGGGAAGACAAACATTCCCACACCTTTTTTTCCATGTGGGATATTACATTCTTCCTCCCCCCAAAGTCCAATGGCCCCCTCGATAAACAATGAGGCAGAGAAGGAGGAGCAGGCAGAGGACATCAGAGTCTCTTCGCTCTGGCAAGTAATCATGGAGCTGATGCATCGGATCAGTCGGCATATACCTCGCTGGTAAACGGCATCTGTGGCAAGAACGTTGTGGCAGATGATCGTCAGGAGGCGGCTGAACTCCGAAGTCGGTGTCCGAAACCTACGAGGTCTGTGCCTCCATTTCGGAGTTGGAAGACACAATGTCGGGCATGTCAACGTCGAGAGAGACTGGAGGCATCACAGCAATGGAGCCAGAGGACCCATGATACGTTTCTTCTGAGGAACATCAAGAGAGAACAACCTCCGTGAGCGAATGTGATCTGGGTGCCATCTCATTCGTTGCCCTCGGACCCGAACTTGGTAAAAGACTGGTCCCATTTGACGGATGACAATCCCAGGGAGCCAGCGAGCACCATTGTTGAACGAACCCTGCGTCTTTAGGTGCGAAGTGTCAAAGAGGTCGACATCAAACTGTAAACCTTGGTTACAATGCATCGTTCATAGAATCTCCATTCAGCCCATCGAGTCTGCACTGGTCCTTGGAAAGAGCACCCTACTTAAGCCTACGCCTCCACCTTAACCCTGTAACCCAGTAACCCTACCTAACCTTTTGGACACTAAGAGGCAATTTATTGTGGCCAACCCACCTTTTGTGCCGTGTCCGGTAGAATCAAACTCAGTTGTGCGAGAAACCTACGACCCATTAACATCTCCGTGGAAGCAACCCCAGTTACAGCATGCGGTGTGGTCCTGTACAAGAATAAACAACTTGACAGTCTTGTGTCCATTGAGCCAGGCATCTGTTTCTTGAGGCCCCGTTTAACCGTCTGCACGGCCCTCTCTGCCAAACCAAATGATGTCAGATGGTATGGGGCGGTGCGGACATGGTGAACCCTGTTGCTTTTCACAAAAGTGCCAGACATTTCACTCGTGAAAGAGGTCCCGTTATGGGTCACGAGCAATTCGGGGAATCCATGGGTGAAAAAAGTAATGTGCAATCACTCGATAATACGCCAAGAAGTGATCAATGGCATTTTGTGGGCCTCCAGCCAATTTGAGTGGCTGTCCACCAGGATGAGAAACAGCGAACCCAAGAATGGACTGGTGAACTCAGTGTATACGTGAGCCCAAGGGTGCCCGGCCGCTTCCAATAGTGTAGGGCTTCCGCCGCGGGAAGCTTCTGGTGCTCTTGACTGATGGGAGTGTTGTTGGGTCAGTGTCTCGATATCTGTGTCCAAACCTGGCCACCAGACGAAGCTTCTCGCCAACATCTTCATTTTGGGCACTCCGGGATGTCCATTGTGAAGGTCCTTCAACACGATTGCCTGTCCCTTCGCCGGGACAACAACCCTCGTGCCCCACAGGAGGACACCGTCTTCCATGGTCGGCTCTGACAATTTTGAGGAGAAAGCCTTCAACTCCCCTGGTAGTTGTCACTGTTGCCCACCGTATAGCACTTGATGTCACACCTTGGCAAACACAGGGTCAGTTTAAGTCCAGTCACGAACACACGAGGCAGTGATGGGCAAGGAGTTCACAAAATTCAGGACAGCAATTTATTTGTCCGCCGTCGGGTGGTTCACGGATTTGATCTTCAGGGGAAGACGGCTCAACATTTTGGCATACGCAATCCAGGTCCCTGGGCGGTGCTCAAAAGAGTATTCGTAAGCAGCCAATAGCAAAGCCCAGCGCTGGATCCTTGCAGGTGCTATTGGCGGGATCGCCCTGCTTCATGGAAGAGGCCTAGCAATGGCTTGCGATCGGTGACGATAAAAACATGGTGGCCATAGGCGTATTGATGCAACCACTATGCACCGAATACGACCGCCAGACCTCTTTTTCAATCTGGGCATATTTCTTTTCGGCTTCAGCCAGCGTTCAGGAGGCAAAAGCGATTGGACGGTCAGGTCTGTCACTCATCCGATGGGACAGAACTGCCCCAATGCCATACGGTGAACAATCGCAGGTGACACACAATTGTTTTGAAGAGTCCAAATGTGTCAACACCTCCGAAGATGACATCCGCCGCTTCACCTTTTTAAACGCTGCATTCTGGGCCAAGCCCAAGACTGACACTTCTTCAAGAGCAAGTGGAAGGGGGGCTAGGACAGTAGCCAAATTTGGAATAAATCGCCCATAGTAATTAACTAGTCCAAGAATGAAGGAAAGTTCTGTGGCGTCTCGCGGAGCAGGGGCCATTTTTTTTTCTTTAAAAAAAAAATTTAGCGTGCCCAATTCATTTTTTCCAATTAAGGGGCAATTTAGCCTGTCCAATCCACCAAGCCTGCACATCTTTGGGTCGTGGAGGCAATACCCACGCAAACACGGGGAGAATGGGCAAACTCCACACGGACAGTGACCCAGAGCCGGGTTCGAACCTGGGACCTCGGTGCCATGAGGCATCAGGGCTAACCCACTGCGCCACTGTGCTGCCCTAGCAGGAGCCATTTTGATTGCCCGTACTTTCTGGGTGAAATATGCACTTCTCGAACTGTCTTATCTGGCTTCATTACGGGGACCACCAGTGCCTCCCAATCAGTGAAGTGCACAGACCGAATGACGGCCATAAGGTCTGAACTTCGATGTTCGGTCTCAACCTTCCCTACTATAGCGCAGGAAACTGGGCGACACCAAAATCTCAGGGCTGGGCTTCCGGGTCCACCTGGATTTTGGCTACGGCCCCTTTAATGGTACCCAAACCAAGCTGGAAAACCTTGGGGAACTTGCTCAGTATCGCACACAGGCCGCCAGACCCCACTTGGAGGATCTGTTGCCAATCCAGCTGCAGCTGGTTTAGCCAATCATAGCCCAACAGGCTGAGGCCATTTCCTTGCACACCATTGAGGGGAAGGTGCACTGATTGGCGCCCATAAACCACAGAGTGAGGGTGGACCCATACTATTTAGTCATTCCGTTGTGTAAGTGGCCAAACGAGCTGCTGAGCCAGTCAAAGACAAAATATGCACCCCTCATTTGATAAGGTCAAAAGTGCTTTGTGCCATCACAGGAATGGCCGTTCCCATATCCAGCTCCATTTGGAGCATATGACCATTCACGCGTATGGGAACACGAAAACGGGCCACACAGGGCTCTGCCAACATTTCAGTTACATTTCAGCCTCATCCTCTGCCACTTCTGGGTCATCCAGATGCAAGGCCCGGCCCCGGGACTGACACCTACCTTTACCGGGGAGCCTGAAGCTGCCTGCGGGTATGCTAGACCGGCATCCACATGTCACATACAAGTCAGAATCATTTTCAGCCGAGTCTGGGGATGTCGCACCTCCTGGCAGCTGGTGCTTTGAACAGAGGCCAGAGTCGCAGCGGCATTCGGTCCGTGCTGTGAGGATACCGCATCTGGGGCAACGCCCCAAAATGTTCACCTCCATCCCTTGTATCTCTTGGACACCACATTCCACGCTTTCCTGGGACAGGGAGATCTGTAACGCCTGCTGAAAAGTTGGGGAGACTTTGCCCAAAAGCTTTTTCTGAGTTATTGGTAACGATTGCGAAGCATATCAGAGAAACAGCTCCATACTCACAAAACTCAGCTGTCCTCTGTAGCGGAGATACCAACGTACTCACTGCTGGATATCTCAGGTGTATTAAACAGATATCTGTGAATGATTATCGATGGGGTTGGGTTAAAGGGTTGTGCCACAACTGTCTCGAGTTGATCGAATGTTTGCGTATCTGGCACCGTCGGTTACGTAAGTCTCCAGATCACCCTGAACCTATGCAGTCCACAGGCTGTCAATAGTATGACCGTCTACCACTCCGAGATATTGTTGACCCGGAAGAAATAATGCATTCGTTCCGCATATTGGTCCCAGTCTTCAACACCGGCGTCAAATGGATCTAATCTCCCAAACAGAGGCATAGCGAAAATCAAAGAAATCCAAACCTGGGTCCAGAAAATCGAGGCTGCGACTCAGCTGAGTAAGTCACAGAGCTGACAGCAAACCAGTTTACGCCTCGTCGCCAGTTTAATAAGGACATGCAGAGTCCACACCGAGTAAAATAAGAATCAAAGTTTTATTTACACAAATGTTACGAACAGTACCCGGTAGATCCCTACTGAGTTTCTGTTCTGGTTGGTGCCTCACTGGCTGACCTTATATACATTGACTAATTGAGATATGCAAATAGACTACCCCTCCTTGCCCTTCTCAACTAGTCTGCATTTTGTGATGTGATTGGCAAAACCATCCTCCTCGAACACTTCTCCACCCATCCAGCTGGGCAGACTGCACTCAGCTGGTTCACCCTGTCTCTCCTGTCATAGTCGGAGAATCATCCACAATGGCTTCTCTTTCTGCACAACCACAATTACTCATGGTGTCCCCTAAGGATCTATCCCTCTTATTTTTCATTTATCCTTCAGCTATATCACCTTAAAACATGTAAAGTTCCACATAGGACAATAGAATTCCTACAGAGCCGAAAGACATCATTCGGCCCATTGAGTCTGCAGTGACCCTCTGAAAGAGCTCCCTACCTAGGCCCATTCCCCGCACCCAAAGGAAACCCATGCAGACATGGGGAGAATGTGCAAACTCCACAGAGACAGCCACCGAAGGCCGGAATTGAACCTGGGTCCCTGGCGCTGTGAGGCAGCAGTGCTAACCACTGAGCTGCCTGACGACTCCTAACTCTGCTTCCCCACCACCTACACCTACCCCTTCACTATCTTCATTTGCTCGACTGCTTATCTGACTTCCAGTACTGTTGAAATTTTCTCCTGCTAGATATTGGGAAGAGTGAAGCTACTGTTGCCTGGCAGTGTCTGAATCTGAACCAGACTGTTCACAACCTGGGTGTCATATTTGACTCGAAGATTAGCTTCCAACTACTTAAGTGCCCAAAAATTGCCTACTTTTGCCTCTGTACCCCTGCCTCAGCTCATCCACTGTTGAAACCATCGTTCAGACCTTTGCTACCTCCAGACCTATCTGTTCCAAAGCTGCCCTCCTAGCATCCCCTCCCCACAAACCTGAGCTCTGCTTGCCCCATCACTTTTGTGCTCACTGACCCACATTGATTCCTGGTATAGCAACACATGAATTTTAAAAGTCCCACTTCATGCACTATTTCTGTAATTCCTTCTGATCCCACAGCCTTCCAAAATCTCTGAGCTCCTCTAATTCTGGCCTCTGGTGTATCCCTGGTTTTCCTCTCCCCGTCTTTGGCAGCCTTGATTTCAGTGCCTAGGGCAGCCCTTTAACTCTGGACTTCTCCCTCGAAACAACTTTCTCCATCTACCTCACTTTCCCCCTTTAAGGCACTCTTTAAAGTCGATCTCTCGTCAAACTTTTAGCCCCCTAATATCTCTTTACATGCCTTGATGTCAAATTTGTTTGATAAAAAGCTCCTGTGAGGTCTCTTTGAAATGCTTTGCTATGTTAAAGATGCTGGAGTTATTGTCTAACCCCTCCTTTTATCCTTTTATTGACCGAGAGATCATCCGCACTGATTCTGGGGCCCCCATGCTAAGATACCTCACCTTTTAAACTACAATAAAACAGAACCGTGGAATTTATAGCCTAAATCTGTAATGTGTATACGACATGTGCTGGATTCACAGCGGTGATAATCCCGTTCAACCTGTGCACATGCCAGTATTCACTCCATTAATTAGTATGTCAGTTTGTGCATCTGTTAAACTGTCAGTCCAAGTCTCCTGTTTAACCTCCCATCTGTTCCTCTGCCAATCTTTGCTCCCTCATGATGTGGTATCTTATCAGACATAATTGTACGCAGCCAATTTATGCATTTCAGATGATAGCCTCAGGTTCGTGTGATGCTGTGGTTGCCTTTTGCTGCCCAATTGTTGTTAAAAGCGGTAAGCGGTGCTCCTGTGCATAGCAGAATGCTGCACAGATATTTAGATAGTGTTATATAGAATGTAGAGCACAGAAACAAGCCATTGATTATACACACAAACACAGAAAATACTGGACCATCTCAGCATCTGTGGAGAGAGAAGGGAGCTAACGTTTTGAGTCTGGATGACTCTCTGTCAAAGCTAGAGAGAGCTAGAAATAGCGTCAGATTTATAATGTTGTTGGGGGTGGGGTGGGGGGGTGGGGTGGTGGAGTGGTGGGGCTGGATAGGGGGAGAGTGATAGGTGGAGATTGACAAAGATGTCAATCACTGAATGTGGTATTATAGGTATTAAGGTACCTGATAGGCTGGAGCATCATTGGTGGAAACTGTATGCTTTCTATTGGTTATGATGTATGGTAGCTCCGCCCTGCTAGGTGGAGTATAAGAACCCGTGCCACCCCAGCAGCCTTCATTCTGTACCGGAGCTGCTGGGGGAAACATCTAGCTTATTAAAGCCTTCAGTTGGACTACAACCTCGCTTTAGTGGTCATTGATCGTGCATCAATTTAATAAGCTAGTTTTTTAAGAAGAAAGGATGGAGCTCCGAATCAAGCCGGAGTGTCTGCAACTCAGCCCCCACACGGCAAACTCAGCGGCAATCTTCAAGCACTGGCTGGCGTGCTTTAAAGGGTATCTCGGGACGGCCGAAAACACACCCACGGGAGAGCAGAAACTGCAAGTCCTGCACTCAAGGGTGAGCCCGGAGATTTACACCCTCATCGAGGAAGCGGAAGACTTTGATGCAGCAATAGAGCTGCTAAAAGGACACTATATTCGCCTGGTAAACCAGGTCTACGCCCAGCACCTGCTTGCAACAAGGCGACAAACCCCTGGGGAATCGCTGGAAGAATTCGACCGTGCACTCCTGGTTTTGGGGAGAAACTGCAGCTGCCCACAAGTTTCGGCGAGTGAACACACTGAACATATCCTCACAAATCATAGAATCATAGAATTTACAGTGCAGAAGGAGGCCATTCGGCCCATCGAGTCTGCACCGGCCCTTACAAAGAGCACCCGACTGAAGCCCATGTATCTACTCTATCCCCGTATACCCCACTTAACATTTTTCGGACACTAAGGGCAATTCAGCATGGCCAACCCACCTCACCCGCACATCTTTGGACTGTGGGAGGAAACCGGAGCACCCGGAGGAAACCCACGCAGACACGGGGAGAACGTGCAGACTCCGCACAGACAGTGACCCAGCCGGGAATCGAACCTGGGACCCTGGAGCTGTGAAGCAACTGTGCTAACCACTATGCTACCGTGCTGCCAGCGACTGTTAGAAAAAGACACTCTGGGTCTCAGGGAGGCACGGGCCCTTGCAGGCACCCTGGACGTGGCCGCCAGGAACACCCACGCTTACGTTCCCAACCGCGCGGCAGCCCCCTGGGGAGCATGGAACCCCTCCGCGGCCGACCCCGAGACTTGCCCCATCCCCCCACAGGCCTGCGCTGCAAGGTGGCCTGGCAACCCCGGGGGGGCCCCGCTGCTACTTTTGCGGGCAGGCCAAACACCCCCCGCCAGTGCTGCCCGGCCCGCGCATCCACCTGCAAGGTTTGCGGCAAAAGGGCCATTTCGTGGGGGAATGTCAGGCCCGTGCGGTTGCCGCGGTCTCCGCCCGGCGAATACGGACCGCAAGCACAAATTTCTCCATGGTCCCTGTGCGGCCAGCAGTCGCCGCCATCCTCCGATTCCAGGGCCATGTGCGGACCCCGGGTGCCACCATCTTGTTCCGCGGACGCCACGTTGGAGGGATGGGCGCTGCCATTTTGTGCACCCCCAGCCATGTGCGACCAATGGGAGCCGCCAACTTGGATGAACCCCCAGGACCCCAGCTCGGCTGACCACGCACTGCCTGAGGAGAACTCTCAACTGCTGCGATTAGCCTCGGTGACCTTGGATTAGTCCCGGCCTCGAACACTCTCAACTGCTACAATGACTGTATTCATCAACGGGCACGAGACGGCCTCCCTAATCAACTCTGGGAGAACGGAGAGCTTCATACACACCGACACGGTAAGGCGCTGTTCTCTCCTCATCCACCCCGTTCATCAAAAAATCTCCCTGGCCTCCGGTTCACATTCAGTGGAGATAAAGGTGTTTTGTGTAGCAAACCTCACAGTCCAGGGAAGGGAGTTCAAAAATTTCCGTCTCTACGTCCTTCCCCACCTCTGCGCGGCTACACTCCTGGGTTTAGACTTCCAGTGTAACCTCCAGAGTCTACCCTTCAAATTCGGCGGCCCTATACCCCCCCTTACTGTCTGCGGCCTCACGACCCTTAAGGTCGACCCGCCTTCCCTGTTAGCAAACCTCACCCCGGATTGCAAACCCGTCGCCACCAGGAGCAGACGGTACAGTGCCCAGGACCGAATCTTTATGAGGTCAGAGGTCCAAAGGCTACTGAGGGAAGGGGTCATTGAAGCCAGTAACAGCCCCTGGAGAGCTCAAGCAATGGTGGTAAAGACCGGGGAGAAGCATAGGATGGGCATCGACTACAGTCAGACCATCAACAGGTTTACGCAGCTGGACGCGTACCCTCTCACCCGCATATCCGACCTGGTCAACAGGATCGCGCATTATAAGGTCTTCTCCACGGTGGATCTCAAGTCCGCCTACCACCAGCTCCCCATCTGCACTAGTGACCGCAAATACACTGCCTTCGAGACAGATGGGTGGATCTACCACTTCTTAAGGGTTCCGTTCGGTGTCACCAACTGGGTCTCGGTCTTCCAGCGCGCGATGGACCGAATGGTTGACCGGTACGGTTTACGGGCAACATTACCTTATCTCGATAATGTCACCATCTGCGGCCACGACCAGCAGGACCACAACACCAACCTCCGAAAATTCCTCCAGACCGCAAAAATCCTTAACCTTACATACAACAAGGATAAATGCGTGTTTAGCACCGACCGCCTAGCCATCCTCGGCTACGTAGTGCGAAATGGAGTTATAGGCCCCGACCCTAAATGCATGCACCCCCTTATGGAATTCCCCCTCCCTCACTACCCGAAGGTCCTGAAGCGCTGCCTCGGGGTTTTCAGTTATTACGCCCAGTGGGTCCCTAACTACGCAGACAAAGCCCGACCCCTAATCCAATCGAACTCTCCATCTACAACTACGAGATCATGTATCGTCCCGGGAAGCTAAATGAGACTCCTGGTGCCCTGTCCCGCGGCACATGTGCCACCGCACAAGTGGACTGCCTCCGAGCCCTCCACGAGGACCTCTGCCACCCGGGGGTCACTCGCTTCTTCCATTTTGCAAGACTTGCAACCTGCCCTACTCCATCGAGGATGTCAGGGCAGCCACCAGGGACTGCCAAATCTGCACGGAGTGCAAACCGTACTTCTACAGGCCAGAGAAAGCGCATCTGATAAAGGCTTCCCGTTCTTTTGAACGCCTCAGCATGGACTTCAAAGGCCCCCTCCCCTCCACCGACCGCAACACGTAATTCCTGAACGTGATTGATGAATACTCCCGGTTCCCATTCGCCATCCCCTGCCCTGACATGACCGCAACCACCGTCATCAAGGCCCTCCATAGCATCTTTGCACTGTTCGGGTTCCCCGCTTACATACATAGTGATAGGGGGTCCTCCTTTATGAGCGATGAACTGCGTCAATTCCTGCTCAGTAAAGGCATCGCCTCGAACAGGACGACCAGTTACAACCACCGGGGTAACGGACAGGTAGAGAGGGAGAACGGAACGGTCTGGAAGACTGTCCTACTGGCCCTATGGTCCAGGAACCTCCCAGTCTCCCGCTGGCAGGAAGTCCTCCCGGATGCCCTCCACTCCATCCGGTACGACCACCAACAGACACCGCACGAATGCCTCCTTGTCTTCCCCAGGAAGTCCTCCTCTGGGACCTCGCTCCCAACCTGGCTGGCAGCACCCGGACCCATCCTGCTCCGAAAACACGTGCGGACGCACAAGTCGGACCCGTTGGTCGAGAGGGTCCATCTGCTCTAGCTAACTCCCAGTACGCCTACGTGGCGTGCCCCGACGGCCGACAAGATATGGTCTCTCTATGAGACCTGCCGTCCGCCGGAGCCCCATGCACAACCCAGCCACCAGTCCCACCCTCCCCTCCATTGGGGCACCTTACAAGAGGATCGGTCCTTCCGCCAGCCCCGTCTCGGTCCCCCCACCTACCGACGCTCCCCGCAGGCGCTCCCTTCCCAGGTCAACCGTTTACACCACCAGCGCCGTCTAGGGGTGCCGAAGCAGCCATGGAGATCAAAGCCACGCTCCCGGAGTCACAGACGCCCGAGCCTCCAACGGAGTCACCGCTGAAGCTCCGACGATCACAGAGGATGACCAGGGCCCACGATCGACTGACTGCTTCATTTTAAATTGTAGACTGTAAACTGTAAACTGATTGCTCCATTTTAAATTGTAAACTGCAAACTGTAAACTGTAAATGTAAACCATCAAATGTACATAGCTATCAGCATTGTAAATAGTTACAAAACACAGTACGGAGGCATTACGGTACCTCCATAACTAATTCTACCACGTTGCCATGTTTGTAGTATCAGGCCACCACCCCCGATGGACTCTTTTTTAACAGGGGGTGAATGTGTTATTATAGGTATTACAGTACCTGATAGGCTGGAGCACCATTGGTGGAAACTGTATGCTTTCTATTGGTTAGGATGTATGGTAGCTCCGCCCTGCTAGGCGGGGTATAAGAACCCGTGCTGCCCCAGCAGCCTTCATTCTGTACCTGAGCTGCTGGGGGAAACATCAAGCTTATTAAAGCCTTCAGTTGGACTACAACCTCGCTTTAGTGATCATTGATCGTGCATTACCGAAGACAAAAGGATTGTAAATGGGGATGATTAAGGCTAAGAAGGGTGCTGATAGCGGCACATAAAGAGATTAAAATGTGTGACTATCAGAACAAAGGTGCGAAGTGTGTCAAAGGGCAATTCAAAACAATTAGCCCAAGTGGGGTGTGGGGGGCAGAGGGGGAACAATTGTGACGGAAAAACAGATCAATGGAAGAAATGAAAATAAATTGATAGAAATAAAAATGGAGTGAAGGTGGAGGAGAGAGTTCACAGTCTGAAGTTGTTGAACTCAAATGTTAATTCTGGAAGGCTATAACATGTCTAATCAGAAGATGAGGTGCTGTTCCTCCAGTTTGTGCTGTGCTTCACTGGAACATTGCAGCAGGTCAAGGACGGACATGTGGACGAGAGAACAGGATGGTGAGTTGAAATGGCAGCGACAGGAAGGTCTGGGTCCTGCCTGCAGACGGGCTGGACGTGTTCTGCAAAGCAGTCACCCAGTCTACGTTTAGTCCAGAATGCCACGAAACTTTAAATTCTCCTTCCCTTCAACCCCTTTATTGGCTTATTTCTCCCCCATCTCTGTGATGTCCTCCACCCCAACAGCTCCTGTGATCTCTGTGTTCCTTTAATTCTGGTCTCTTGAGCATCTCCGATTCCCGTCGTTTTACCATTGATCATTTCAACCCCCGTGGCGGGTTACCCAGCAACAGGATAGAGCAGCGTGCAAAAGCCACAGGTCTTGGCAGGACCAGAAGGTCCTACCGCCGAGCAATGACAAGCCATCTCCTCTGCCAGAAACCATCCTACAGGGTGGCTGGAGGGGGGAAGGGTGTGCGGTTTGGAAAATCATAAGAACATAAGAACTAGGAACAGGAGTAGGCCATCTGGGCCCTCGAGCCTGCTCCGCCATTTAATGAGATCATGGCTGATCTTTGTGGACTCAGCTCTACTCTCCGGCCCGTACACCATATCCCCAAATCCCTTTATTCTTTAGAAAGGTATCTATCTTTTTCTTAAAAACGTTTAAAGAAGGAGCCTCAACTGCTTCACTGGGCAAGGAATTCCAGAGATTTACAACCCTTTGGGTGAAGAAGTTCCTCCTACACTCCGTCCTAAATCTACTTCCCCGTATTTTGAGGCTATGCCCCCTAGTTCTGCTTTCCTCGACCAGTGGAAACAACCTGCCCGCATCTATCCTATCTATTCCCTTCATAATTTTATATGTTTCAATAAGATCCCCCCGCATCCTTCTAAACTCCAATGAGTACAGTCCCAGTCTACTCAACCTCTCGTCATAATCTAATCCCCTCAACTCTGGGATCAACCTCGTGAATCTCCTCTGCACTCCCTCCAGTGCCAATATGTCCTTTCTCAGGTAAGGAACTGAACACAATACTCCAGATGCGGCCTCACCAACACCCTATACAATTGCAGCATAACCTCCCTAGTCTTGAACTCCATCCCTCTAGCAATGAAAGACAAAACTCCTAGCCTAACAGTGTATCCTGGCAAATAACGACAGGAGGGGAGTCCAAGCTTCTCATAACTTTCACCATTTGAAAATTTCTGTTTTAATAGGTTACCCTTTGGAATAACATCAACACCCGAGATGTTTCAAAGTGATACATGGGTCTACTCAAGCTGAGCATGACATGAGAGTGAGAGCAATGCTGAGAAGATTACAAGAGGGAGGACTGACACTCAACAGTAAATGTGAATTTTCACAGCTAACAATCAGGTTTCTTGGTCACGTAGTGAGTGCATCTGGAATAAGGTTGATCCACTGAAGGCCAGAGTCAGAGAAGAATTTCTAGTTTCAAGTTGCAAAGGTTTATGGGAATGGTGAATCAAGCGGTAACATTTCTCAAAAGCTTAATCAAGCTCAATGAGCCGCTATGCCAATTGTTATGCCAAGACAACAAATGGAGTTGAGAAGAGACAGATCAGAAATCATTCCAGATAATCAAGCAGAAATTGATGTCATTAGAGATATTAGCTCAATACAATATCGACAATATCGACAATAATAGCAGTTGACGCATCTGTAGGAGCGGTTTCAAGGCCTGTGTATTATGTTGGCTTCCACGTGGGCTTTTCTCCTGTGGCTCAACTCAATACAAAGAGCAGCAGACACATCAACAATCTGAAAGACGGTTCTATTTTCTACAAGCTTGCATTCATGTACATGAGTGATAAGGGGCGGGGTTCTCCGACCCCCCGCCGGGTCGGGGAATCACCGGGTACGGCGTGAAGCCCGTCCCGCTGCTCCGACACCGGCTGCTGAATTCTCCGCCGCCGGTTTTTGGGTGGGGGCGGGGATCGCGCCGGTTGGGGGCTGTTGGCAGCGGACCCCCGGCAATTCTCCAGGCCCCGATGGGCCGAGCGCCACCCGTTTTCGGCCAGTCCCGCCAGTGTGGATTAGACATGGTCCATCCCGGCAGGACCTGGTTTGGAGGACGGCTTGCGGAGTCCTTGGGGGGGGGCGCGCGGCGGGATCCGGCCCCGGGGGGGGGCTCCCACGGTGGCCTGGCCCACGATCGGGGCCCACCGATCTGCAGGCGGGCCTATGCCGTGGAGGCACTCTTTCCCTCCGCGCCGGCCTCTGTAAGACTCCGCCATGGCCGGCGTGGAGAAGAAACCCCCTGCGCATACGCAGGAAACACGCCGGCGGTTCTGCGCATGTGCCAGAACACACTGGCAGTCCTGCGCATGCGCCAACTCGTGCCAGCTCGCGGCGGCCCTTCGGCGCTGATTGGTGTGGCCCAACTCCTCCAGCACTGGCCTAGCCCCTGGAAGTGCGGAGGATTCCGCAACTTCCGGGCGGCCCGACGCCGGAGTGGTCCGCCCCGCCAATTGCGGGAGAATCCCGCCCAAGACCTGGAGAGCTGCCAAGATCTTTCTACGGATCTGGATAGCTGCCAACATCCTTCTACAAAACAAAGACACAAAATCTCAGTACATATACAACTGTCAAAAATCAATAGCCCTTCCCAGTTGGACGTGATCAAATCCCTGAAGCTGCTGTGTGTAAACTTATCCAATAGAATCGCCAGCAATGTTCAAACTCCACCCAATAGAATTGCAAGCAATGTTTAAACTTCACCCAAGAGAATTGCAAGCAACCATGATTAATCCTCATCCTGACAACTATGTACAGTCTCAGCATTCTGTGCTCATTGTTTGTGAGAAACAGGACAACAGAACCAGCATCCTGGATTGTTTCACAAAGACAGGATATCAGAAGTGACGTCCCTTTGGTCAAGTTCGCTATCCTAAATCCCATTTGATTACTTATTACTGCTATGTCCTAAAAATACATGTTTAATGGTTAATAATGATTACTCAGTACTCTCCCTTTTATTCATCTCAATCCTTAATAAAGTAACTTATTTAAAACTACTCTAGTGGCATGCTGACTATTCAGTTTTAAGAGGTATCATCGCTGAACCCCCCCCCCTTCAGTATCCTCTGCAAGATTGGGCACAGTACTTTCTAAGGTATCAAGAGATGGAAAATGCGGACCAGTCTATCACACATCATGGTCTTTAACAGATAAATAGAAGAGATATATAGTAATCAAAAAGGAAGCAGTAGCAGCCACGTGAGCTTATGAGACATTTGCTGACTATATCTTACAATCATTAGAACAGAAACAAGCCGTAAAACTTTGGTCACACGATTGAATTCGAAAGAGCTTGCAATGATGCCATCAAGAGTTCAAAGGTTTAAATTAAGACTGGTGGGTGGCACAGTGGCGCAGTGGTTAGCGCAGCTGCCTTACGGCGCCGAGGCATGTAGAGTTTTCACATTCTCCCCGTGTCTGTGCGGGTCCCATCCCAACAACCCAAAGATGCGCAGGGTAGGTGGATTGGCCACACTAAATTGTCCCTTAATTGGAAAGAAAAAATAATTAATTAATTAAGACTGGTGAGGTTTGATGCTCATACAGTATTTGTTCAAGGGAAACAACTGAGCACAGCAAATGCATTATCGTGCATTGAAATAGAGAACTCAGAAAAACCTGAAATTGAGTTTGTGGAAGATGTTGAGAAGTTTGTGTGATGTTTTGAGTTATGGCTGTAGTACACAAAATATCTAGTACTTTGACTCGTAAGATGATTTATTCACAAGATGAACACGTAGAAAGATAACTAACGAATTGTGATACAAACAGTAACGAATAAATGAATTCAGTGAATTCTCCTGGAGCTACTTCTAGTCCGCCTATCCTCTTGTACGACTTACTACCATCTGCTGGATATCTATAGTCACATGGTAGATCTCTATCGTCACCAACTGATTGGTGGTCGCACTGGTAACCATATACATTGCTAGACAACTATATACGAAACTGTGCACAAGCATATCACCACGGTTTTCTATAATGATAGTCCATACATTACCCGCAACTGCTGAGTAAAAACAAAAAGGCTGAACAGTCAGATGAGGGATGCAAACAATTCAGGGAATACGGGAAGGGACTTTGTAGTCTTTCCCTTTTTGCATCCATACAAAGGAAGAGGGATAAGGGTAAGAAGGGGGCTCAGGGCAAAGATCATGATAAAAATATGAATTATGTTTTCACATGACTACAGAATCCAGTAAGTCAAAATCCAATGAAAGTTTGTTCAGGTGGTTTTGTCTGGAAGAATTCCTGCTCTTGGGCGTAGGAACTCGGTTGCGGGTTGTGTCTGTTAAAGATGCACCAAAATATTCTTGTCTCCTGGAAATAAGTTCACTCTGCAGGCAAAACACAGGAGACCTTTTGGAGATCAGACTTGGAGAGATGGAGGTAAAAAGCAGGCTGCTCACCTGGATTCCAATTGTCTCTTCAGAGGTTAAACCGCAGCTGAAGATATAATCCAAAAGCTGCATCATTAAAGCTGTAAATAGAGAGCCTTAAGAAAAACCTTTGTACTGCACAATAAACAAAATATTGAAAATGCCAATAAAAATATTTTAAAAAATAATTAAAGCCATTCAAACAGCTCATGTGACTTCGGGTAACAAGGTCCTTGTTTTTTTTCTATTCGTTCATGGGCATTGCAGGCTGTGCCAGCATTTATTGCCCTTGAGGGGACAGTTAAGAGTCAACCACATTGCTGTGGGTCTGGAGTCACATGTAGGCCAAACCAGGTAAGGACGGCAGATTTCCTAAATGGCATTAGTGAACCAGATGGATTTTTACGACAATTGACAATGATTTGGCTTTTAATTCCAGATTTTTTATTAGTTTAAATTCCATCAGCTGCTGTGGTGAGATTCGAACCCAGGTCCCAGATCATTATCCTGGGTCTCTGGATTACTAGTTCAGTGATAATACCACTATGCCATCTCCCCATTGTGTTTTGTGTAGGTAACTGTCGAATCATTATCACAATATTGGAGACAAGGGGTAAATTCTCCGGAAACGGCGCGATGTCTGCCGACTGGCGCCCAAAAAGGGGCCAATCAGACGGGCATCGCGCCGCCCCAAAGGTGCGGAATGCTCCGCATCTTTGGGGGCCGAGCCCCAACATTGAGGGGCTAGGCCGACGCCGGAGGAATTTCCGCCCCGCCAGCTGGCGGAAACGGCCTTTGTTGCCCCGCCAGCTGGCGTGGAAATGACATCTCCGGGCGGCGCATGCGCGGGAGCGTCAGCGGCCGCTGACAGTTTCCCACGCATGCGCAGTGGAGGGAGTCTCTTCTGCCTCCGCCATGGTGGAGACCGTGGCGGAGGCGGAAGGGAAAGAGTGCCCCCATGGCACAGGCCCGCCCGCGGATCGGTGGGCCCCGATCACGGGCCAGGCCACCGTGGGGGCACCCCCCCCGGGGTCAGATCGCCCCGTGCCCCCCCCAAGGACCCCGGAGCCCGCCCACGCCGCCTTGTCCCGCCGGTAAGGTAGGTGATTTAATTTACGCCGGCGGGACAGGCAATTTATCGGCGGGACTTCGGCCCATCCGGGCCGGAGAATCGAGCGGGGGGCCCGCCAACCGGCGCGCCGCGATTCCCGCCCCCGCCGAATCTCCGGTGCCGGAGACTTCGGCAACCGGCAGGGGCGGGATTCACGCCAGCCCCCGGCGATTCTCCGACCCGGCGGGGGGTCGGAGAATGTCGCCCAAGAAGTCACAAATGGCACTGCCGTTGTCATAACTGGCTGGTGCAGACGTTTCGGTTACTATCCTTCGTGTTGGCTTGGCTGGAATATTTATACAATGTAAGGAATGTTACTTCCAGGGGGTTGACAAGTTAGCCTTTATCCATTTTAGAACTGCTCAGAAACTTCCAGAACTCCCATCATGTGGTCAGCAGCTACCATTTAATCACTCCAGCCACTTGAAAAAAATAATACTTTGAAAGTAGCAAGGGTGACGTAAATATTATACATATATTCTTCATGTCTTCTGATCATGACACCTATGAGAGAAAACGAGGCTATATTTCCCACAAACTTCAAAACACTGAAATATTGAGAATGACTAGGAGACTGGCGAATTGGTCTTCCAGGAAAGCAAGAGACTATTGAAGATTGCACAGTCTTGGGAGGGGGGTGCGATGAAGGATAATGGAATATGTTAGACTCAGGCCCATGAAGGGTTACCTGTAATAGTCCACAATGTCACAGAAGGAAGTGCATATTGATGTGATATGAAGTTCTGGCACACTCTAAAGTGAAAGTTAAAGGAAAGCAAGCCTGGTTAGAAGCCTGGAAGAGTGTTCTCCAAAATCTGTAATTATGTTCAAATAAATGTTTTAGAGTGTTTATAGCTGGCAGTCTTTGGGACCATTCCAACACAATGACACAATAATAAAGTTTCAAAGTTCTGATGGACTTATTGATTTCTCCTCTGTAATGGTGGGAATACTGAGTTTTGAGGCCTCTCAGTCCCGCAGGTAATTTATTAGCTTTCCTTGTATCTCTTTCAGCACGTTTTTCATTCCTATGAACAGCATTTTACACTTGCCTATGTTAAATTTTATAAATCGTTAATCCACCCACCTACATATTTTGTCCACCTCATTTCATAATTTCTAAGCTGCCTGCTTGGTTCCATTATTTCCCGAGCTTAGCATCATCTGTAAAATTTGATTAATTTGATTTGTATTTCTGAGCATGAATAATTGATGTAAAATAGAAATGATAGGGGTTTCAACAATGATCGTCAGGACAGCCCATTTACTAATTCTCCCCATCTTAACTGATCTCTTTCAATGAGGACCTGCTATGTTCTACCCTTCAGCCAGTTCTCCATTCAAACTCTGTACTTTACCAAGATTCCCATAATCTTGAATGTATATGTGTGGATGTATGGTGTCAGTGAAACAAAAGCGAGCACTGAGTCCTCATGTGGCCAACAGACTCAAGGACTTGTGAACTTTAGGTGAGTTCCCATTGCATCATTGCCGCATTGGTGGCAGGGTGGCACAGTGGTTAGCACTGTTGCCTCACAGCTTCAGGGTCCCGGGTTCAATTCTGGTCTCGGGTGACTGTCTGTGTAGAGTTTGCACTTTCTCCCCGTGTCTGCGTGGGTTTCCTCCGGGTGCTCCCGTTTCCTCCCACAGTCCAAAGATGCACAGGTTAGGTGGATTGGCCATGCTAAATTGCTCCTTAGTGTCCAAAAGGTTAAGTGGGGTTACTGGGTTACGGGGGTAGGTTGGAGGCGTGGGTTTATGTAGAGTATTCTTTCCAAGGGCTGGTGTAGACTCGATGGGCCAAATGGCCTCCTTCTGCACTGTACATTCTATGAAAAGGACCGGGTACCCTGTCTACCCTATAGATTAACAGTATTCCTGTAAATTATTCTAGAGAAGGGGAATTTAAGTTATGTAGAAAGATTGGAGAAGTAGGGACTGCCCTCCTGGGAGGGGAGAAGGTTGAGAGGATACTTTACAGAGGGATTCAAACTCATGAGGGCTCTGGACAGAGTGGATAGGTAGAAGCCATTCCCACTAGTGGAATGATTGAGAAGAAAAGGATCCAGGTTTAAGGCATTTTTCAAAAGGAACAAGGACGAACTGAAGAGGAACTTTGTCATGCAGCGACTGGGAAGGCTCTGGAATGGACTACTTGAGAGTGTGGTGGAAGCAGAGTTAACTGGAGCCTTCAAAAGGAAGCTGATCATTATCTGAAAAGGAAAAATTTGCAGGGCGAAAGGGAAAAGGCAGGGGAATGGCACAAGGTGAATTGCTCCTTCAGAGGGCTAGCAGGGACACGATGAGCTGAATGGCCGTCTTTTACGCTGTGCTCCTATGATTCTATGAGTCAAGTTTGTGGAACAGGAAGCAGTGGAGCATTGTAATTAAAGAGTACAAATGAAGGAAAAAAGTAAAAATAACAAGAAAGTTGCTTCTGAGCTCTGTGTTTCTGAACAAAGGAAAGTAGCCAGGTCGAAGTAATTTGCATTGTCTGTTCGCTTCAGCATTATTAATCTCAATCTCCATTCCTGGAATTGAGGTAAAACTGTACTCAAACCTCAAAGTTGATGCCGGTAACACCACCACAGGCCAAGCTGGCTGAGTTCTAAATGACATAGCTGCTAGTGGGACTGCTGTATGTGGTGAGGGAATAAATCTACTTGACCTCATCCTCATTAATCTACCTGCACAGGTGCATTTGTCCATGATGATGCTGGTAGAAGTCACCACCACACAGTCTCCGTGGACATGAAATCCCATCTTCATATTGAGACTACCCTCTATCAGGGTAGTGTTGTGTGGCACTATCACCGTGCTAAATGGAATAGGTTTCAAAAAGATCGAGTCACTGAAGGTGGGGCATCCATGAGGCACTGTGGGCCATCACAACAGTAGAATTGCACACAATCACAATCTGTAACCTCATGGTTCAGTATATTCCCCACTATACCATTACCTTCAAAATGGTGGGATCAACCTCAATTCAATGAAGACTGCAGTGGGACATGTCAGGAGCAACAGCAGGCATATCTAAAAATGAGGTGAGAACCTGGTGAAGCTAGAACAGGGTAACTTGTTTGTCAAACAGTAGAAGCAGCATGCGATAGACTGAGCTAAGTGATCCCACAGCCAACAGTTTGGATCTAAGCTCTGCAATCCTGCCACATCCAGTTGTGAATGGTGGTGGTCAATTAAACAACTCCCTGGAAGAGGAGGCTCCACAAATATTCCCAGCCTCAATGCTGGAGGAGCCCAGTGCAAAAGACAAGGCTGGAGCTTTTTCAGTCTGAAGTGCCGAATGATTGATCCATCTCAGCCTCCTCCGAAGATATCCAGCATCACAGATGCCAGTCTTCAGCCAATATGATTCACTCCACATGATATCAAGAAATGGTTGAAGGACTGGATAGTCTGACAATATTCCAGCAATAATACTGAAGACTTGTGCTCCAGAACTAGCCACGTTCCTAGCCAAGCTATCCCAGTACAGCTGCAATACTGGCATCTACCCAGCAATGTGAAAAATTGCCCAGGTGTCTCCTGTACATAAAAAGCAGAACATATACAACCCGGCCAATTACCGCTCCATCAGTCTACTCTCGATCATCAGCAAAGTGGTGGAGGGTGTTGTCATCAGTGCCATCAAGTGGCACTTACTCTGCAACAACCAACTCACTGATGCTCAGTTTGGGTTCTGCCAGGGGCACTCAGTTCCTGGCTTCATTACAGCCTTCGCCCAAATATGGACAAAATAGCTGAACTCCAGAAGTAAGGTGACTACCCTTGACATCAAGGCAACATTTGACTAAAGTGTGCAGTGAAGGAGCCCTAGCAAAACTGGAGTCAATGGGAGCCAGAGGGGAAAATGTCCACTGGTTGGAGTCATTCCTAGCACAAAGGAAAATGGTTGACGCTCTCTTCCAAACTTGCTGCAGCAGTTCCTCAGGGTGGTGTCCTGGGCCCAACCATCTTCAGCTGCTTCACCAATGACCTTCCCTCCATCATAAGGACAGAAGTGGGGATGTTCGCTGATGATTACACACTGTTCAACACAATTTGCAACTCCTCAGGTCTTGAAGCAGTCCATGTCCATGTGTAGATAGATCTGGACAATATCCAGGTTTGGGCAGATAAGTGGCAAGTAGCATTTGTGTCACGCAAGTGCCAGGCAATGACCATTCCCAACAAGAGAGAATCTAAACATCCCCCTTTGACATTCTATTGCATTACCATCGCTAAATCTGCCACTATCAACATTCTAGGGGTTACCATTGACCAAAAATTTAACTGGACTAGCCATATAAATGCTATGGCTAGAGGTGAGAGGCTAGCAACTCTGTTGTAATTAATGCACCTCCTGACTTCCCAAAGTCTGTCCACCATCTACAAGGCACAAGTCAAGGGTGTAAGCAGCCCATGTGACTGGAACCTCATTCACCTCCTTAAACATTTGCTCCCTTCACTACTGACTCTCCCCTCTTCCCCCCTGCATGCTGTCATTGGGTCCCCCCTGCCCCCTACTGCCACTCATAAGCTGAACACCCACCAAATGGAGGAGGGTTACCCCACTGCCAGAGTCTCCTTGGTACTGCCCACTTCATGTGCCCCCTTGGCTGGGTGTGAACCTGACCACGTCACCGGCGGGGGGATCGGCATTATCTCAAGCCGAGATCTTGCCGGCGCAAATCCCATTTTTGCCATCTTGCAAGATTTAGCGACTGTAACAGGATTTGTGCCTGCAGCAAAGGGGACCGTTAGCTCTCGCCCACTGTCTTCCAGATCAGACACTGGGCAGGGTTTTCCGCCAACCCGCATTTTGAAAGTACAGCATTGGCTGTAAGACACTTTGAGGCATCATGACAACCTGAAAGATGCTATATAAATGCAAACCTTTCTTTCTCGCTTTATTTCTTGGGAGCGTTACTGGTGGAGAATGACTACCTCCTTTGTCTCCATTGCACCAATCAGCCCACTTATAAAATACAGCTGGATATTTCAGTATGATACACCACTAGACATAAGCAAGTGTTATCATTTATAATAATTGCTACCCGGGAAAATGACTAACAAATGCCAATGTGAAACGTGCCAATTATTAGGGATTCAGAATTGGAAAAGGTATGTGCCAGTTTAACCAGGCATCTGTTGCCCACCTGTGAAAGCAGCTGTGAAGATGAGTCACCACTGATATATGCTAACAATAGGAGAATGAGGCCTGTTTCCTTCTTCATGAAAAAGAGGTTTCCCTATAAACATTGAGCTAGGTTCCGTCCAACACCCCATTTGCAAACTATAACACCTTTTTTGTACTTCAGTAATTCCTTGGGAAAAGATACATCAATAAGGTACATTATCGTGCAGGCATCACCACTCTGCCCACAGTGAAAATAATCGCTCAGCTGACCACAGAGAAAATAAAGCAAAATAGGAGCAAGAGGAGGCCATACGGCTATTTTCAAATTTAGGGTGACCATTTGTCCGTTTTTATACTGGGCAGTCTGGTTTTTAGCCAGTCTGGTCACTATCCAATACCAGATGGCTTGTGATGTCACTTATTTTGTGTCTTTGTATCTGTATCTTAACTCCATCCACTCACCTTGGCTACAGGGCTGAATACGCCACCACATCGGCAACTCCGCTACCGACGGCGGGCTGCTGAGTATCCAGCATCAGGCAGAAAATGGGATTGGCGCGGGTCTTGACAAGCATATTCCTGACACGATGGACCTCGCAGTGGGCCAAGGGGTAATTCTTTGAGAGAGTTGCTCTAAAGTCGATCGGAGGGCCGCACTCCCCCACCCCACACAATGCAAGACCTGCACACTCTACCAAAGACCCCTATTAAAGAGACCCCCATTAGAGACCCCCTATTTAAAGACACCCCTACCAGAGATCCCCCATAAGAGATCCTCTGTCTGGAAGTCCACCAGAAGAGAGATCCTTGTCTGGAAGCGAGAGAGCAGTTCAGACAGAGGCTGTGAAAAACATAACTTTAAAACTCACCTGTGCTCAGGCACAGGAAGCAGCACCTGTCAATTCCTGGAAAGAGAAAAACAGTCAACTAGGTTTAAATCCACTCAGATCTTTGGTCTGTAATCCATTCATTCATTTCTCTGTGAAATTGATCTTACGAGACACTGATTGACAACTTTCACACACACCCAGCTGTCTGCATTGTTCCATTCATCTCCCTTCACACTTGAATGGCTTTGAAGCAGTCAGCTGTGAGGATGACTCCAGTGATGGGTCAGAGGAGAAGCCTGGAGAAGTACAGGGGAAGGGCACTGAGGCAGATGACAGGAAGATTCAGGGGGTCAGAAACACCAGGGATGCTTTGATACTGCAAACCAAGGCATCGAAGCTTACTCGAGCCAATGGCATTGTCCCCTTTGCAAACAATCATTAAATGAGAACTCAGCCCAGAACACCAGCACCACACAACCCCATACAATTTATAAACCTGTGCAGCATCTGGCACTTATTCAAAGCATCCAGCCAACTCAGCCCATTAAAGTAAAGAAAAGGTTTATGCTACTTCACTTGAACAGAAAGAGATACAAATTTATCATCCCTAACACAAAGTTCAAAATAATGACACCCGTGACATGCTTCTGCGGTGCTCAAGGTGCCTTCAACATTTGTCTGCGGGTGCAGCTTCTTGGTCCCCCCACCTCCCCCAACCCCCCCTGCTGGCTGGCAGCTGATGTGTTGGGTAGGCTGGATCGATGTGGACTGCACTTGATGCAGTGTAGCGAGAGACAGACCTCCAACACTTGATAAGATGCAACACGATTTTATTTAACATCTAAAACTATTATACATGTTCAACTGTGGGTTGACACTATGCTGACTTGACTGGAGACCTGATACTAGCCTAGCCAGACTTACTAGCTACCAAATGGTGTTTACACTGGCCAGCTCACTAACTCTGACTGTCCCAGAGGCTGGATCACGAGAGAGCGGGAAAACTGGTGCCCTCTGGCTTTATCGTGGTCGTGTCCTGTCTGGTGATTGGCTGCTCTGTTCTGTGTGCTTACTGGTCATCCTGTGTGTCAATCACTGCCTGTCTGCACTCCATTATATACATAGATGTATATTATGACAGCAGCAACTGGTTTAGCACAGTGGACTAAACAGCTGGCTTGTAATGCAGAACAAGGCCAGCAGCTCAGGTTCAATTCCCGTACCAGCCTCCCCAAACAGGCAATGGAATGTGGTGACTAGGGGTTTTTCACAGTAACTTCATTGAAGCCGACTTGTGACAATAAACGATTATTGGCTTGCTGACTTTGCAGCCCAGATGGCTATGGTGATCTTGATAGTCATCCTATGGCTGGTGGAGCCTGAGTTGGCTCCATCTGGGAGGGTGCCTCCAGACGCATGGCTGAGAACTCCTTGTTGCGGCATTATTGGATGCATCGGCCAGTGGAAGAGGGGTGGAGGAGCTGGTGGTCTCGTACGGAATGCCCTGAGAGAAGCCCACCGAGATGACAGGTAGCTTGTCCGCCTGCGTGAGGTGCATTTGGATCTCCTTGTCCATCATTGATGGACGGGCACTGAGCAGAGAGATTAAGTTCCTCATCAATTTCTCACACCGGAAGTGACCTCCTGAAGCCACAGCCGGTGTGTTGGCTTGCAGGTCTGAACACAAACCCTGGAACCGCTGATTCTGTTCCTGGAGCTGTCTCTCCAGGAGATTCAAAATGGAGAAGGCTGTACACTCAGTGTTAAGGGTTAAGGGTCATGGCACAGAGGCCCTCAGGGACCTCCACCAGGTCTGCCGTGTATCCCGCTGGACATCCGGCATCTTAGATCTCCAGAGGTTCATCAGCATGATCTGCCTTGGACTCAGCATGATCCTGGTCTCCAGCAGTGTTCCCACTGTTAGTACCCTGGGACTTCACTGCCTCTGCCCAGCTCCTTACGTGATTGTGATGTGCCCCCATCATCGTGTACTACCCATGAAGAAGATGACCTATTGCCTACCAACGTGTGAGTAGCTGCACTAGTACCTGTTTCAATGTGAAAATGGTGCAGTTGCAATGTCGTTCTCAGAGCCTAACAGGGGAGTCATCATGGTCACCTGCGGCTCCACAGCTGCGGGAGGAAATAAGGGGCTGGATTTTCCGATTTTGAAGCTATGCCCCATGACGGCGTAAAATGGCATAAAACGGCCACCAATCCTCCATTTGGGAGGAGACTAGCATCAAGGCAGCGTAGAACACGTGACTCTAGCTGTCAATATGGCCCAGAGAATGGCCGGGACCGTGGCCGCGCATTCGTACGGCGGCGGCCTGCAGCGGACCCGGCCTACGAAATAGTGCCCCTCCCTTTGGCCGGCTCGCGCACTCCGGCCACCCTCCAACAGTGCCTCCAGCCCCTGGTAAAGTTCCCCCTGCCCGCGGATCGGCCCTCACCCAAGTGTGGCGGCGTTGGACTGAGTCCGCAGCCGCCACGCCGTGTTCCTGACGGATGAGACCATGAGAGACCCACTCTGTCGGAAAATCGGCCAGTCGGGGGCGGAGCATCGGGGGGGGGGGCCTCAGGCAATGTCCTGAGGCCGTTGATACGTCACGTGGCATACCCCCCCCCCCCCCCCCCCCCCCCCCGAGTATGCTGCTTTGGAGGGAGCGGAGCAACGCTCCCGATTTGGACGGGAACTTTGATTCTTCGGCCGCAAGTCGAATGCGATTTTGTCATCGGCGACCGGAGAATCCAACCCCAGATATCAGTAAATTAAATCAACATAGTACTGTGCATGCTAGATGGCTGAGGAGACAATGGGCATATGCAACATGGTGCCGTTTGCATTGGGGCTTCAATGAACATTCTAGCTGCCTCATCTCCATTTTCAATGAGAGGAGCCCATAATGTATGCAGGACCGGATGCACAAACATCCATGAATTGCACTCTTACCCTACCCTGATCCGACAGCTCCGCCTCACCACAACCTGAGGCACAAGCTGGCCAGTGGCACTCCAGTTCCAGCACATTGCTCTCATGTTTGGTGAGGAAATACCAATTGTGAACACCACCACCCGTCCTTGCACTCTCTGCAATAATATGGTTTCTCTTCTCCTGTCAGCAAGAGATAGAATTCATCATCAGTGCTCTGTCTCCCTGAAGGTTGATTCCAGTTTCCAAAGGCGCCCCCTCCCCGGCCATGGTAGTCAGCGGGCATGTCACAGTGGCACACCTCACCCTGCAATGCACTGAGACCAAGCATGTTGACCTCTCAGCCTTGACAGGGCCAAGCTTCAGTGCCAGGCTTCCAAACACCCCCCATCAACCTCCCATAAGACATGGGAGCAGAAGTAGGCTATTCAGCCCTTCGAGCCAGCCCTGCCGTTCAATGCGACAATCCCTGACAGCCTTCGGGGAGCTGCCTCTGCAGTATTTAAAACACCACCTGATCGCCTGAAGCGTTCACGGACTGAAAAGCCTATTGGCAGTTGCCTTTCACGTTGGGTGGGCCTTAATTGGCCAGCCAGCGGATTATCACGTGAACAACACAATCTTGGCCGCGAGCACGTTTTACATCTGCTTCCGGCTGCGCTGATTTTGGGCCCAAATGTAAAATTCAGGTCCATGTATGCACAGTGAAATATGCTGCAAAAAATAATTTTTACACACCCTTTGCCTTGTGCTATACTTAGTGAGACTTTGCACTCAGTTAATGGAGGTGGATGGATTTATTTTGAAACAGTGCCATAACATTTGGTCTAATTTTAATTTTCTAAAAGGTGATAAGGCTATAAATAGCTCCCATCAATTGACAAAATCATGCCCATAATCTCATCACCTGGTTTGCTTCAATGCATCACGACAAACTATCTTTATAAATTGAAGCATTTATCGATGCTGACATGATGATTCCCCTCAGAATCTGAATAATCTTGATTTAGGGCTCTGCCCTCACCCCTTCCCCTCCCTCCCAGAACCATGACAGGGTTCCCCTTCTCCTCATTTTTCACCCCACTAGCCTCTACATTCAAAGGATCATGCTCCGCCATTTCCAGCACCTCCAGCAGGATGCCGCTTTTAAACACATCTTCCGCTCACCCCGCTGCCAGCATTGCACAGGGACCACTACCTCCGCGACATTCTGGTCCACTCCTCCATTGCCCCCAACCCTTCACCCCCTTCCCACAGCACCTTCCCCTGCAATCACAGATGGTGCAACACCAGCCACTTTTACCTCCTCCTCACTGTCCAAGGACCGAAACACTCCTTTCAGGTGAAGCAGTGTTTCTGCACTTCCTTCAGTTTCGTCGACTGTATTCACTGCTCCCAATGCGGTCACCTCTATATTGAGACGACTAAACACAGGCTGGGTGACCACTTTGCGGAACATCTTCACTCCGTCCGAAGGATCATCCCAATCTTCTGGTCGCTTGCCATTTCAACTCAGCATCTTGCTCTCATGCCCGCATGTGTATCCTCAGCCTGCTGCAATGCTCCAGTGAGACCCAAGGCAAACTGGGGGAACAAGACCTCATCTTTCGATGAGCCACGTTACAGCCTTCTGGACTTAACGTTGAGTTCAACAACTTTAGATAATAAACGTCCCCTCCATCTTAAACCATCCCCACCCCTCCCCCTTTTGTAGTTTGTTGTCAGTTGTTTTTCAGCTCCCTGGCCTGCAGCAACACAACCCCACCCCTCTTCCACCTGGCTGCTCAGTTGCCACCATTAACACAGTCTGCTATCTCACCTTTTTCCACTATTCACACTCTTCACCGCTTAATGGCACCATGAACACTCCCCTTTGTCTCGTGTTCAGGACAAATTTGTCCATAGCTTCTTTACCCTGTGTTATGGGCGAGGTGTTTTCAGAACCCCAAAATGTATCATGGAGTTCAACCAACCTCTCCCTTTAATGGATTTGTTGCTTTTCCGAGCATGCGGCTTTTTCCCTAGGTTACAATTATGGACACGTGGGTTTTAAGCACAAAACAATGTTTATTCCATGAACTCAACTTAACATCTTAAATAAACATTGGATCTCTTAACACCCCTTACTTCAAAGATAACTCAGAAAATATTGCAAGAGTAAATAACTCCTTAAAATGTTCCTTCAAACTTCCAAGAGACTTAACACCTTTAAACAAAATTACATCAGATTAAAGGCTTCACTATTATAAGTTTAAATCACCCAAATGATCCAGAGATAGTCTTTCATGGGGGAGATCCAGCTCACTGCAAAACACAGACACACACACAAGCTGTTTTTAAACTGAAACTTCAAAAATGCAAAATCAAAATGGCTGAACTGAGCGCTACCCACTCGATGACATCACTGTTTTCTTAAAGGTACATTGCTTAAACATCCAGTTCTTAAACGTACCCTCACATGACACCTGACCTATCTCTGTTCTTCTATTCTGCCCAGCCCCACCCCCACCTTTCCAACTGTATAATGCAGCACATAATAATAATAATCGCTTATTGTCACAAGTAGGCTTCAATGAAGTTACCGTGAAAAGCCCCTAGTCGCCACATTCCGACACCTGTTCGGGGAGGCCAGTACGAGAATTGAACCCGCACTGCTGGCCTTGTTCTGCATTACAAACCAGCTGTTTAGTCCACTGTGCTAAACCAGCCCCTAATTTCAACCTTGCTTCAGTTCTGTAGAAGGATCATTTAGATCCAAGACATTACCTCTGTTTCTCAGCACAGATGCTGCCAGACCTGCTGAGTTTATCCAGCGTTTTCTGTTTATATTTAATCTTGGTTGAGTACCTCTTTGAAACAATAAGTTGCAAGTGACTTGTTAGCTGACAAGGGAGTAATGGCTTGTACTGGTCCAGTATTGTGTGGACTGTGGAAGACTAAAAGGTGCTTGCTGTCTATATCGCTGAAACTCTGTGTACACATTGTATGCACTGTGCATACGTGAATGTCGCATTGTACATAATGTTTGTACATTTTCTTTCGAGTTCATTCTTGCACCCAGGTGACACCCACTTTCAACTACTTCAAGCCTCAACATATCATTTCCGATTTTGAACGTATTTTAACGGGAGTTTGTTGGAAACAAGTTGTTCCGGTCTGGAATGCGCTACAATAATAACTTTCCAAAGAGAATTAGATCGCTATTTAAAAAAGGAAAAGATTGCAGGGTAATGGAGGAAGAGCAAGGGCGAGATTCAGTGGAAAAACGTTCGTCCATTTTTGGGTGCGCTTGCCAGGGTATTTCTCGGTGGCTGCAGCGCCGAGATTCATCCAGTTATTCATCGGCTCTTTGCCAGTTTTTTGGGCCTTGGGAAGTTTCTCCCCACCAAGGACACACTTAGGCAGTCGTCATGCACTAGTGAGTTGATCTTGCCAGCAGGACTGGCTCCTTGCAGATCGGGTGCCATTCTGGAAGGCTGTCCCAATCTCTCGACCCTCCCCTTTCAGCTCCTCCGCCTTTCAGGACCCCCCTCACTTCACCCCCAAAAGTTTCTGGGACCTCTGAAGCCCCCACCTCGCCCCGGCATCCCCACTCCTATGGGCAAGGCCCGTCCAGGCCCTAAACCCTGGCACTGCCAACCTGGAATCTGGGAACCTTGGCACTGCCATCCTGGCATCCTTACACCCTGACACTGCTATCATGGCACCCTAACACCTTGGCAGTGACACTCAGCACCCTAGCAGTGCCAAGGTGCCAGGGGAGTGCCAGGGTACCACCCTGCCCTGTCCCCGACTACCAAGGTATCTCCAATGACCTGTGAGACCCCCTGTGGTGCTGCAACACCTGAGCCATGTTTGTGAAAATGAGTGCTAAACGGCACTGGCGAGGTCTCGAAGGCAAGGCCGTTGACTCCCAGGCATCGGTGCAAATATGCAGATCTGGACCTTGCCCAGTGAGGGCGAAATCGGGTGGAGTGTGTCGGTGACTCGTGATTGGCCCAGCACCTGGCACGGAGCCTGATTTGGGGCTCTCACCTGAGTCACCTGTTGCATCCAGATCCCCACCTGGTACAACACAGTCGTTGAATTGTGCCCCAAGAGAGTGGAACGAACTGGATCTTTTGAAGAGTCAGCACAGACACAATGGACTTCTTGTGTGACTAAAAGATGACAGGATGAAATTATTCTTTGGTGGAAGTGCAATGTGGACAAACACAAGTTGGTATGGAAAAGAAAATTGGGCAGGGTATAAATCTACCAATTCGTGACTGTCCATTTTGCACGGCTGGTGCAGACTGTCACACCCTTGACAGCACATGCCACTCTCCTAGGACAATCCTCCAGGAGCTTCCTAGAGTCTTCAGGAATTAAAGATTAACCTCCAGGGCACTGCTCCAGCAGCTCTGGAGAAATTTTATAAGGGACATTCAAAATGTATTTTGTTTTTCATTTTTGACGTTGATTAGTCATAAAAATAATGAAGGTGCGAAACCAGGTTGTTTGTCTGACAGCTATACATCATCCCAACTGGATAAAGAACGGTCTGTTCATTTTACAATTGCAAAAATTAGATGCTGCAAGGATGGATGTTTAAGGTGGTCAACGGCAATGAGTGGCAATGGTTGAAGGTGTGTTATAACTCCCACAAGACCCATGGGGATGACTTGATTAATCTGCCCATGAGCCCCGTGGAGTACGGGCTTCCCCACTGAGGGCCGGAGGCCCATCAGCAGGATAGTTAACTCAGGCCCAGGTAGGAGCCCACTTGCAGAGTAGTCCCGACTGGGACTGTTACTTGTAGATACTTTAGTGGCCAGTAGCAAAGTGCGATGGCCAGGCCTGGGTGACCAGATCAAACGATTGGCCCCACAATGCATCACAGGCCTGGAACAGAAGAGATTCCCACCAACCTCCCCGCTGCATCCCTGGGAATTGCCAGGTTGGCCTTGGGTGTGTCTACACACCAATTTTGTCAGACCTTTCCAAGGGTAAATGTTTCTACTCATGATTAACGGCCATTTAAAGTGGTTGGAAGCCCATCAGATGTCGTCCACCACGTTGAAGGCTATGGTTGAGAAACTACTGCTCTCCTTCAGTAACCATGGCATTCTGGAGGTGTAGGTTGCAGATAACGGCAACTCCTTCACCAGTGACGAGTTTGAGCAGTTTATGAAAACAAACGAGGTGCGCACATCCGCATGGCCCGGTTTCATCCTTCCTTGAACGGGCTGATCGAGCGAGCAGTGCAGAACTTCAAGACAGGGATGACGAAACAGACCATTGTTCCATGGAGATGCAACTAGCAAGGTTTTTGTTCAGCTGTCAAACCATGTCACACGCCACGACAGCATAGCGCCGGCAGAACTGTTGATGGGCCGGAGGCTCAGGACTGGCCTCAACCTCACATTCCCTGAAATTGATGAGAAAGTTTGACATGGCCAGGACCTGCAGAGGTGAAGCCAAGTCAGCAGGCGCGGACCAGGAGTTTCAAACCATGGGGCACAGTATTTGTCCGAAACTTCGGGGACAGTGCCCGATGGATTCCAGGGACAGTGGTACAGCAGACCCGGCTGGTTTTCGTACCAGGTGAAGACACAAGAACAGAGGGTGTGGAAGCACCTTGACGACCACAGGAGAAGGGGGCAGTATTAGGCCACAACCCACCCAGAGGAATCGTCATCCAACCATGTCGCCCCGACACGTGGAGACTTGGGGGCCTCACCACCTGGGAACCCCAACACTGAGATGCGAGAGGTGGTAGACACTGACTCAGAAATGGAGACCCAGGCATCTGTGGCTTCCGATGGTGACCTGCCCAGATAGTCATCGAGGAAACAATGTTCCCCAACACGCTATATGCCCCCTGGAGACGGCCCGATTAATCTCCCCGTGAGCCACGTGGAGTGAGAGCCCCCCGCTGAGGGGAGGAGGCCCATCAGCAGGATAGTTAACTCAGGACCAAGCCCAGGTAGGAGCTGAGCTGCAAAGTAGTCCCAACTGGGACTGGGACTTGTAGATACTTTACTTTTGGTAATAAATCATTCATTTGACTCTCCTTGTGACTACTTAAAGGGGAGATGGTCATGTGATCCTATTTGGCATCCTATTTGGAATGGGAGGAGATGGTCATGTGATCCCATTTGGCATCCTATTTGGAATGGGAGTGTAAGTTTATATGGTGATATCCTGTATTGGGGCTTGAACGTCCAACCTTTGCACTCAGAAGCAAGACTTTGTGGTCACTTCGGCAAATTAATACTTTAATTCATTCGTACAGCGGAAAAAAAACAAAATTATACCACAAGACTTTGTGATCAAACACCAAAGAAGTAATTTAGACTTGTTTAAAAAATAGATTTTGTTCTTTTGTAGTTTGGATGCTGGCATCGCCACTTCACTGTATTATCAACTGTTTTGATTTTGCCTTTTTATTTTCAGGATTATAAACGTTAAAAGTAATAATCCAAATGCGAGTATCTTCGCTTCAGATTATTTCCTTACAGAATTCCACGCAGGTGCTAAAATTGGAAGCAAGTGGGCCTGAAAAGTAATAGGGGAAACAAAGGAGGTTGAAAATTGCAGCTGACAAAGTTCTCTGCTTCCTGGTTTAGTGAAGCTCTCTCCTGCCTCGAGGGACTGATTAGAGCCTGCATGTGGGTGTAATGAGGGACGCTTCATACTGCTGTGGAACAAAATGATCTCTTAATTTCCTGATGAATGTGTGGCACAGGACAGGCCTATTAATACTCTTATGCTTGTGTTACCATTCTGGTGTGTGGTATTTTACATCCTGGTATTTGTACCTACCATCAGGTAATATCCACAATGCTTCCTCCCCCAATCCCACCCACCCACCTTACCTCAGTTTTCTCTCAACCTGCACTGAAGACAGAAATGGACAATGGACCAAAAGCTTGGTTAAAAAGTTAGGGTTAAAGGAGCACCGAAAAGGAGTAAGATACAGAGAGGTTTAGGGAGGGAATTCCAGAGCTTAGGACCAAGCATCGTGGCACGGCTGCTAAGGGTGCAGCGTTTAAAATAGAGATGCTCAAGAGACCAGAAATGGAGGAATGCAGAGATCTTGGAGGGTTATGTAGTTTTCAAAGATGGGAAGAGACAAAGCCAGGTGAGGAACTGCAAACCAGGATCAAAATTTTAAAATTGAGGCTCTGCTGGACTGAGAGCCAACGTTACTACGGCTACTACTACTATCATTGTATGTACTGATAAACAGCAAGGTGTCAAATTGGAAATTCTTCAGCCAGTTGGCAGCCTCATCGGCCTGGTGTCGGGCAGCGAGATGGTCACTGAATCACAGGTTGGGGCACTTGTCGATAATATGCGCCGTGGTTTACACTTCATCACAGTTCCCCAGGGGGAAGTCACTGTGTCTCCAAAAGAAGTGGTTGTTGTGACATTGTCTAACTCCAGTGCGAAACCTGTTCCGTTTGACTCATTCCCTACGTGGGAGGTCGAAGCCTGGCATTTCCAATGTGGGATCATCAACCAAGTGCTGAATCTGGGCTGTGTTGTTGGTGTTGTGCCACGGGTCCTTCAACACTTCCGCAGCAGAACAGCTGAGCCTGAGCAGTGTGGTCCAGATTGGCTGCCTTGAGATGAGGTGTATGGGGGGTGGGTGGGTCGTGTCTTCTGCCAATGGCAGATCCAGATTTGTGTACACGCTTTCTAGCAATCGAGTTTTTCTAACTACACAATGGCTCAATGTTACAGAGCACAGGTAGCCAGTTTGTGTTTGTTGACTGGATTACTCCTGAGATGTTCCTCATTGTCTCATTCAGCTGGACACTTACCAGTTTGCAGTGAGCTGAGTTCTTCCAGACATAAGCGCAGTACTCAGCTACTGAGTAGCAGACAGCCAACGAGGTGGTTCTTCAAGCTCTGGGGCTCCCCAAGAGGTTTTTGCTAGTTTGCTGATGATATTGTTGTGAGTCTTTAGTTTAGCTGAGGATTTCCGCAGGTGTGGCTTGAAGGTCAGTATGTGGTCCAGAACAACACCAAGATAGGTAGGTGTAGATAGTGCTTGATGCGGCTGCCGTTTAGGTAGAGGTCAAGTTCTTGGTGACTTCTTGCATTGTCAAGGTGGTAAACATATGATACGGTTTTGGCAGCACTTGGTTTGAGCCACCAGTTTTGTCAGAGAGTTTACGAAGGTCGTTTATAAGAGCACTGTTAATGTCCTTGTAATCTCTCACTTGGTAAGCATGGCAGATGTAAAATGTGTAGATGACTTGCTGCTGCATGTGGCTGGCAAGTCATTTATGTACAGGTTGAACGGGGTGGGGGCCAGTACTGATCCTTGAGGTAAGCCATTTTGCTGCCTCTTCCATGCTTTGGACCCCATATGGATTTGAAATAGTCTGTTATGAAGAAGAGATGCTATCAACAACCCAGAGTGGTAGGAGCCTAGAAAGCTTGACCAGTAGGCCTTAGTGCCACACAGTGGCATAGGCTGCAGTGAGTTCGAGGTAGATGACTCTAGTTTTCAGGCACTTTTGAAAGCCATTTCTGATGTGGGTGGTGAGCCAATATTGGTCAGGGAGCACAGAGGGGTGGTGAATGAATGACATTTGTTGTGAGTTAAGATACTGACAGTGGAATTTTGGATGCGCTTAAATGAATGAACATGGAATGTGGGAGCTGGCTGAGAGTCCATTGGAATAGTCAAGTCTCGAGATAATAAAGAGTTTCATCAACAGATGTGACTAAGACTGGAGTTCTGGGTCCTGAAGCCACTTTGGGTGCAGAATAGTAATGGTGTGTGGTACACTGAGTGACTTGGAGGTGTGCCAACCATCGTAAGGGTGGGAGTGGGGTCCAGATCAGACGGCTTTAAAAAAATAAATAAGTAATCTAGATTGGTTTCATTACTGGGGAACCACAGAACATGACCAGAGTAAATCTTTTCCATCAGTCTTGGGCAGATGGGACAAGAGATGCACCAAACCTACACCTTCCTGCACACCCTGTGGTTGTCACTTGGAGTCAACATTGTAGATCATCAATAATATAATTTCCACTCAAGTAATTTTATGGGCCCTATTTTCAATCAGGGCATTGCTCTGTTATATCAATGGGACATTTCTGGTATCATTGGAAACTTCACTTCCGATAGGATTCAGACTACATCTTCAAAGATTTTAGGATTCATTGATGGACTGTGGGCTTCACTGGTGCGGCCAGCATTTATTTCCCATCCTAGTTTCTCTGGAGGAGCTGATGGTGAGCCGCCTTCTTGAGCCACTTCAGATTATATGCTGAAGATGCTTCTGCAGTGCTGTCAGGGAGGGAGTGCCAGAGCTTGGACTCATTGACCATGAAAGGATGCATAATATGTGTCCATATCCAGATGGTGAGTGATCTGGACAGGGAACCTGCAGGTGGTAGTGTTCCCATGTGCCTGCTGCCCTTGCCCTTCCTGATGGTAGAGGTCATGGTTTTGGAAGGTGCTGTTGAAGAAGCCTTGACAGTGCTTGCAATGAACATTTAAGGTGTTGAATGGGGTACTGATCAAGTGTGCTGCTTTGTCCAGGGTGTGGTCGCACGCCTTGGGGCTGCATTCATCCTGGCAGATGGAGAGTATTCTCTCACACTCCGGCTCCTGATTTGCACTTTTTATGTAGTTGAAACTCTTTGGGAAGTCGGTAGGTGAGTCACAGTTCTGCAGTGGCTGATCCAGTTAAGTTTCTGGTCAATGGTGGTCCTCAGGACCCTGATGGTGAGAGATTCAATGGAATTAAAATTGATCTCCTAGACACTGCAACCCAGAAGGAAACTGCTAGATAAAAGCAAATTATGCGGATGCTGGAATCGGAAACAAAAACAGGAAATACTGGACAATCTCAGCAGGTCTGTGGAGAGAGAACGGAGTTAATGTTTCGAGTCTGGATGAATCTTTGTCAAAGCGGAGAACTGGAAAAAGGTGCGTTTTATACTGTTGTGGGGTGGGTGGGTGGAGGGAGCGCGAAACAGTGGGGCTGAATAGAGGGCCAGCGATAGGTGGCGGTCGACAAAGATGTCGTGGACAGAAAGACAAAGGAAATGTAAATGGCGGTGATGTCATCGTTGGCCTTCTATCCAGCCCCACTGCTCCATGTCACCCACCTCCCCCCACCCATAACAGTATCAATCTTATCCTATTTCCAGTACTCCAGCTTTGACAAAGATTCATCCAGACTCGAAGCGTTAGCTCCGTTCTCTCTCCACAGATGCTGTCAGATCTGCTGAGAAAAATGAGAGGTGTTTAAAAACAAACGTGCAATTGTTTTTGTGTTCTTTTAAGAGTTTCATTCATTAGTTACCAAAATATTGGGGTTCGGGAATAAAGGATTTTCGAGTGGGTTGGAAAATTGTGTGATGTAACCTCCAGAAATAGGTCCGACCGGAGTTGGCAACCCCGAGTGACTAAAAATGCTGCCTCCCTCCTCTCAATGCCGCAGCTCGTGGGTTAACTCTCTGCGTCGCTTTATTTATTTCCTTTTGGTTGACTGACTGATGACCTCTGCCTCAGCAGCTGGAGAATCAGCAGGCCGCAGAGCAAAAATGGAGAACTGCTTTTTTTAATTTCCGGAAACAGCCGATTGTCCCTGCTGGCCATTGCCCGCTAAAAGTGTCCCGAGAATGCAGCCTGACGCTGACATATCTGTAGTGGCCACGGTGCGACGCACTCGGCCCTGTCTGGGAGTTGTATTCCACACAGGGACAGATTGGATTTTCTGCATTCTTCCTGCGCCAGCGTTGATGCCTGTGGGAAACTGTACCGTTCTGAGAATGATGTATCTGCTGGTGGCCACTTCTCCCAAAACTATGTGATCTCCTGGGACCGGCAAAAAAACAAACCAGAATGAATAACCCTGGCCAGTCTGGGGGAGACGAAATTCTGGGAGATCTCTCTGTGACCATCTAGGCGATCAAAAGCACAATTGTGGCTCTGAATCCTCTGGGCCCAGCTGACCCTTTTGTTAAAGGCAATGTCCGGCCCTGCCAGAGACAGGTTCATCTCTCACCTGGAAGAACTGGGAGAATGAATGTCAGCCAGACAAGACAGCAGCCCGTTCCTCGCGTTCAATAGTCTCTGTGAAGAGAAAGCTACCTTCTCATATCTAACATGGATCTTGACCTCATCCAACTTAAAATAAAACCCCGTTCGCCCCATTGTTTTCACCCTCCGTTGCCGGGGAACCCGTGGCAGCTGGTCACTGTCGACGTGATCAGAAGATCCCCACTGGCAGGAACAGCTGGAAAATTCCATCCATTAACCTTTTCTCTCTCTCTGCAGATGCTGCCGGAGCTGCTGAGTATTCCCAGTAATTTGCTTCTATTAAATATTGTTTTCTCCCCTCGCTCCCTTTCCTCTGGTTCATCAATAATCTATTTCATTGAACAAAACCATCATTTGGAACACAATCTCTTTCATTATCTCACAAATTTCAGTCAGATAATCCTCGGTCTACAATTCTCTCAAATATAAAGTCCTAACTCTATTCACCGACCTGATAACTAAGATTCGTCATTGTAATAACTTCACGAATTGGCTCCACCAGTTAACTTATAAGAAACAACAATTTATTCCAACTATAAACAACTATCAACAGAATCCTTGAAAATGGCCTTTCTGTACTCTGTTCTCGGACCCAACGACTGGGACAAGTCCCATCACGTTCCAGTGAATTCCCAACTCCCATCCCTGATTAGACGAGTGGATCACATGATCCCTCCCGCAGAGAACGCTCCTTAAAGGGGCTAGCCTGGGGCTAGCGACAACAACCCTCCCCTTTAAGTCCCTTTTTACACATGAGAATAATTAAATTACACAATTGCAAAACAGGAATGAACATGAACATTTTTACACTAGTCCATCAATAACTGTCTGGTGACTTTTCTCTCTCTCGTAGAACAACTTAGCTCCAATAACTGAGGTTCTTCTACTGAGGTAGTTACTGTTGGCCTCATTTCACAAGGGTTCGCTCCTTGTACCGATGGTTCATCACCCCCTGTTTCTCGGGGGTTAACACTCTGGTCTGTTACTTGCTGATTGACCAGTTCACTCCTCGGGCAACCCACAACATTTCCTGCTGACACAATTGGATCAGATCATAGCACAGGCTCTTGGGAAGGCTCTCGTCCACACAAATGGTCCGCATGCTTTTTTAAACTCTTGTCTTGTACTTAAACTTCACAGTACACTGGTCCCGTTCTGGCCACAGCAACCACAGGAACCCAATTTGGCTCGTTACCTAAATTCTTCACAAACACTGGATCCTTTCCTGAATGCTTTTGCTCTTTTAAACAAATTGTGATTCCACTTCTGGTACCTTGCTTGTCTCCACCCTCCACACTAAATTTGGGAACACCAGGCTTAACCAAGTCCTCAACCAACCACTCATCAGCAGCTCAGCTGGAGAGACTCCACTAGTCACATGTAGGATGATCCAATATGATAGCAGGAACCTGGTCAACTTGATGGTTAAGGATGTGTGTGGTTGCTTCTTCAGTCTGCACTGCCCTGTCAGCCAGTCCATTGGACAAAAGAAGGCATGGTGCCTTTCTGATGTATTCTCTTCCATTAAAAGTCATAAACCTCTGAAACATGGCATCGGTAAAAGCTGTTCCTTTGTCCAAAATGAGGACCTTTGGTATACCATGGTTTGCAAAACACCGGTGCAGCTTCTCAGCTCTGTATCTCATATCAAACACCCCTATCCACTTTGAATGTGCGTCCACTAACAACAAAAACATGGTGCCCATAAATGGTCCCACGTAGTTGACATGGACCCTAACCCATGGTCAACATGGCCATTCCCATGGATGTAATGGAGCTGTGGCAGGTAGCTTCTGCTGAAATTGGCATTGATCACAGTGCTTTATCACTCTTTCAATTGCAGCGTCAATGTCAGACCACCCCCTTCTTTGATATTAAAAATCTCTACCCAATTTAAATTTAATCTCCTGGAGCCAGTCACACTCCTTAAACTGGGCCCCTGATGGCAGCTGAGTGGATAACTGTCCACAGCTCATTATTGTACCTATTATCTTTATGGCCTCCCTGTATATGTCGTTAGCCTGTTCCAATGTTGTTCAATCTCAGGGGGTAGACATCTTCTTGAAAGTACCGGTATGTCTGCTCCCCCACCATGGTGGCTGAGGCCCAGTGTCTCTGAGCACTCTGGATCCATCCCAGGCTGTGGGTTTAATCTTCCATACCTTCTGGCTCTTCCAATTCCCATATTGGGAGTGAGAGTGAGGGTGGTGTGGGGGTGAGAGTGGTGTGGGTGGGATGTTGGGGGGGGTTGACACATGTGTCACGGGGAACCGCAACTCAGCAGAATCTCACTTCCTCGCCCACGGCCGAACTCTACCCCAGCGGCCTCCCTTTCCCCTGGGCTGCCGAGCATGCGCAGAGCCAGACCCTCTGCCGCTGGTCCAGTGTACCTCTTCCAATCTTCTCCTGCTCCCAGCGATTATGGGCGCCTTCTCCTTGGGTGGGGGGGAACCAGAAAAAGACAGTGTTAGACAGTCTGACGCATGCAGCCCAAGGGGTGGGTAGATGGTGGCCTTAGTGACCAGGGCATCTGGCCATGGTGGCCAGTATGGGTGCTGGCATATGGTGCAGGGTGGGGGTTTTGCCACCCTCTCGATTGGGGTAGGCTGTTGGGTTAAGTCTGTGGGATGGGGGTTAGTGCCAGGGGCACAGTGCTGCCTTACCACCATGGCCACCCTGTGGAGGTTGTGCAACTTTTTTGGCACTGCTGGGCGGTCCGACAGTGTTGCCCTCGGCGCTCATGGCCTCTGCCACTTGCACCCAGGCACGGCGAATGGCGGCGGCTGGCATCCTCCCTCCCGGGCCAGGGTACAGGGTCATCCGCCTCTCTTCTACGGTGTCCAGGAGGGTCTCATGCTCTGCATCCGCGAAACATGGGGCCACGCATCTTGCTGCCATCTTGTTGGCTGGGATGGTGTGCGTGGAGAGTTAAGTGTGTATTTGTGGCTGCAGCTTGTCAGCCTCCTGAGTGTCAATCACGGACCCGGCGAATCCTGCACGGTTTCTCATTGGAATCGACTGTATTCCATGTGGCGGCGGTGCTAGCCCCTTAATAATCGTTGAATCGGACCACGTGAAGTGCAGTTTTGCCGTCGTGAAAGTCCACAAATTCAGCATCGTCGTCAACACTTAAGTCTCAGAAACGGAGAATCCCGCCCCTTGTTTCTGGAACATCACCAACAGGCGGACCGGGTATAATACCCCAAACCTCACCCCCTATTCAAAGAGGGCAGCCTTAATGCAATTAAACCCAGCCCTCCCCTTCATCAGCTCCACATCGGGTCCTGGTACACCCACAGCTCACTCCCTTTCCAGGTACATTTCTTGGTCTGCCTCACCCATCGCAGGACCTTCTCCTTGTCCAGAAAGTGGTGTAACCGCACCACAATCACCCTCGGCAGCTCGCCCGCCTGTGGCCTCCTCCTCAGCGCCCTGTTTGCTCGGTGCACCTCCAGAGGCCCCGTCCCCCATCAATTTTTCCAGCATCCTTACCACATACTCAGTGGCCTCTGCACCTTCAATGCCTTCAGACATCCTGACAATCCTTAAATTCTGCCACCTGGAGCGATTCTTCAGATCCTCCACCTTCTCCCTCAGTCTCTTCTAGCTCTCCCACATCATTCCCAGCTTTTCCACTAATGAGGCCAACTGCTCCTCCTGCTCCCCCACTGCCTCCTCCACTTTCTGAATCACCTGGACCTGATACTCCAGCCTCTGCTCAACTCACTCAATCCCAGATCTTAACGGTTCCACCACCTCGGCCAGATCTTCCGGGGCCATTTTCCTCTTTTGCCAAATCCTAATGTTCAGGATCTCTACCAACTGCTCCGTCGACCACAGGGCATGCAGCGTGCCCCCCACCTTGTCCTCCGCCATCTTTTCCTGTGGCGCACCACGAAGACTCTCCTGCACCTGCTGCTCTTTCTTCCGTGCACCACCCCTTGTCCGCAGATCCATCCATCAACCACACCAGAGGAGTATTACCTTCCCCACCAGAGGAGTATTACCTTCCACAGGCACTCCTGTACCTTCTGCCCTCCAATACGATGTCCTCCGGGCAAGAAAGACCAAACAAATCTGCCTTGAGTGGGAGCCACCAAATGTGCGACCACTCACTACATGGCTGCCACCGGACGTTTGCTCGTAGATTCCTGCCCTAACTGGTTGACTGCGCTGCTCAAACCGCTTTGTAACTCATTGGCCCCCTTCTGGGCTCTCCATGGTTATCACAATCTTCAGTGCCTTTCTTAAAACTACTTCTGAATCTGCCAGAAGCTTCTTTTGTATAGCTTCATCGTTAACGCCACATACTAAACGATGGTAGCACAATGGTTAGCACTGTTGCTTCACAGCGCCAGGGACCCTGGTTCGATACCCGGCTTGGGTCACTAACTGTGCGGAGTCTGCACGTTCTCCCCGTGTCTGTGTGGGTTTCATCTGGGTGCTCCGGTTTCCTCCCACAAGTCCTGAAAGACGTGCTGTTGGGTAATGTGGACATTCTGAATTCTCCCTCTGTGTACCCAAACAGGAGCCAGAATGTAATGATTAGGGGCTTTTCACAGTAACTTCATAGCAGTGTTAATGTAAGCCTACTTGTGACAATAAAGATTATTATATTAGATTATTATTATCTCCTAGCATCTCATTTGTTCCAAAATTGCAATGCTCTGTAATCTTCTTAAGCCTCACCAAGAAGGCTGCAATGGCTTCCCCTGGGGCTCTCTCGGTTGAATTAAACTTGTAACACTGTAAACTTACTGGGGTGGTAATGCCCTTTGAGTAATTCTGCGATCTCTGCGAATGTTTGGGTATCAGAGGTATCCGGGGACATTAATTTTTGAATCAGACTGCATGCCCGTGCCCCACATACAGTTAACAAAATGCTTCTCCTCTCCCTCTATTTCATTCACATGGAAGCATAATTTGAAGTGTTCCTCATACTGTACCCAATCTTCTGCAGCAGGATCGAACGAGTTTAGTTTCCGGAAAAGAGGCATTTTGACTGTTCTCTCCCTTGCATAGAACATAGAACATTACAGCGCAGTACAGGCCCTTCGGCCCTCGATGTTGCGCCGACCTGTGAAACCAATCTAAAGCCCATCTACACTATTCCCTTATCATCCATATGTTTATCCAATGACCATTTAAATGCCCCTAATGTTGGCGAGTCCACTACTGTTGCAGGCAGGGCATTCCACACCCTTACTACTCTCTGAGTAAAGAACCTACCTCTGACATCTGTCCTATATCTATCTCCCCTCAATTTAAAGCTAAGTCCCCTCGTGCTAGACAGCACCATCCGAGGAAAAAGGCTCTCACTGTCCACCCTATCCAATCCTCTGATCATCTTGTATGCCTCAATTAAGTCACCTCTTCACCTCCTTCTCTCCAATGAAAACAGCCTTAAGTCCCTCAGCCTTTCCTCATAAGCTCTTCTCTCCAAAGCAGGCAACATCCTGGTAAATCTCCTCTGCACCCTTTCCAATGCTTCCACATCCTTCCTATAATGCGGCGACCAGAATTGCACGCAATACTCCAAATGTGGCCGCACCAGAGTTTTGTACAGCTGCAACATGACCTCATGGCTCCGAAACTCAATCCCTCTACCAATAAAAGCTAACACACTGTACGCTTTCTTAAGAACCTTATCAATCTGGGTGGCAACTTTCAGGGATCTATGTACATGGACACCGAGATCTCTCTGCTCATCCACACTACCAAGAATCTTACCATTAGCCCAGTACTCTGTATTCCTGTTACTCCTTCCAAAATGAATCACATCACACTTTTCTGCATTAAACTCCATTTGCCACCTCTCAGCCCAGCTCTGCAGCTTATCTATGTCCCTCTGTAACCTGCAACATCCTTCCGTGCTGTCCACAATTCCACCGACTTTTGTGTCATCTGCAAATTTACTCACCCAACCTTCTATGCCCTCCTCCAGGTAATTTATAAAAATGACAAACAGCAGTGGCCCCAAAACTGATCCTTGTGGTACTCTACTAGTAACTGAACTCCTGGCTGAACATTTCCCATCAACCACCACCTTCTTACGGCTAGCCAATTTCTGATCTAAACTGCTAAATCACCCTGAATCCCATGCCTCCGTATTTTCTGCAATAGCCTACCGTGGGAACCTTATCAAACGCTTTACTGAAATCCATATACACCACATCAACTGCTTTATCTTCGTCCACCTGTTTGGTCACCTTCTCAAAGAACTCAATAAGGTTTGTGAGGCACGACCTTCCCTTCACAAAACCGTGTTGACTATCCCTAATCAAATTATTCCTTTCTAGATGATTATAAATCCTATCTCTTGTAAACCTTTCCAAGACTTTGCCAACAACAGAAGTAAGGCTCACTGGTCTATAGTTACAGGCTGGACTTGGTCTGTAACTCTTGCAATCAGATCTTTCCTACACATTCTTGCAATCTGAGTCACTGGCCTTCACCTTATCACCAATGTAATAACTTCAAGAATTGGCTCCTTATAGGAAGCAATGATTTATTCCAACAATAAACAACTATTTACAGAGTGCTTTGAAACAGTCCTTCCAGACTCTGTTCTTGGGTCCAACTGCTGGGACAAGTCCCAATACGTCCCAGTGAATTCTAAACTCAGGTCTCTGATTGGACTAGCAGTACACATGACCCCTCCCTCAGAGAATGTACCTTAAAGGGTCCCTGTCGCTAGTTACTGCAGTTATATTGGGAATGAATCCATTGTCCCTCCACCACACCCTTTCTAAAGCTTCTATATCCTATCATGTGAGGAAACTAAAACTAGACACCATGGGCGAGATTCGCCGACCCCCGCCGGGTTGGAGAATCGCCGGGGGCTGGCGTGAATCCCGCCCCCGCCGGTTGTCGAATTCTCCGGCACCGGATATTCGGCGGGGGCGGGAATCGCGCCGCGCTGGTTGGCGCCCCCCCGACCCCAGACCCTCCCCCCCCCTGCGATTCTCCGGCCCGAATGGGCCGAAGTCCCGCTGCTAGAATGCCTGTCCCGCTGGCGTAGATTAAACCACCTACATTACCGGCGGGACAAGGCGGCGCGGGCGGGCTCCGGGGCCCCAGGGCATGCCCCCACGGTGGCCTGGCCTGCGATCGGGGCTCACCGACCCGCGGGCGGGCCTGTGCCGTGGGGGCACTCTTTTCCTTCCGCCTTCGCCACGGTCTCCACCATGGCGGAGGCGGAAGAGACTCCCTCTACAGCGCATGCGCGGGGATGCCGTGAGCGGCCGCTAACACTCCCGCGCATGCGCCGCCCGGAGATGTCATTTCCGCGCCAGCTGGCGGGGCACCAAAGGCCTTTCCCGCCAGCTGGCGGGGTGGAAATTAGTCCGGCGCGGGCTTGGCCCCTTAAGGTTGGGGCTCGGCCCCCCAAGATGCGGAGGATTCCGCACCTTTGTGGCGGCGCGATGCCCGACTGTTTTGAGCCGTTTTGGGCGCTGGTAAGCGGACATTGCGCCGATACCAGAGAATTTCGCCCCGTATGCGAAGTGAGAGCTGACCATGAGGTCAGGGGCGTCATTCTCCGACCCCCCAGAGGGTCGGAGAATGGCCGTTGGCCGCCGTGAATCCCGCCCCCGCCGGTTGCCGAAGTCTCCGAAGGGAGAAAAGTCGGTGGGGCGTTAATGTCGCGGCTGCCGCGGAGAATGTCACGGGTCTGCGCAAGGCAGCCGATTTTCGGCCTGCCGATATTCTCCCTTCCGGATGGGCCGAAGTCCCGTCGACGTGATGACCGTTCACGTCGACGTAAATTAAACCTCCTTTTCATCGGCGTGACCCGGTGCTCCAGGCTCACGCCGACCAGCGTGGAGGTGAGTGACGGCCTGGGGGGTTGGCTCTGGGCAGGCAATGGCGTGGCCGCAGACTGAATGCGTGAGGAGAGGTGTGTCTCGGGTTGTGTGTGTGTGTGTGTGCGGCGGGGGGGGGGGGGGTGGGGGGGGTGGTTAGAGTAGGCTGGGCTCCGGGGGAGTGCCGGAAGGGGGTCCGTGCCGGGGAGGTGGATGGGGGTTCCGTGCCGGGGTGGAGGTTGGGGGGGGGGGGATCCGTGCCGGTGTGGAGGTTGGGGGGGGGGTCTGTGCCGTGCCGGGGTGGAGGTTGGGGGGGGTCCGTGCCGTGCCGGGGTGGAGGTTGGGGGGGGTCCGTGATGGGGTGGAGGTTGGGGGGGGTGTCCGTGCCGGGGTGAGGTTGGGGGGGGGGTCCGTGCTGGGGTGGAGGTTGGGGGGGGGGGTCCGTGCCGGGGTGAGGTTGGGGGGGTTCCGTGCTGGGGTGGAAGTTGGGGGGGGGGGTCCGTGCCGGGGTGGAGGTTGGGGGGGGGTCCGTGCTGGGGTGGAGGTTGGGGGGGGGTCCGTGCCGAGGAGGGGGATGGGAGGGCAAGTGAGTTGGTCCACCTGGCCAGGTGCCAGCCTCCAACAGTTGGACCCATGCGGTCCATGCCACCTGGCTGGGGGGAGGAGGGGATATGGGCAATGATGACATGTCGTCGTTCCCCTCCCCCCCCCACCAGGCCATCATGTTTTCAGATCATCCAGCGATGTTGGCCGCCGTGGTGGCAGCCGCTCATGTCTATGTTGCCCTGGATGAGGAGGAGGAGGAGGAGGAGGAGGAGGAGCGTGCCAGAGAGGCGGCGCAGGCTGCCGCAGAGGGGCAAGCGGCAGCCGCCCAGGCTGGAGGGACACCTGACCGACAGGACGAGGAGGGGGAGGAGGACGCCGCGGCCCCACGGCAACGGAGGCACCCGAGGGCGCCCCGTGTGTACCGGCCCCGGCAGTCATACCAGGACCTCACGGACCGGGAATGCAGGAGGAGACTCCGGATGAGCCGGGAAACCGTGGCACACATCTGCCACCTGCTGGCACACCTGTCACCGCGTGGCACTGGCGGGGGACACCCTCTCCCCGTGTCCGTCAAGGTTACGGTGGCCCTGAACTTTTATGCAACGGGGTCATTCCAGGCACCGAGTGGGGACCTGTCCGGCATATCGCAGACATCGGTGCATCCGGGCAGTGACAGATGCCCTTTATGCCATGGCGCACCGCTACATCCGCTTCCCCGTGGACCGGGCCAGCCAAGATGGCCGGGCCGTGGGCTTCTCTGCCGTGGCCGGGTTCCCCATGGTCCAGGGCGCGATCGATGGGATGCACGTCGCCGTGCGGCCACCTGCAGATAACAGGGCCGTGTTCACTAATAGGAAGGGGACCTATTCGATGAACGTACAGGTGGTCTGCGACCACCGCATGATGATCCTGCACGTCTGCGCCCGTCACCCAGGCAGTGAACACGACTCATTCGTGTTGTCGCGGTCATCCATCCCCGGCATGTACGAGGGACGCCATCCCCGGCTGAGGGGCTGGTTGCTGGGCGACAGGGGCTACCCATTGCGATCGTAGCTGATGACGCCTATACGGAGGCCACGCAATGAGGCGGAGAACCGCTACAATGATGCCCATGTAGCGACAAGGGGAGTGATCGAGAGGTGCTTTGGCGTGCTGAAGATGCGTTTCAGGTGCCTGGACCTCTCTGGGGGCGCCCTCCAGTATCGGTCAGATAGGGTCGGCCGCATCATTTTGGTGTGCTGCGTCCTGCACAACATAGCCCAGCAGAGGGGCGATGTGCCGCAGGCAGAGGAGGGCGGAGTGGAGGAGCAGCAGGAAGAGGCCCAGTCCTCCCCAGATGAGGGGGATGGGGGCAATGGTCAGGGCAGACGGGGTAGACACAGGCGGGTGGCTGTCCACCGTTACCGGCTGGCCCAGCGGGCACGGGACAGACTGATAGACGCCCGCTTCACTGACTAGATGGGCGTGGGAATCGGGTAGGATGGCCACAGACCGCACACCATGGCAACAGCCGACCACCCACACCCCCCACCCATCCACCCACCCAGCACCCTCACCCCCCTCCCCAACCCCACCCACCCCACCCGCATGCACACCACCCCCCCCCCCCATTGCCGATCCACCTGCGGCGCAACGGGCCGGGCTCACACAGTTGCGGGTGGACGCGTGTCTATCGCAGGCCATGGAGGATGATGACAACCCGCCTCCGATGAGCTCCTGGCTCTACATCGTTGGACTATGTCTGACCCATGGCCACAGTACCACCATCCACCCGGACCATCCCTGCATGCGGCTGTGACACTGCAGCGCACGGTCCCGTCCTCTGCCCGGGGGATGTTGATGGCGGCCCAGGGGGAAGGGGGCAGACTCACCTGGGGCTGAGGTAAGACCACCCCTCACACACACACTTGCGCTCAACGTACATGACACCCTCGCACACTTTGAACAGAGCGCAAAGGCAGCTTCGGTAGGTGTAACATTGACTTTAATAACCAAAGGAGTTCATGCACGTGCCCTAGCCCCTAAAACTCATCTGTGCCCTGCACCCGTGCCAACTTACTCAGTGTCTAATTGTTTGGCCTTACGGGCCCTTTGACTACGTCTACGTGGTTCCCCAGACGGTACAGCAGAACTGGAGGTGGACTCCTGTGATTCCTGCCCTCTGACACTGGATCCCTTTGGCGGCCGTTTCCTGGGGCGTCCTGGCCTAGATGGGCCAGGCTGCGGCCCGGGAGACTGGGATGGCGAGCTGCCAGCCTGTCCTGCCGGTTGCCCACCCGATGCACCTAGGACGGAAGGGGGGGAGTCCGAGGTGTCGCGGTGTACCGGGACCTCCCCTACAGAGGGAGCCGGGACGGACCACGCCACCTCCTCCTCCCTCGGGGTGCCCGATGGCCCCCAGGCCTCTACATGGGTGGGGGATGCGAACGGGCTGGCCATCCGACGCCCCCCCGACATCTTGCGCTGCCAGTCCTGGAGGCCCGTGCTAGTATCGACAGGGGTCTGCAGGTTTGCAGCCATGGAGCCCAGGGGGTTGGCAAACCCTGTCTGTGACAGTGCGACGCCGGCTCGCACATGGCCACTGGCGCCGATGCCCTCAGCGATGGCTTGCAGAGACTGGGCCATGGCCTGCTGAGACTGGGCCATGGCCTGCAGAGACTGGGCCATGGCCTGCCGAGACTGGGCTATGGCGTTGAGCGCCTCTGCCACCTGGCGCTGGCACTGGCTCATGGCCTCCTGTGAGAGGGCAGCCATTTCCTGGGCCACAGACGCCGCCTGCACGGAAGGCCCCAGGCCTCGCAAACCGTTCCCCATGTCTGACACCGTCGCACCCATTGCCTCCACCGCGGACGCCACCCGTGTGGTGTCGGCCTGTGTGGCACGCATGACCGGCACCACTCCCAGCTCCTGGACGCGGGTGGACTCCTCCACCTGCGACCGCAGCCGCCGCAAGCCGCCCGTCACCCTCTTCGCTCGTCTCCGGGTCGGTGGTTGCATCGGATCTATGTGTGGGTGTGGTAACTGCAGGAACCCGGGATCCATCTGGGCGGCAGATGTTCGCTTGGGCTGGGCTGCCCTCCGACCGCCCGGTCCCTCTGCTGCTCCTACCTCCACCTGCTGTACCGGGACATGGGATATGGGGGAGGGGGGATATGGGGAGGGGGGGATATGGGGAGGGGGGGATATGGGGGATATGGGGGAGGGGGGATGTGGGGGATATGGGGGAAGGGGGGATATGGGGGAGGGGGGTATATGGGGGAGGGGGGGTATGGGGGAGGGGGGATATGGGGGAGGGGGGATATGGGGGATATGGGGGAGGGGGGATATGGGGGAGGGGGGATATGGGGGATATGGGGGAGGGGGGATATGGGGGAGGGGCGGATATGGGGGAGGGGGATATGGGGGAGGGGGATATGGGGGAGGGGGATATGGGGAGGGGGGATATGGGGGATATGGGGGAGGGGGGATATGGGGGATATGGGGGAGGGGGGATATGGGGGAGGGGGGATATGGGGAGGGGGTATATGGGGGAGGGGGGATATGGGGGAGGGGGGATATGGGGAGCGGGATATGGGGGATATGGGGGAGGGGGGATATGGGGGAGGGGGGATATGGGGGATATGGGGGAGGGGGATATGGGGGATATGGGGGAGGGGGGATATGGGGAGGGGGGATATGGGGAGGGGGTATATGGGGGAGGGGGGATATGGGGGAGGGGGGATATGGGGAGCGGGATATGGGGGATATGGGGGAGGGGGGATATGGGGGAGGGGGGATATGGGGGATATGGGGGAGGGGGATATGGGGGATATGGGGGAGGGGGGATATGGGGGAGGGGGGATATGGGGAAGGGCGGATATGGGGGATATGGGGGAGAAGGGATATGGGGGAGGGGGATATGGGGGAGGGGGGATATGGGGGAGGGGGTATATGGGGGAGGGGGGATATGGGGGAGGGGGGATATGGGGGATATGGGGAGGGGGGATATGGGGGATATGGGGGAGGGGAGATATGGGGAGGGGGGATATGGGGGATATGGGGAGGGGGGATATGGGGGAGGGGGGTTATGGGGGAGGGGGGATATGGGGGAGGGGGGATATGGGGAGGGGGATATGGGTAGGGGGGATATGGGGATATGGGGGAGGGGGGATATGGGGGAGGGGGGGATAAGGGGTTTATGGGGAGGGGGGATATGGGGGATATGGGGAGGGGGATATGGGGAGGGGGATATGGGGGATATGGGGGAAGGGGGATATGGGGAAGGGGGGATATGGGGGAGGGGGGATATGGGGTATATGGGGCAGGGGGGATATGGGGAGGGGGAATATGGGGGAGGGGGGATATGGGGGATATGGGGAGGGGGGATATGGGGGAGGGGGATATGGGGGAGTGGGGATATGGGGAGGGGATATGGGGGAGGGGCGGTTATGGGGGAGGGGCGATATGGGGGATATGGGGGAGGGGGGATATGGGGAGGGGGATATGGGGAGGGGGGTATGGGGGATATGGGGGAGGGGGGATATGGGGGAGTGGGGGATATGGGGGAGGGGGGATTTGAGGGAGGGGGGATATGGGGAGGGGGGATATGGGGGATATGGGGGAGGGGAGATATGGGGAGGGGGGATATGGGGGATATGGGGGAGGGGGGATATGGGGGAGGGGCGGATATGGGGGAGGGGGGATATGGGGGAGGGGGATATGGGGAGGGGGGTATGGGGAAAAGGGGGATATGGGGGATATGGGGGAGCGGGGGATATGGGGGAGGGGGGGATATGGGGAGGGGGGATATGGGGGAGGGGGGTATATGGGGGAGGGGGGATATGGGGGAGGGGGGATATGGGGGATATGGGGGAGGGGGGATATGGGGAGGGGGGATATGGGGAGGGGGGATATGGGGGAGGGGGGATATGGGGAGGGGGTATATGGGGAGGGGGGATATGGGGAGGGGGGATATGGGGAGGGGGATATGGGGGATATGGGGGAGGGGGATATGGGGGAGGGGGGGTATGGGGAGGGGGGATATGGGGAAGAGTGGATATGGGGGATATGGGGGAGAGGGGATATGGGGAGGGGGATATGGGGGAGGGGGGATATGGGGGGGTATATGGGGGAGGGGGGATATGGGGGATATGGGGAGGGGGGATATGGGGGAGGGGGGATATGGGGGATATGGGGGAGGGGGGATATGGGGAGGGGGGATATGGGGGATATGGGGAGGGGGGATATGGGGAGGGGGGATATGGGGGAGGGGGGATATGGGGGAGGGGGGATATGGGGGAGGGGGGATATGGGGAGGGGGGATATGGGGATATGGGGGAAGGGGGGATATGGGGGAGGGGGATATGGGGTTTATGGGGGAGGGGGATATGGGGGAGGGGGATATGGGGAGGGGGATATGGGGGATATGGGGGAGGGGGGATATGGGGGAAGGGGGGATATGGGTGAGGGGGGATATGGGGTATATGGGGGAGGGGGGATATGGGGGAGGGGGAATATGGGGGAGGGGGGATATGGGGATATGGGGAGGGGGGATATGGGGGAGGGGGGATATGGGGGAGGGGGGATATGGGGAGGGGGATATGGGGAGGGGGGATATAAGGGGAGGGGGGATATGGGGAGGCTCACCCTGCCTGCTCTGACGAGGTCGTTCACCTTCTTGTGGCACTGGGTGCCTGTCCGTGGTGTCAGGGCCACAGCGGGTGACGGCCTCTGCCACTTCCCTCCACAGATGCCGGCTGTGGCGTGGGGCAACTCTGCGGCCGTGCCCGGGATACAGGGCGTCCCTCCTCTGCTCCACCGCGCCCAGGAGCGCCTCCACATCGCGTGACTCGAACCTCGGGGCTGAGCGACGGCCAGCCATCCAGTCGGGTGTTGCGGTCGGGTGTTCCGGTCGGGTGGGGGGGAGCAGCGCGGTCTTATGAGCCGTCACGCCGTGCAGCGCGTATGACGCTGCACGGCGTGAACCACTGCGCAAGCGCGGATCCCGTTACGTCGCTGCTAGCCCATTTCGGGCCGGAGACTATCGACCCATTTTTCCGACGTGACGCAAGTCGGATTTGCGCCGTTTTTTGCGCCGATCGGCGGACTTTCCGCCGATAACGGAGAATTTCGCCCCAGGTATTTGAACAGAATCTTGGGCGGGATTCTCCCAGCCCTGGGCCGGGCCGGAGAATCCCCGCGAATGGGCCACGCCGCCCCGATGGCAGCACACGATTCTCCCCTCTGCGGAGAATTGGCGCCATTGGCGCCAGTGTGTTTGGCGCGGCCCTGGCCCGCCGATTCTCGGGCCGAGCTGCCGTAAGAAAAGAGCCGAGACCCGCCGGTGCCATTCTAACCTGCTCTGGCCCGGCGGGACCTCGGTGTGGTGGCCTGTGGAGGGGGGGGGGGTCCGATCCGGGGGGGGGGGAGGGAGCCTCCGATGTGGCCTGACCCCCGATCGGGGCCCACCAATCGGCGGGCCGGCCTCTGTAGCTGGGGGCCTCCTTTTCCACCCGCCGGCCCCTGTAGTCCTCCGCCATGTTGCGTCGGGGCCGGCGCGTTGAAGGAGGTCACTGCGCATGTCCTCAGTTGGCGCCGGCGCAACTGCGCATGCGTGGATCCCACGGTGCACAGTTCGCACCGGGACCTGCAGCTGGAGCGGCACGAACTGCTCCACCGCCGTGCTGGCCCCCTGTAGGGGCCAGAATTAGACGTGGGAGCGGCCCGTTCACACCGTCGTAAAACGCGACGGCGTTTACCACGGTGTGGACACTCTGCCGAGGGATTGGAGAATCCGGCCCCTTTTCTCCTTCCACCTTCTTTAATGCTGTGTGTGTTTATCTCACTTCCCCTGAAAAGCATTGAGGTTATTCGCCTCTTCTACTCCTTATAGTGATGAGTCCCACATTCTAACCACTCTCTCAATGAAGAGGTTTGGCTTATGACGTTTAAGGGTATCAACAGCAATGACTGCAGACGTCTCACTTTGCCTCTGGCACTTGAATGCTCTGTGGCTTAGAGAGAAAGAGGAGAACCAAAGATACTAATTTAATTTGCTAAACTGAGGGAGAAAGAAATAATTAGGCATCTTGTTAATTTTATTTGTTTAATCTGCCAGATTGCTGCCGAGCTCACTCGATATTTTGGGACTCAAGAAAATCAAATTGGAAAGCTGTGAAGTGGAGGAGGATTCATTAAACCCTCTCAATACTGAAAGACTTTTTCTGCCTTTTGAGTTTTGTGGAGTAAATTATAATCCCACAGGAGTTTCCGAACAATTTGACAGCGTAAATTCAGAAATATCTCTGCAGTTGTTTGTCTCATTTTCTAATTGTTTTAATTTCTCAGGGCTGTATATCTCTTCTTGCTCGCTGTCCCGCCACTTACCAGTGCAGTCCAACATTGAGGGTTGGTGTAGTTGGAGGGGGGCCTATTGTTTTCCCAAAAGCTGAGGAATAGTGTCAGTAGGAGGTGTTTGCTTACCCTCAGTAAATAACGGCTCAGGCGTCTAAATCAGAAGACTGGGTTCAGGTTCCACGCAAGAGCACTGAACTGGCATCCTAGTGTTGACACTGTCAGCAATGCCATCTTTCCATTTACCCTGTCAGCTGGATGGGCAATATCCTGCAGCACTATTTCAAAGAGGAGCAGGGGAGTTCACCCTGGTGACCTGGCCAACGTCCGTGATATCGAACAAATACCTCAAAGTGAGTCGCCCATCGTTTGTTTTGTTGCTGTTTGCAGGACACTGGTGCGTGCAAACTAACTTCCACGTTTCCTCCATGGGCTTAAAAAATATTTCCACGACACTATTTCGAAGAAGAGGTATGGGAAGATTTCTCTGACATCCTCACCAATATTTATCCCTTGAACAACATCAACACAAACGCAGGCCATCAACACATTGCTGTTGAGGGAGCTTGCTTTGCGCAAATTGCTGACATTTCTTACGTTACAACAGTGACTACACGCCACAAATATTTATTGACTGTAAAGCTCTTTGGGCGGCTGTTAGTTGTGAAAAGTACTACATGAATCCAGGTGTGTTGAGTTAATGTTCGAGGAGGCCTCAAAATGGGGAAATGGTGGGTTATTTTTGCTGGTCCAAAATCTATTTAGAGACCAGTGTGCAGAGACCTGTTTATAAAATGACCCCCTCAGAAAATGGATTACTTACCCTTAGTACCGTGGGGGGCATGGCAGCACAGTGGTTGGCACAGTTGCTTCACAGCTCCAGGATCCCAAGTTAGGTTCCCGGTTTGCGTCACTGTCTGTGCGGAGTCTGCATGTTCTCCCTGTGTCTGCGTGGGTCTCCTCCGGGTGCTCCGGTTACCTCCCACAGTCCAAAGACGTGCAGGTTAGGTGGATTGGCAGATTGGCCATGCTAAATTGCCCTAAGTGTCCAAAAAGGTTGAGTGGGGCTACCGGGTTACGGGGATAGGGTGGAGGTGTGGGCTTAGGTAGGGTGCTCTTTCCAAGGGCCGGTGCAGACTCGATGGGCCGAATGGCCTCCTTCAGCACTGTAAATTCTATGATTCTATGGAAAGGAGAGGTCTGCTTGGTGAAAGGTTATGGTGGGAACAGAGAGGGTAGGGTGCAACTAGCCTGATGGAGCCACAAGTATAGAGGTCAGCGCGTATGGCCTAAAAAGATGCTTCATTGGTCCAAAGGGCAGTTATTCTCTGTCCCACCCCGAATCAGCCTTGACGAGCTATTCTCATTCTGTGTCGTACAAGATAATGTATTGCCACAGCAGGAGTGTAAATGTAATCTATTAAACAGTATGCAGCCCTCCTGTGGACATGCTGTGCCAGTACTTACAAAGGAGATACTGCAGCATGTGTTTTAATGCAGTCTTGGTGTGGGAATCACTGGAACTGATTCATTTCTATTGACACACAAAGGGGGCCATATTTGCTCTGTGCATAGTTTGTAACAAAATAGTCAAGCCTTTCTTTCGATATGACACACAAAGGAAGCCTTCAAAAGCAACCAAAAAGCAAATATTTCATCGCGGTGCACTCACTTCAGTTGATAAGTGCATCAGTACTTTGACTATTTGGGCATTATATTTGCAGACTTTTCTTCGCTGATTTGCATACATGCGATGTTGAATTTCTCAGCGTGTGCACCAAGCCTACAGCAGCGCACCAAAGGCACCACAGGGAGGGAAACAACATGCCTTTGAATTCTTTCAAATCACCCAGAAATACACTCTGTAAATTTTTAACGCTGCAAATTGAAAATATTGGAAACCTCTTGAATTATATCCTGCTTGCGTGCGATGGTGGGCTGCCTTGGATCTGGTAGCTAATGGGCTTGTTTCCTGTACACCCGAACTCGCCTCCCTAGCTTCTCTCTTTGCACCAACGCCCCCCCCCCCCCCCGCCCCCCGCATCTCCCCAGGAATGGCAGCAACCTGACTAGCATTTAAATATTAATCATGAACATAAACAAGCAGCTAAGAGAGAAAGCGACCTGAACACTGTAGAGGTACTATTTCCAGAATGTGCCGAGAATCTAATAAACATTCAGACTGACAACCAGATCATTATCTTTCTCCATCCCTCTCTATTTTTATCTCGTTATCGATTTCAACAACAGCTTGTATTTATGCAGCACCTTTAATGTAATGAAGTGCACCAAGGTGCCCGACATGACCCTGATAATCCAAAATTTGACACTGAGCCACATAAAAATATAACGGGGCAGATAACCAAAAACGTGGTCAAAAAGGTTGATTTCACATAAACGTCCTAAAGGAGGAAACAGAGGTGGAGAAACTGTGGGAGGAAATTGAGAACTCAAGACGTTAGCAGCAGAAGGCTCAATCACCAGTGACAGAGCGATTAAACTCAGGGATACTCTATATAACTCTCGCTACATCTCCATTGCACAGTTTTTCGCTCGATCCGAGTCATTTGCAAACACAAGTGTAAGCTCCAGGACTGGACCCTTGAACTATTCCAGATATTCCGATGGAGGGAGGTGTTACATTCAGAAAGATGTCATGAGTACATTGTGACTGGCTGATATACTGCTTTGTTGCTACTATTGAGGTTGTATCCACCACTCCCAGGCTTAAGTCATTATTCTGTTCAAATGGCTGAGAAACATGCTTTTCACTTAAAGTTATCTTTTAATCAGATTAGTGCATGTTAGAAATTAATGCTATTGCTTTCTGTAGCACAATCAATCACTCACGAGACGAGATGAGAAAGAGTCGAACGCTGGCTTTATTACGCAGACTTGTTTCCCAGCAGCTCAGTTACAGAATGCGGCTGCTGGGAGAAGCCGGGCTCTTATACTCCGCCTTACTGGGTGGAGCCAGCAGGCGGCTGATCCAATCGGGATCCAGTTCTATCCACCAATAGCCTCTCGGCATCACAGGGTACCTTAATACCCCTAATACATACCACCACATTCACCCCCTGTTAAAAAAGAACCCGGCGGGGTAGTGGGCCGTATGGTGGTAGGGGTTTCCAGAGTCGGTACCTAGGATGCCGCTAACACGGCGGCTATGCTCTGATATCAACTACTTGCAATGCCGCTTTTACTGGGCAACCCCAAAAAATTATTTACAGAGGCATTTCTCGCTTTACTATACTGATTCGATGAGTCGAATGGGTGCCCTGGTCATCCTCACCGATCATCTTAGCCCCAGTGGTGATGCAGGTGCTGGTTCGGGCCCCGTCGTCTCTAGGAGCGCCGCAATGCCTCTTCCCGCTCCAATACCCCTATTCAGGGCCCGGGGAAGGACCGATCCACCCGGGAAGGGGGCGGCTGTGGGGTGCGCCGCCGGGAGGGAGGGGGTGATTGGTGTTGGGGGGGGGGGCTCCAGAGGGGGTCACTGGTGTTTGGGGGGGGCTCCGGTGGGTGCCAGGTCCCGCAGGGAGACCGTGTCCTGTTGGCCATCGGGGTACGCCACGTAGGCGTATTGAGGGTTCGCGTGGAGGAGATGAACCCTCTCGACCAACGGGTCCGATTTGTGCGTCCGCACATGCTTTCGGAGCAGGATGGGTCCCTGGGCTGCCAGCCACATCGGAAGTGACGTTCCGGAGGAGGACTTCCTAGGGAAGACAAGGAGGCGTTCGTGAGGTGTTTGATTCGTTGTTGTACACAGCAGTGACCAGGTGGAGTGGAGGGCGTCCGGGAGGACTTCCTGCCAGCGGGAAACTGGGAGACCTCTGGACCGTAGGGCCAGTAGGACGGTCTTCCAGACCGTTCCGTTCTCCCTCTCTACCTGACCGTTCCCCCGGGGGTTGTACCTAGTCGTCCTGCTCGAGGCGATGCCCTTGCTGAGCAGGAATTGACGCAGTTCATCGGTCATGAAGGAGGACCCCCTATCGCTATGTATGTAGGCGGGGTAACCGAACAGTGTAAAGATGGTGCCGAGGGCTCTAATGACCGTGGCCGCGGTCATGTCGGTACAGGGAATGGTGAATGGGAACCGTGAGTATTCGTCAATCACGTTCAGGAAGTACGTGTTGCGATCGGTGGAGGGGAGGGGGCCTTTGAAGTCCAGACTGAGGCGTTCAAAGGTGCGGGACGCCTTTATCAGGTGTGCTTTATCTGGCCGGTAGAAATGCGGCTTGCACTCTGCGCGGATCTGGCAGTTTCTGGTGGCGGTCCTGACCTCCTCGATGGAGTAGGGTAGGTTGCGGGTCTTTACGAAGTGATAGAACCGAGTGACCCCCAGGTGGCAGAGGTCCTCGTGGAGGGTTCGGAGACAGTCTACTTGTGCGTTGGCACATGTGCCGCGGGATAGGGCATCGGAAGGCTCATTCAGCTTTCCGGGACAATACAAGATCTCATAGTTATAGGTGGAGAGTTTGATCCTCCACCGCAAGATCTTGTCGTTCTTGATCTTCCCCCGCTGTGCATTATCGAACATGAAGGCAATCGACCGTTGGTCAGTGAGGAGAGTGAATCTCCTACCGGCCAGGTAATGCCTCCAATGCCGCACAGCTTCCACTATGTCCTGGGCCTCCTTTTCCACTGTGGAGTGGCGGATTTCTGAAGCGTGGAGGGTGCGTGAAAAAATGGCCACGGGTCTGCCCGCTTGGTTGAGGGTGGCCGCCAAAGCTACATCAGATGTGTCGCTCTCGACTTGGAAGAGGAGGGACTCGTCGATCGCGTGCATCGTGGCCTTTGCGATATCTGCTTTTATGCGGCTGAAGGCCTGGCGGGCCTCTGTCGACAGGGGAAATACCGTGGACTGGATTAGCGGACGGGACTTGTCCGCGTAGTTGGGGACCCACTGGACGTAATAAGAGAAAAAGCCCAGGCAGTGTTTTAGGGCCTTGGAGCAGTGGGGGAGGGGGAACTCCATGAGGGGGCGCATGCGTTCGGGGTCTGGGCCTATCACTCCATTTCGTACTACGTAGCCGAGGATGGCGGTCGGTGCTAAACACGCATTTTTCCCTGTTGTATGTGAGATTCAGGGCGTTCGCGGTCTGGAGGAATTTGCGGAAGTTGGCGTCGTGGTCCTGCTGGTCATGGCCGCAGATGGTGACGTTGTTGAGGTACGGGAACGTGGCCCGCAAACCGTACCGATCAACCATTCGGTCCATCTCCCGCTGGAAGACCGTGACCCCGTTAGTGACGCCGAATGGAACCCTTAAAAAATGATAGAGCCGCCCATTTGCTTCGAAGGCAGTGTATTTTTGGTCGCTCGGGCGGATGGGGAGCTGATGGTAGGTGGACTTAAGGTCCACCATGGAACAGACCTTGTACTGTGCAATCCGGTTGACCATGTCGGATATGCGGGGGAGAGGGTATTCATCCAGCTGCGTGTACCTATTGATGACGACCATCCTCTGCTTCTCCCCGGTCTTTACAACTACCACCTGGGCTCTCCAGGGACTATTGCTGGCCTGGATTATGCCTTCCTTCAGCAGCCTCTGGACTTCTGACCGGATAAAAGATCGGTCCTGGGCGCTGTACCGTCTGCTCCTAGTGGCGACTGGTTTGCAATCCGGGGTGAGGTTTGCGAACAGGGAAGGCGGATCGACCTTGAGGGTCGCGAGGCTGCAGATAGTGAGTGAGGGTATAGGGCCGCCGAATTTAAACGTTAAACTCTGGAGATTACACTGAAAATCCAATCCCAGGAGTGTGGCAGCGCAGAGGTGGGGAAGGACGTAAAGCCGGTAGTTCTTGAACTCCCTCCCCTGCACCGTGAGGTTCGCAATGCAGAACCCTTTTATCTCTACCGAATGGGACCCTGCCGCCAGAAAATGTTTTTGATTACTCGAGTGGATCGGAAGGGAACAGCGTCTTACCGTATCGGGGTGTATAAAACTCTCCGTGCTCCCAGAGTCGATCAGGCAGGGCGTCTCGTACCCGTTTATAAATATAGTCGTGGATGCTGTTTGGAGCATCCAGGGCCGCGACTGGTCCAGTGTCACAGAAGCCAGTCGTAGTTGCTGCATTGGGGCGTTTTCTTCAGGCCCCATGTGGCCGTCCTTAGCCTTCAGCCAAGGTGGCGGCATCCACGGGTCGCACACGGTCGGGGTGGACAAGATGGCGCCGCCCATGGATCGCACGTTGCCGGGGAGCACAAAATAGCGGCGTCCATCCCTCCCGCATGGAGTCCGGGACTCAAGATGGCGGCGCCCGTTGGCCACATATGGATCGCTGTGGGGGGGTTGAGTTTGGGGTTCTCCCCTGGAGATTGCAGCTACCCCCCGGGCCTGGCACACTGCTAAAAAATGCCCCTTTTTGCTGCCCCCTTTACAGAGGGCTGAGCGGGCCGGGCAGCGCATTCGGGGCTGTTTCCCCTGCCCACAAAAGTAGCAGCGGGGCCCCTCCAGGTGATCTGCCGCTCTGGCAGCGTAGGCCTGCGGGGGGTCCCGGGGGTTCGGTTGCGGCGGGGGTCCACGGTGCCCAAGGGGCTGCCGCGCGGTCGGGGGTGTAGGCGCGGGCGTTCTGTGACGCCACATCAAACGAGGCCGCGAGGGCCTGTGCCTCTTTGAGGCCTAGTGTGTCTCTTTCCAGCAATCGCTGGCGAATTTGGGATGAAAGCATACCTGCCACGAACGCATCTCGGACCAGTAGCTCTGTGTGTTCGTTAGCCGAAACCGATGGGCAGTTTCAGTTTCTCCCCAGTATTAACAGCGCATTGTAGAATTCATCCAGCGATTCCCCGGGGATTTGCCGTCTCGTCGCGAGCTGGTGGCGTGCGTAGACCTGGTTGACGGGCCGAACGTAGATTCCTGTCAGCATGGCAATCGCCATCGGGAAATCGTCCGCATCCTCGATGAGCGTGTAGATCTCAGGGCTCACCCTGGCATGCAGGACCTGGATTTTCTGGTCTTCTGTAGGTATGCCGGGGGCCGTTCAGAGGTAGCCCTGAAAACACGCTAACCAATGTTTAAACGTGGCCGCTGCGTTTGCCGGGTGGGGACAGATTCGCAGACACTCCGGAATGCTTCGGAGATCTATGTCCTTAAAAGTTTGCGGAATAAATTGTCGCACAATCAATCACTCATGGGACGGAATGAGAAGGAGTCGAACGATGGCTTTATTACGCAGACTTGTTCCCCAGCAGCTCAGTTACAGAATGCGGCTGCTGGGAGAACCCGGGCTCTTATACTCCGCCTTACTGGGTGGGGCCAGCAGGCGGCTGATCCAATCGGGATCCAGTGTCTATCCACCAATAGCCTCTCGGCATCACAGGGTACCTTAATTCACCTAATACATACCACCACACTTGCCTTGTGTGTTCACCGTGCATTTCGTTGACATTGAACACTTTCAAGGGAAGACAGGTTTCATTTGAAAGGTGGCACCTGCAGTGGTGCTGCACTCCTTCAATGCTGCACTGGTGTCACCCTGGAGTAAAAGCTCACCCTTGATGGAGTCACTGGTCCTGTCAGTTGTCCTCGGGACACTCACAGAAGTTAACTTTTTAAAAATTCATTTATGGGATGTGGGCATTGCTGGCTGGGCCAGCATTTATTGCCCATCCCTGAGGGCATTTAAGGGTCAACCTCATTGCTCTGGGTCATATGTACGCCAGACCAGGTAAGGATGACAGATTTCCTTCCCTAAAGGATATTAGTGAACAAGATGGATTTTTACAACAATTGACAGTGGTTTCATGGTCACCATTAGACTTATAGCAACAGATTTTTTATTGATTTGAAATTTCACCATCGGCCGTGATGGGATTCGAACGCAGGTCCCCAGAGCAATATCAATATCCTGGTTCTTTGAATTATGAGTCCCAGTGACAAGACCGCTGCCTCCCTTAAACTGTCCCTGAGTTTACCAAAGGGGTCTTTTATCATGCTACTGGAGATCTTTAAAATTATAAAGGACAGGATAAACCTAAAGAAGATGTTTCCATTTGTGGTGGAGTCCAAAACTAGAATTAATTATAAGGTTATCACTAATAAATCTAATCAGGAATTCAGGAGGAGGTTATTTGCTCAGAGATTGATGGGAATATGGAACTTGCTGCAAGAACTAGTGGCTGTGGCGAATAAGCTAAATGAGGGAAAGCTGTTTAAGTGCATAAGGAAGAAGGGAGCAGAAGGATATGTTTTTTAAAAAAATATTTTTTATTCTCCTCCTTTTTCACATTCTCTCCCAAATTTACACCCACCAACAATAAACAATAATCAGTAACAAATATGTCAATCCCCATATCAATAACAACGATCCCATCCTCCCACCAAACCCCAAACATTAGCCCGCATGTTCACATAAACAAATGAAAAAAAGGAATCAGGGATCACCCATAGTCACCATTAACACACACCGCCCCCCCCCTCAACCCTCCCCCCCCCCCCCCCCCCAATAATGTTCATTGTTATCCAGTTCTTGAAAGTGCATGATGAATAATGCCCATGAATTGTAGAACCCCCTCCATCCTTCCCCTCAGGTCAAATTTTACCTTCTCAAGAGTCAAGAATTCCAACAGATCCCCCCGCCACGCCAGGGCACAGGGTGGGGAGGTTCCTCTCCAACCCATCAGGATCCGCCTTCGGGCGATCAACGAGGCGAAGGCTACAACATCTGCCTCCGCACCCGTTTCCAACCCTGGCTGGTCCGACACCCCGAATATGGCCTCCCGGGGGCCCGGGTCCAGTTTCATGAGCACCACTTTAAAAATGACCCTAAAAACCTCCTTCCAGTAATCCTCCAGCTTTGGACAGGACCAAAACATTTGAACGTGATTAGCCCCCCCCCGCAACATTCACACACATCTTCTACTCCTTCAAAGAAACGTCGCATCCTCGCCCTTGTGAGGTGTGCTCTGTATACCACCTTCAGCTGTATCAGCCCCAACCTTGCGCATGAGGTGGAGGCATTCACTCTCCGGAACACCTCACACCAGAACCCCTCCTCCATATCGTCTCTGTGGTAAACCACTGTTGCACCTCTATTAGGTGATGTAAGGTGGGATCTGTACTACAGGTTCGCCGGTAGTCCCTGCCTGCTGGCTCCACCCAGTAGGCGGAGTATAAATATGCGTGTCCTCCATTCAGCAACCATTTCACCAGCTGCTGTGGGAGGCCACACATCTTAGAGCAATAAAGCCTCAGTTGTATCCAACTCGAGTCTTTGTTCATTTGATCGTACCTCAATTTATTGCTCTAAGATTTTCTAAAAGGTGGACCTCCGAATCAAACCAGATCGCCTGCAGCTGGATCCGCAATCAAGCGACGCCAAAAAGGACTTTCATCACTGGCTAGCTTGCTTCGAGGCGTACTTCAACTCAGCGACCCCCCCTGTTCCGGAGGCTCAGAAGATACAGATCCTGTACTCAAGGTTGAGCTCCAACGTGTTTCCGCTGATCCAGGACGCCCCGAACTACGCCGACGCCATGGCTCTTCTCAAAGAAAACTACGCACAGAAAACGAACGCACTCTTCACCAGGCACGTACTCGGCACTCGCTCTCAACTCCCTGGTGAGTCTATAGAAGACTTCTGGCGGGCCCTAATCCCACTCGTCCGGGACTGTGACTGTCAGGCCGTTACGGCCACTGAACATTCCAACCTTCTTATGCGGGACACGTTCGTAACAGGGATTGGGTCGGACCTCATACGCCAAAGACTGTTAGAAGGGGCCACGCTCGACCTAGCTGAAACAAAGAAGCTAGCGCTCTCCATGACGGTTGCCTCACGTAACATTCAGGCCTACCCCACCAGCCACGCGGCCCACCCCTCCTACCCCTCGTGGACCCACAGACGGCCTCCCCAGCGGGGGCCTTACCCAGCCAGTATGCCTGCGCCACACGCCAGCCCGTGCACCCCGGGGGTCCTCGATGTTACTTCTGCGGCCAGCAGAAGCACCCTTGCCAACGCTGCCCGGCCCGCACTGCCCTTTGCAAGGCTTGCGGCAAAAGGGGCACTTCACTGCGGTGTGCCAGGCCCGCGCATTCGTCGCTATCGCCCCCACCCCCCTAGCCTACACACAATGGGCGCCGCCATCTTCATCTCCCCGCACACGCGCGGCCAGTGGGCGCCGCCATCTTCACCTACACGGACCACGCACGGCCAGTGGACGCCACCATCTTCAACTCCCGTGGCCACCTGCGGCCCATGAGTGCCGCCATCTTGTCCAACCCCCGCAACGTGCAACCCATGGGTGCCGCCATTTTGTCCCCCGCAGGATCTACAGACGCCGCCATCTTGTCTCCCCCACAGGACATGGACACCGACAGCATTCCAGGACCTGGGCCCCCCAGGCTCCCCATCATCCGACGTCAGCGACGACTGACCACGACTCTCCTCACTGATGATCGACCAGTCTCGTCCGCACAACCTGGCCACCGCATCAACCAGTGTGAAAATCAACGGCCACGTGACTTCTTCCCAGCTGGACTATGGGAGCACTGAAAGCTTCATACACCCGGATACAGTAAGGCGCTGCTCCCTCGTGGTACACCCCGCCAACCAAAGAACTTCCCTGGCCTCCGGATACCATTCCGTCGTGATCCGGGGGTTCTGCACGGTCACACTCATGGTCCAGGGCGTAGAATTCAGCAGCTTCCGCCTCTACTTCCTCGAAACCTCTGCGCTGCCCTGCTACTCGGCCTGGACTCCCAGTGCAACCTCCAGAGCCTAACCCTCAAATTCGGCGGGCCCCTACCACCCCTCACTGTGTGCGGCCTCGCGACCCTAAAGGTCGATCCGCCTTCCCTCTTCGCCAATCTAACCCCGGATTGCAAACCCGTCACCACCAGGAGCAGACAGGACAGCACCCAGGACAGGACCTTCATCAGGTCCGAGGTCTAGCGGCTGCTTTGGGAGGACATTATCGAGGCCAGCAACAGCCCCTGGAGACCCCAAGTGGTAGTGGTTAAAACTGGGGAGAAACGCAGAATGGTCGTGGACTACAGCCAGACCATCAATCAGACACGCAGCTCGACGCGTACCCCCTCTCATGCATATCTGATATGGTCAATCAGATTGCACAGTACCAGGTCTTCTCAACGGTAGACCTCAAATCCGCCTACCACCAGCTCCCCATTCATAAATCGGACCGTCCATACACCGCCTTCGAGGCAGACGGCCGCTTCTATCACTTCCTCAGGGTTCCCTTCGACGTCACCAACGGGGTCTCGGTCTTCCAAAGGGCGATGGACCGAATGGTCGACCGGGACGGTTTGCAGGCCACCTTCCCGTACTGAGACAACATCACCATCTGCGGCCATGACCAGCAGGGACCACGATGCCAACTTTTCCTAATTTCTCCACACCGCCACGCTCCTAAACCTCACCTACAACAAGGAGAAGTGCGTGTTTAGCACGACCTGCTTAGCCATACTCGGCTATGTGGTCCAGAACAGAGTCCTGGGGCCCGGTCCCGATCGCATGCGCCCCCTCATGGAGCTCCCCCTCCCTCACTGCCCCAAGGCCCTCAAATGCTGCCTGGGGTTCTTCTCGTACTACGCCCAGTGGGTCCCAAACTATGCGGACAAGGCGCGCCCACTCATTCAGTCCACCCATTTTCCCCTGAGGCACAGCAGGCCTTCGCCCGTACCAGAGCAGATATCGCCAAGGCCGGGATGCACGCAGTAGACGAGACACTGCCCTTTCAAGTACAGAGCGACGCATCGGACGTCGCCCTAGCCACCACCCTCAATCAGGCAGGCAGACCCGTGGCATTCTTTTCCCGCACCCTTCATGCCTCAGAAATTCGGCACTCATCCGTCGAAAAAGAGGCCCAAGCTATCGTTGAAGCTGTGCGGCATTGGAGGCATTACCTGGTCAGCAGGAAATTCACTCTCCTCACTGACCAATGGTCTGTAGCCTTCATATTCAATAACACAGAAAAGATCGAAAACGATCGAAGCACACCTGTAGTTCCTTCCTCTTTTCCAGCTTCGCTGGGTCCCCATCTTCTACATAACTCCTATCTACCTCCAACATCTCATCTATTACCCTCTGCCGCTCCAACCTCTCCTCTTTGTCCACCCTGGCCTTAAACAAAATCCCCTCACCCCTCACCACCGCCTTTAGAGCCTCCCAGACAACTGCCTTCGACACCTCACCCGTACAGTTGAAACCGACATATTCCTCAATTGCCTTTTCAATTTTGTCACAGAACACTTGGTCCCCCAAAAGTCTCACATCTAATTTTCACCCCGGCCTCTGCGCTACCCTCTTCTCCAGTACCATATCCACCCAATGCGGAGCATGATCTGACACTGCAATTGCCGGGTATTCCAACCCCTTAACCACAGCCAGCAAAGCCTTCCCCACCACAAAGAAGTCGATCCGCGAGTGTACCTTATGGACCGCTGAGAAAAACGAGTACTCCCGTTGCCTCGGGTGCAGAAACCTCCAAGGGTCCACCCCTCCCATTTCCACCATTAGTCCAGCAAACGCCTTCGCCTAACCCCTGATGGGACCAGCGAGCGTGGGCGTGATCTGTCCAACCTTGGCTCCTGCACCAAGTTCCAGTCCCCCCCACAATCAGCTCATGTGTGTCCAAGTCGGGGATGGCCCCAAACACCTTCTTTGTGAATCCCACATCGTCCCAATTGGGACCGCATACACTTAACAGCGCCACTAATCTCCCCCCCAGCGCCCCTGTCACAATCACAAATCTACCCTCCTGATCTGCCATCACCTTCTCCATCTGGAAGCGTACTCTTTTGCTGACCAACACCGCTACCCCTCGAGCCCTTCCGTCAAATCTAGAGTGAAACTCCTGACTAACCCAGCCCTTTTTAGTCTCACCTGGTACTTCACCCTCAAGTGAGTCTCCTGCAGCATTGCTACATCGGCTTTCAAACTTTTAAAATGCGCAAGCGCTCTTGACCTCTTGACCGGACCTCCTAATCCCCTCACATTCCACTTGACTATCCTAACTGGGGGTCTCTCACCAACCCCCCCCCCTCCCCCACCCTTCTTATCCACCATCATCATACCACCGGGCCCTGCTCCATAAGCCTGACCCGCCCCTATCCATTACTAACATTGAACCCCTTCCCCCTCCCAAACCGCCCCCCCCCCCCCCCACACACACTTTTCCTCTCTAAAAAACATCTCCCAGCATCAATCCCTCCCCCCCACCACTTGCTCGCCTCGTAGGCCCATCGAAACCTGCTAACCATGCTCCAATGTCCACAGCCCTCCTCTCACCTCACCTCCGTTCACTCGCCGACTTTAGTTATCTAGCACGGGTGGCTCCCCCGCCAAGATATACCGTCCCCTCCCACCCAGTCCCAGAGAAAGAAAAGACAAAAACAACAATCCAACTCATACAATTCACTAAAGTAAGATATAACCATCGCAACACAGAATGCCAATCAATCCAACCAATAACTTGAACTTTGCCACAATGTGAAGAGAAGTATATTACAATACTCGTCAGTAAAAAGAAAGTTATAACATTTATACATTTTCCAGCTCCCCAATCACAGTCCACTGTCTCTCTTCCAGCTCCGCTCCTCACGTCTGTCCCAAGCCTTCCGCCCTCACGAACGCCTCAGCCGCCTCCACTGTCCCAAAATAAAAGTCTTTGGCATCATATGTCACCCTCACTTCGCCGGGTACACCATACCAAACCGCACCCCCTTTTTGTACAGTGCCACCTTCACTCACCCGAACGGCGCTCGTCTTTTTGCCAACTCTACCGTAAAGTCCTGATAGATCCGAACTCCAGCACCATTGCACCTTCTCCTTCATGCAGTACTTATGGAAGCAGATAATTACTGCTCTTGGCGGCTCATTGGCCTTGGTCTTCGGCCTTAATGACTAATGAGCTCGGTCTAGCTCGTACCGGGAGGGGTTCTCACCCTCCCCACCAGCTCCGCCAATTTCTTAGCAAAGTACTCTGTTGGTCTTGGACCCTCTGTCCCTTCGGGCAAGCCCACAATTCTTAGATTGTGTCATCTCGAGCGGTTCTCCAAGTCCTCGAGCTTTGCTCGGGGTCCTCTGTTGACCTCCACCACTCTCCGCAGCCCGCCCCCATCGAAGTGAGCTGGTCGCTGTGCTGCGACACGGCCTCCTCCACTTCCTTCATCTTCTCGCCGTGCTCTCTCACCGCGGCCGATGTCTTTGCCACAGCTACCCTCACCGGGGCGATTGCCTCCTCCACCAATGCTTTCAATGCGACCACCATCTCCTTCCTCAAAGCCTCCATGTGCCTCGCAAACTGCTTTTCCAGCTCTACCGCCATCACCTCGGTCATCTTTTCCAACGTAAGTAGTGCATCTGTGATGTTGATTGAGGTCAGAACACCAAAGGGAACCTCCCTGCTCTTTGGTGAAATAATGCGCTAGGATCTTTTACACTCACCTGAGCCTCGTGTCAAGCTCCGCCCACACATCCAACCGCTGGATCGATGCCCCCCGCTCCGGCCGCTGGAGACTCCCGCGGGGCTCCTCACCGGCTCCAAACCGGACCGACCCGACGCCTGTCCCTCAGGCCCCAAAGGCCGAAGAATCGCGGGAAGAAAGAACAACGGGGCAACCCCCGAAAAAGTCCGAAATATCGCGGACCGGCGGGACCCTCTTCTCGTCGCAGCCACTCCGCTCGTGAGCGCCACCGGAAGTCGAGCAGAAGGATATGTTGATGGGCTGGGATGAAGTTGGGTGGGAGGTGGATCGCCTATTAGGCCAAATTGGCCTATTCTTGTCCTGTAAATTCTATGTAAGAGGTGCAGCCATGGTTCGGTTGTTTGCACTTTCAACTCTGAATCACAGCGTTCTTGGTTTAATTCCCTCTCCCGGTCTTGAGCACAAAGGTCAAGGCTGACACATCAGTGCAATACTGGGGGAGCGCCGCACTGGCAGAGGTGCTATCTTTCAGATGGGATGTCAAACCAAGGCCCTATCTGCCTGCTCAGGTGAGTGTAAAAGATCCTATCGCGCTATTTCACCAAAGAGCAGGGAGGTTCCCTTTGGTGTTCTGACCTCAATCAACATCACAAAAAATCCCCAGATGATCTGATTATTGTCACATTGCTGTTTGTGGGAGCTTGCTGTGCACAAACTGGCTGCCACGTTTCCCGCATTGCAGCAGTGACCATGTAAATGCCATGTAAATGCCAGTATTTTCTTCTTCTTTTCTCATGCCTTGGAGGATTCCACGTGACTGTGTGTAGCAGAGAAAGTGATGCTTAAACTCCCTGCAGAAATATCATAGTTTGTTCCCTTAAACTTCAAAGTGCTGCAAAACCAGGAGGTATTGGAAATTATAATAAATGAAGATGAGAAAGAGATAAAAATACATATCTAGTAATGGTATGATTCAGATGTGTATGCATAATGAAGTGACTGAAGTTGGAGACAGGCAGCGGCTAGTACTTTTGTGATCAAGGGCATGAGAAAACAAAAAGCAGTCGCTATTATTGGGAGGAGGTCAGGTGGCATTGGAATCGTCACTGCCTCTGAGCCAGAAGCTCTGCTTTCAAGTCCCACCCCAGGATAATGTGGCCAAACAGGCTGAGGGTTAACCTACAAATCCTTCCAGCATACACCAATGGCAGGCAGTAGCAGCGAGAGAGATTCCTGGTCAACACCTAACTCCAGGCTACAACGTACTTGTACAAACGTATGTTGCCACAGCAACCCAGACTCCTTGAGGGGAGGGGTTTGGAGGTCGGGTGTGGGGTGTTACAGTTGACTGAACGGCTGACGTGGATCAAATTGGTGCCAACAGCATGGGGTTCTATCTACCTGCGTAGATTGCAGGTGGAAGATGGAGTGGTGTCCTTGGGATCTGAAAAAGAATGAATTGGAAGAGGAGTCATAAATACATAAGAAATAGGAGCTGGAGTAGACCTTTGAGAGTGCCCTTGGTGTGAGTAGCACAAAGACCAACTCAATGCAGTACATCTTCGACAGTATACTTAACTCGGACATTTGGTGAATGAGGCTATTTGACGCATTGAGGGAAGAGGTGCTATTCTGGTCTTTTACAAGACAGGGCAATGATCTGACAGATGGGGCAAGAAGCAACAAGGACTGAGAACTGAGGTCTAGAGGAATTCATTGGAAGAGCAGGAAGCTGACTGGTTGGTGAGTTCTTTGGGTTTTTTTTCTCCAAACTAGGGCAGGTGTTTAAACTAAGATTTTTTTAAAAATAAAAAAATTTAGTGTACCCAATTCATGTTTTCCAATTAAGGGGCAATTTTGCATGGCCAATCCACCGAGCCTGCACATCTTTGGGTTGTGGGGGCGAAACTCACGCAAACACAGGGAGAATATGCAAACTCCACACTGACAGTGATCCAGAGCCGGGATCGAACCTGGGACCTTAGCGCCGTGAAGCAACAGGGCTAACCCACTGCTCCACCATGCTGCCCCGTGTTTAAACTAAGATCAGGAAATATAAGAACTGTGTTAATTTTATAACATAACTCATTAAACTACTGAATATAACTGCAAATAATTATTGAGTGTTATTTCAAAACAGGAAACCATAATTAGTCAAATAAAGTACAATAGATATTGTGGGATGGGTGATGTGTTGCAGCTGTAGCATGTGGGAACAGGGGGATACATGTGTGATCCGCAGAAACCGTAGCTGCAGTAAATGACTTGTGATGTAGGAATTTCAGATATATTTTATTATATATTATAAGAACCAGGTCAGCAGGTCAGACATAGAGAATTATAAAGAATTGAACAAAATAATTTTGAGAGGTGAATAAAAGCATTAAAATTAGGCCAAACGTAAGACACGGTTTGGGAAATTATTATTTTGGAGGAATTTAAAGATTCACTTTCCACAGTAGTGAGAACTCATGTGGAAGAGCAAAGGGTTAAAACTGCTAGGCTGGCTACAGAAATGGCCAATGTTTTGAATTAGTTCATAAATTAAAGTCTTGTTTTCTGCATCAATGTCAATCTGTGAAGGATACAAACTGGGGAACTGAGAAATCCACAGGTGGGTAAGGCAAAGGAGGTTTAGTTGGAGATATTATGGAAAGTTTGCCTCCGGTTAAAAAGGAAACCTACAATAGTGGAAGAGGAAACTGAAATGTTTTCATTGCAATAAAGTTGGGCACATGAAGTCGCAGTGTTGGTGGCTTAAAGAAAGTACTGGGAAGGCAGACTCATTAAAACAAGATAAGCCAGTGGGGTTTATTAAAATGGGAAATATAACCATGATTCCAGTGGTAGAGTGCAATAGAGTGTGCAGCCTGTTCAGACGTTGGTGAATCAGCAGGAGCCACAGGAGGATGCCATCCCCCATGCTGAGCTCTTGCTGTTTGGTCTTGAAAACCCACAGCTCTTTTGGCAGTTTCCCTTGCTGACCCCCATGTAAGACGACATGGCGTAACTTCACCAAGACTGTCTCCAATCGTGAACTTGTGCAGTGATGACTGGCAAGGAAGTCATAAGATTTAAGGTTGATATGACTTTGTCAGTCCTTGGTGGAGATGGGGGGCATGTTGGCAACCGGAGCCGGCTCAGAACATCCGCGCTTGCGATCTGCATGCCCGGGCGATAGGGCTCAACGCTATATCCTGACAAAAGCGTTTGACAGAATTGCCTTTTCCTCTTTAAACAATCCGAGCAACGGCTTGTGGTCTGTTAGGATGGTGAATGAAATCCATACACATACTGGTGGAATTTCTTGGCCACAAAAACGACGGACAGCCCTTATTTCTCAATCTGGTTATAGTTGAGCTCTGCAGCAGCCAAAGTCTGCAATGCGTAAACTATCGGTCTCTCTGTTCCTTCGTCCATGCGTTGAGACAGCACTGCCCCGATTCCATATGGGGAGGCATCACAAGTGACCAAAAGGGACTTTGGGGGATCATATTGGGTCAACAAACCCGATGGCGACATCTTCTTGTGGTGCTCCTGGTGCTTTTTCAATAATGCTTGCAGCTGGTGCTAGGATGGTCGTCAAGTTGTGGATAAATTCCTCGTAATAATTCACGAGTCCTAAGAACCGCAATTCGGACACGTTCTTAGGTGTGGAGGCTTGTTTGAATGCTCGCATCTTCTCTTCTACTGGGTGCAAGCCACCTCGGTTGACACAATACCCTAAGTATGTGACCTCTTTTGCAGAAAAAACGCATTTTCCTCTCTTAAGGCAGATGCCTGTCTCGGAAAACCAGTGGAGGACTTCCTCCAAGTTGCTTAGGTACTTCTGTTCAGTGGCTCAGGTGACCAAACATTATCCAAGTAGACCACCACTCGCGGTAGTCCTTTGAGGATGTTTACCATAATTCTATGGAAAATAACAGAAGCCAATAAAACAACGTATGGTAACCTTGTATATTTGTACAGGCCTCTGTGGGTATTAGTGGTCACGATCCTTCTGGAAGCCGCATCCAGCTCTAATTGGAGGTATGAGTGACTCATGTTGAGTTTAGAAAAAGAGTGTCCTCCAGACAACTTTGTGTAGAGGTTATCTATTCCAGGCATTGAGTATCTGTCCAAACGAGAGGGCTTAGTCACTGCTGGCTTGTAATCCCTGTACAGGCAAACAGTTTTGTCTGGTTTCTGCATCGGGACTACAGGCACTGGCCAATCTGCAATTTGTACTGGCTGGATGATTCCTGAGCTTTCCAAGCAGTTGAGTTCATCCTCTACCTTTGTCAGCAATGTGTAGGGAACTGGGTGGGCCCTGAAGTACTTCGGCTGGGCCTCAGGGTCTACGTGAATCTTGGTCATGGCACCTTTGATCTTGCCCAGGCCCTCCTGGAAAACCTCATGGGTACTTCCCCAAGACCTTATATAATCCCCCAGTGCCCATCCTGAAAATCCGCTGTCAGTCCAAACAGAGCCTCTGCCGAAAATGAAAAGTGGGAATCAGTATTCGTTGACTATAATGGACATGTCTACTAGATTTCTGGAGGCAATTCCATTCAGAAATATTGCAGCTAAGAGGGTTGCAGAGGAATTAAGTACGTTTTCTGTTTACCAGAGACAGACTACCAAAATAAATTCAGTCAGATCAGGGATCCAATTTATGTCGAAGTTATTCAGGGAAGTTATGGACAGCTTAAAAATGAAGCAATTTAACTCAACTGCGTTATCATCCAGAATTACAGGAAACATTAGAAAGGTGGCATCAGACTTTAAGGACCACGTTGAGGACTAATAATCAGGATTATCCAGAGGATTGCGGAAAACAAATTCCATTTATACTGTTTGCTAATAGGGATACACTTAATGAATCAACTAAATTCAGTGCATTCAATTTGATTTTTGGTTATGTGGTAAGAGGACCACTGAAATTGATCAGAGAGAAATTGGCGAGTCAGTGTTCAAAGACTACGTTGCTTGGTTACGAGGAGCATAAGGGCCAAACTATGCGTCAAACTTTGGGGAGAGATTAACTAAGGCTGGTCAGTTGGCTAGAAAACATTTAAAATTGTTACAACATGTAATGAAAAGAGAGGTGATAAGAAATGAAAATAATTGTAGTTTTGTAAGTGGGGAGAAAGTATTAGTGTTATTATTAGTAGTAATAGTGAACCATTAAAGCGAGGTTGAGTGGGCCTTATCAAAAGAAAGGAAATTAAGTGAGGTGAATTAAAAACAAAGAACAAAGAACAATACAGCACAGGAACAGGCCCTTCAGCCCTCCAAGCCTGTCCCGGTCATGATACCAACCTTGGTCCAAACCCTCAGCACTTCCTTGTGCTGTATCCTTCTATACCCATCCTATCCATGTATTTGTCAAGGTACCTTTTGAATGCCGTTAATATATCTGCTTCCACAACCTCCTCTGGCAACGCTTTCCAGGAATTTGATAAGAATGTCAGAGAGAAGGAAAACTCAGAGTGTATCATGTTAATATACTCAAAAGGTATTTTGAACAGAAGGAAGGAAGAGTTGTTAGTCGTTACTCGAGGAGAAGAGAGCAACCCAGATTATTCTTAATTTGACATTCCTCAAATTAGATTGGACAATGAGGAAATGATAAGAAATTGGGATAAATTACTGAGTTATCTTCCGGAGGAAAATCAAGTTTCCTGAAAGGGTTATTACAGTCACATAGAGTTATATGTGGGCACAAATTAGGAATTACAGAAGTAATTGTACATGATGTCGATGTAGGAAATGCTATTCCCATTAAATAACATCCACACAGGCTCAATCCCCTAAAGTTGGCACAGGTACAAAAGGAGTTTGAAAGCATGCTTAAGAATGATATAATTAGAACATAGAACGATACAGCGCAGTACAGGCCCTTCGGCCCACGATGTTGCACCGAAACAAAAGCCATCTAACCTACACTATGCCATTATCATCCATATGCTTATCCAATAAACTTTTAAATGCCCTCAATGTTGGCGAGTTCACTACTGTTGCAGGTAGGGCATTCCACGGCCTCACCACTCTTTGCGTAAAGAACCTACCTCTGACATCTGTCCTATATCTATCTCCCCTTAGTTTAAAGCTATGTCCCCTCGTGCCAGCCATTTCCATCCGCGGGAGAAGGCTCTCACTGTCCACCCTATCTAACCCCCTGATCATTTTGTATGCCTCTATTAAGTCTCCTCTTAACCTTCTTCTCTCCAACGAAAACAACCTCAAGTCCATCAGCCTTTCCTCATAAGATTTTTCCTCCATACCAGGCAACATCCTGGTAAATCTCCTCTGCACCCGCTCCAAAGCCTCCACGTCCTTCCTATAATGCGGTGACCAGAACTGTACGCAATACTCCAAATGCGGCCGTACCAGAGTTTTGTACAGCTGCAACATGACCTCCTGACTCCGGAACTCAATCCCTCTACCAATAAAGGCCAACACTCCATAGGCCTTCTTCACAACCCTATCAACCTGGGTGGCAACTTTCAGGAATCTATGTACATGGACACCTAGATCCCTCTGCTCATCCACACTTCCAAGAACTTTACTATTAGCCAAATATTCCGCATTCCTGTTATTCCTTCCAAAGTGAATCACCTCACACTTCTCTACATTAAACTCCATTTGCCACCTCTCAGCCCAGCTCTGCAGCTTATCTATGTCCCTCTGTAACCTGCTACATCCTTCCACACTGTCGACAACACCACCGACTTTAGTGTCGTCTGCAAATTTACTCATCCACCCTTCTGCGCCTTCCTCTAGGTCATTGATAAAAATGACAAACAGCAACGGCCCCAGAACAGATCCTTGTGGTACGCCACTTGTAACTGAACTCCATTCTGAACATTTCCCATCAACCACCACCCTCTGTCTTCTTTCAGCTAGCCAATTTCTGATCCACATCTCTAAATCACCCTCAATCCCCAGCCTCCGTATTTTCTGCAATAGCCTACCGTGGGGAACCTTATCAAACGCTTTACTGAAATCCATATACACCACATCAACTGCTCTACCCTCGTCTACCTGTTCAGTCACCTTCTCAAAGAACTCAATAAGGTTTGTGAGGCATGACCTACCCTTCACAAAGCCATGCTGACTATCCCTGATCATATTATTTCTATCTAGATGATTATAAATCTTGTCTCTTATAATCCCCTCCAAGACTTTACCCACTACAGACGTGAGGCTCACCAGTCTATAGTTGCCGGGGTTGTCTCTGCTCCCCTTTTTGAACAAAGGGACCACATTTGCTATCCTCCAGTCCTCTGGCACTATTCCTGTAGCCAATGATGACATAAAAATCAAAGCCAAAGGTCCAGCAATCTCTTCCCCGGCCTCCCAGAGAATCCGAGGATAAATCCCATCAGGACCCGGGGACTTATCTATTTTCAGCCTGTCCAGAATTGCCAACACCTCTTCCCTACGTACCTCAATGCCATCTATTCTATTAGCCTGGGTCTCAACATTATCTTTTTCCTGAGTGAATACTGACGAAAAATATTCATTTAGTATCTCGCCTATCTCTTCAGACTCCACACACAACTTCCCATCCCTGTCCTTGACTGGTCCTACTCTTACCCTAGTCATTCGCTTATTCCTGACATACCTATAGAAAGCTTTTGGGTTTTCCTTGATCCTACCTGCCAAATACTTCTCATGTCCCCTCCTTGCTCGTCTTAGCTCTCTCTTTAGATCCTTCCTCGCTACCTTGTAACTATCCATCGCCCCAACTGAAACTTCACACCTCATCTTCACATAGGCCTCCTTCTTCCTCTTAACAAGAGATTCCACTTCTTTGGTAAACCACGGTTCCCTCGCTCTACGCCTTCCTCCCTGCCTGACCGGTACGTACTTATCAAGAACACGCAGTAGCTGATCCTTGAACAAGCTCCACTTATCCAGTGTGCCCAACACTTGCAGCCTACTTCTCCAACCTATCCCCCCCCAAGTCACGTCTAATGGCATCATAATTGCTCTTCCCCCAGCTATAACTCTTGCCCTGCGGTGTATACTTATCCCTTTCCATCACTAACGTAAACGTCACTGAATTGTGGTCACTGTCCCCAAAGTGCTCTCCTACCTCCAAATCCAACACCTGGCCTGGTTCATTACCCAAAACCAAATCCAACGTGGCCTCGCCTCTTGTTGGCCTGTCAACATATTGTGTCAGGAAACCCTCCTACACACACTGTACAAAAAACGACCCATCTAATGTACTCGAACTATATCTTTTCCAGTCAATATTTGGAAAGTTAAAGTCTCCCATAATAACTACTCTGTTACTTTCGCTCTTATCCAGGATCATCCTCGCCATCCTTTCCTCTACATCCCTAGAACTATTTGGAGGCCTATAGAAAACTCCCAACAGGGTGACCTCTCCTTTCCTATTTCTAACCTCAGCCCATACTACCTCGGAAGATGAGTCCCCATCTAGCATCCTCTCCGCCACCATAATACTGCTCTTGACTCGCAGAGCCACACCTCCCCCTCTTTTGCCTCCTTCTCTGAGCTTACTAAAACACCTAAACCCCGGAACCTGCAACATCCATTCCTGTCCCTGCTCTATCCATGTCTCCGAAATGACCACAACATCGAAGTCCCAGGTACCAACCCATGCTGCCAGTTCCCCTACCTTATTTCGTATACTCCTGGCACTGAAGTAGACACACTTCAAACCACCTATCTGAACACTGGCCCCCTCCTGCGACGTCAAATCTGTGCTCCTGACCTCTATACTCTCATTCTCCCGTACCCTAAAACTACAATCCAGGTTCCCATGCCCCTGCTGCATTAGTTTAAACCCCCCCAAAGAGCACTAACAAATCTCCCCCCCAGGATATTTGTGCCCCTCAGGTTCAGATGTAGACCATCCTGTCTGTAGAGGTCCCACCTTCCCCAGAAAGAGCCCCAGTTATCCAGAAATCTGAATCCCTCCCGCCTGCACCATCCCTGTAGCCACGTGTTTAATTGCTCTCTCTCCCTATTCCTCATCTCACTATCACGTGGCACGGGCAACAACCCAGAGATAACAACTCTGTTTTTTCTAGTTCTGAGCTTCCATCCTTGCTCCCTGAAAGCCTGCCTGACATCCTTGTCCCCTTTCCTACCTATGTCGTTAGTGCCAATAGTGGACCACGACTTCGGGCTGCTCCCCCTCCCACTTAAGGATCCGGAAAACACGATCCGAGACATCAGGTACCCTTGCACCTGGGAGGCAACATACCAAACGTGAGTCTCTCACGCTCCCACAAAATCCCCTATCTGTGCCCCTGACTATCGAGTGCCCAATTACTAATGCTCTGCTCCTCTCCCCCCTTCCCTTCTGAGCAACAGGGACAGACTCCGTGCCAGAGGCCCGTACCCCATGGCTTACCCCTGGTAAGTCCCCCCCCCCACAAGTATCCAATATTATGTTTCGATATTAAAGTTAGTAATACTGTGTTAGTAATAAAGTTTGTTTTAGTATACCATATCCCTATTTGCAAGTGGACTCACTCCTGGGGCAAAGTCTCCTTTCCTCACGGTCCTAAAAATTAAATAAAATATTGGGGTTTCTGTCCAGTATCCTAGCAATTGTTGGGTTCTGGTCTGGGATCGTATCGTGAGTGACAGTGTGAGCTGTGAGTGTGAGAGTCAGTGTGAGTTGTGAGTGTAAGAGTCAGTGTGAGCTGAGTATGTGAGAATGATAGTGTGAGAGAGACAGTGTGAGTTGTAAGTGTGAGAGTGACACTGAGCCGTGAGAGAGACAGTGAGAACTGTGAGTGTGAGAGTGACACTGAGCTGTGAGAGAGACAGTGAGAACTGTAAGTGTGAGAGTGACATGGTGAGCTGTGAGAGTGACAGTGTAAGCTGTGAGGATGATAGTGTGAGCTTTTTAAAAATTTGTTTTTGGGACGTAGGTGTTGCAGACTGTGCCAGCATTGATTGCCCACCCCTAATTGCTCTTGAGGAGGTAGTCAAGAGTCAATCACATTGCTGTGGGCCTGGAGTGACATTGAGGCCAGACCGGGTAAGGATGGCAGATTTCCTTCTCTAAAGTACATGAGTGAAATAGATGGGTTTTTAAGACAATCGACAATGATTTCATGGTCATCATTAGGCTTTTAATTCCAGATATGTTATTGAAATCTAAGTCCACTATCTGCCCTGGCGAGATTCGAACCCAGGTTCCCAGAGCATTACCCTGGGTCGCTGGATTACTAGTCCAGCGACAATACCACTGCGCCACTGCCTGAGAGTGTGTGCTGAAAACGTGAGAGTGCCACTGTGAGCTGAGAGAGAGTGAAAGTGTGAGCTGTGTGTGCGTGTGAAGTTGGAAGCTGGGTGTGAGAGTGACAGTTTGAGCTGAGAGTTTGCGAGTGACAGTGTGCGCCAAGAGTGACAGTAACAGTGTAAGCTGAGAGTGAGAGTGACAGCGTGAACTGTGAGTGTGAGAGTGACAGTGTGAGCTGTGAGTGTGCGTGGCAGTGTGAGCTGTGAGTGTGAGTGACAGTGTGAGCTGTGAGTGTGAGTGACAGTGTGAGCTGAGTGTGAGAGTGACAGTGTGAGATGAGTGTGTGAGCGTAAAAGTATGAGGTGTGAGTGTGAGAGTCAATGTGTTTTTTGAGTATGAGAGTGATGGCATAAGCGGTGTGTGAGAGAGACAATGTGAGCTGGGAGTGTGAGAGTGACAGTGTGAGCTGTGAGTGTGAGAGTGACAGTGTGAGCTGAGTGAGAGAATATCATTGTGAGATGTGTGTGAGAGGGACAGTATGAGCAGAGTGTGAGCTGAAAATGTTAGAGTGACAGTGATTTTTAAAGATTTGTTTATGGGATGTGGGCGTTGCTGGCTGCACCAGCATTTATTGCCCATTCCTGAGGGCATTTAAAAGTCAACCACATTATTGTGCGTTTGGTGCCACATGTAGACCAGACTGGACCAGACATTAGTGAACCAGGTGGGTTTTTACGACAATCGACAAAGGTTTCATGGATTACTAGTCCAGCGACAATATCACTCGGCCACTGCCTGACAGTGTGAGAGATGCAGTGTGAGAGAGACAGTGTGAGCCTTGAGTCTGAGAGTGCCAGTGTGAGCTGAGAGTGAGAGTGACAGTGTGAACCATGAGTGTGAGTGCAAGTGTGAACTGAGAGTGGGAATGACAGTGTGCGATGAACATGGCAATGTGAACTGAGTGTGAGAGTGACAGTGTGAGCTGAGTCTGAGAGTGACAGTGTGAACTGAGTACGAGAATGACAGTGTGAACTAATTGTGAGAGAGAGTGGCAGTGTGAGCTCAGTGTGAGATCAAAAGTGTGTGCTGATAGCGTGAGTGTGACACTGTGAGTTGAGTGTGAGAATGATTGTGTGATGAACTGTGACAGTGACAGAGTGAGCTGTGAGACTGACATTGAGAGCTGAGTGTGATAGAATGACAGTGTGAGATGTGAGAGTGACAGTGTGAGTTGTGAGAGTGATAGGGTACTCTGATGTGAGAGTGACAGTGTGAGCTGTGAATGTGACAGTGTGAGCTGAGTGTGAGAGCGGCCGTGTGAGCTGTGAGTGTGACAGTGTAGTCTGAGTGTGAGAGAGTGACAGTCTGAGCTGTGAGACAGACAGTGTGAGCTGAGTGTGAGAGTGACAATGTGAGCTGTGTGAGAGAGTGACAGTGTGAGCTGAGTGTGAGAGTGACAGTTTGATTGGAGTGTGAGAGAGTGACAGTGTGAACTGTGAGAATAACAGTGTGAGCTGAGTGTGAGAGAGTGACAGTGTGAGATGTGAGAGTGACATTGTGAGCTGAGTGTGAGAGAGTGACAGTGTGAGCTGTGAGAATGAGCGTGAGCTGTGAGAGTGACAGTGTGAGCTGGGAGAGTGACAGTGTGAGCTGTGAGAGTGACAGTGTGAGTTGTGAGAGTGACAGTGTGAGCTGTGAGAGTGACAGTGTGAGCTGTGAGAATGACAGTGTGAGCTGTGAGAGTGAGTGTGAGCTTTGAGAGTGACAGTGTGAGCTGTGAGAGTGACAGTGTGAGCTGTGAGAGTGAAAGTGTGAGCTGTGAGAGTGACATTGTGAGCTGTGAGAGTGACAGTGTGAACGGTGAGAATGGCAGTGTGAGCTGTGAGAGTGACAGTGTGGGCTGTGAGAGTGACAGCGTGAGCTGTGAGAGTGACAGTGTGAGTTGTGAGAGTGACAGTGTGAGCTGTGAGAGTGACAGTGTGAGCTGTGAGAGTGACAGTGTGAACTGTGAGGGTTACTGTGTGAGCTGTAAGAGTGACAGTGCGAGCTGTGAGAATGACAGTGTGAGCTGTGAGAGTGACAGTGTGAGCTGTGAGAGTGACAGTGTGAACTGTGAGAATGGCAGTGTGAGCTGTGAGAGTGACAGTGTGAGCTGTGAGAATGACAGTGTGAGCTGTGAGAGTGACAGTGTGAGCTGTGAGAGTGACATTGTGAGCTGAGTGTGAGAGTGACAGTGTGAGCTGTGAGAGTGACAGTGTGAGCTGTGAGAGTGACAGTGTGAGTTGTGAGAGAGACAGTGTGAGCTGGGAGAATGCCAGTGTGAGCTGAGAGAGTGACAGTGTGAGCTGTGAGAGTGACAGTGTGAGCTGTGAGAATGACAGTGTGAGCTGTGAGAGTGACAGTGTGAGCTGTGAGAGTGACATTGTGAGCTGAGTGTGAGAGTGACAGTGTGAGCTGTGAGAGTGACAGTGTGAGCGGTGAGAGTGACAGTGTGAGTTGTGAGAGAGACAGTGTGAGCTGGGAGAATGCCATTGTGAGCTGTGAGAGTGACAGTGTGAGCTGTGAGAGTGACAGTGTGAGCTGGGAGAGTGACAGTGTGAGCTGTGAGAGTGACAGTGTCAGCTGTGAGAGTGACAGTGTCAGCTGTGAGAGTGACAGTGTGAGCTGTGAGAGTGACAGTGTGAGCTGTGAGAGTGAGTTTGAGCTTTGAGAGTGACAGTGTGAGCAGTGAGAGTGACAGTGTGAGCTGTGAGAGTGAGTGTGAGCTTTGTGAATGACAGTGTGAGCAATGAGAGTGACAGTGTGAGCTATAAGAGTGGCAGTGTGAGCTGTGAGAGTGAGTGTGAGCTGTGAGAGTGACAGTGTGAGCTGTGAGAGTGACAGTGTGAGCTGTGAGAGTGACAGTGCGAGATGTGAGAGCGACAGTGTGAGCTGTGAGAGTGACAGTGTGAACTGTGAGGGTGACTGTGTGAGCTGTAAGACTGACAGTGTGAGCTGTGAGAATGACAGTGTGAGCTGTGAGAGTGACAGTGTGAGCTGTGAGAGTGACAGTGTGAACTGTGAGAATGGCAGTGTGAGCTGTGAGAGTGACAGTATGAGCTGTGAGAATGACAGTGTGAGCTGTGAGAGTGACGGTGTGAGCTGAGTGTGAGAGAGACAGTGTGAGCTTGAGAATGACAGTGTGAGCTGTGAGAGTGACAGTGTGAGCTGTGAGTGTGAGAGTGACAGTGTGAGCTGAGTGAGAGAATATCATTGTGAGATGTGTGTGAGAGGGACAGTATGAGCAGAGTGTGAGCTGAAAATGTTAGAGTGACAGTGATTTTTAAAGATTTGTTTATGGGATGTGGGCGTTGCTGGCTGCACCAGCATTTATTGCCCATTCCTGAGGGCATTTAAAAGTCAACCACATTATTGTGCGTTTGGTGCCACATGTAGACCAGACTGGACCAGACATTAGTGAACCAGGTGGGTTTTTACGACAATCGACAAAGGTTTCATGGATTACTAGTCCAGCGACAATATCACTCGGCCACTGCCTGACAGTGTGAGAGATGCAGTGTGAGAGAGACAGTGTGAGCCTTGAGTCTGAGAGTGCCAGTGTGAGCTGAGAGTGAGAGTGACAGTGTGAACCATGAGTGTGAGTGCAAGTGTGAACTGAGAGTGGGAATGACAGTGTGCGATGAACATGGCAATGTGAACTGAGTGTGAGAGTGACAGTGTGAGCTGAGTCTGAGAGTGACAGTGTGAACTGAGTACGAGAATGACAGTGTGAACTAATTGTGAGAGAGAGTGGCAGTGTGAGCTCAGTGTGAGATCAAAAGTGTGTGCTGATAGCGTGAGTGTGACACTGTGAGTTGAGTGTGAGAATGATTGTGTGATGAACTGTGACAGTGACAGAGTGAGCTGTGAGACTGACATTGAGAGCTGAGTGTGATAGAATGACAGTGTGAGCTGTGAGAGTGACAGTGTGAGTTGTGAGAGTGATAGGGTACTCTGAGTTTGAGAGTGACAGTGTGAGCTGTGAATGTGACAGTGTGAGCTGAGTGTGAGAGCGACCGTGTGAGCTGTGAGTGTGACAGTGTAGTCTGAGTGTGAGAGAGTGACAGTCTGAGTTGTGAGACAGACAGTGTGAGCTGAGTGTGAGAGTGACAACGTGAGCTGTGTGAGAGAGTGACAGTGTGAGCTGAGTGTGAGAGTGACAGTTTGATTGGAGTGTGAGAGAGTGATAGTGTGAACTGTGAGAATAACAGTGTGAGCTGAGTGTGAGAGAGTGACAGTGTGAGATGTGAGAGTGACATTGTGAGCTGAGTGTGAGAGAGTGACAGTGTGAGCTGTGAGAATGAGCGTGAGCTGTGAGAGTGACAGTGTGAGCTGGGAGAGTGACAGTGTGAGCTGTGAGAGTGACAGTGTGAGTTGTGAGAGTGACAGTGTGAGCTGTGAGAGTGACAGTGTGAGCTGTGAGAATGACAGTGTGAGCTGTGAGAGTGGGTGTGAGCTTTGAGAGTGACAGTGTGAGCGGTGAGTGACAGTGTGAGCTGTGAGAGTGACAGTGTGAGCTGTGAGAGTGACACTGTGAGTTGTGACAGAGACAGTGTGAGCTGGGAGAATGACAGTGTGAGCTGTGAGTGTGACAGTGTGAGCTGTGAGAGTGACAGTGTGAACTGTGAGGGTTACTGTGTGAGCTGTAAGAGTGACAGTGTGAGCTGTGAGAATGACAGTGTGAGCTGTGAAAGTGACAGTGTGAGCTGTGAGAGTGACAGTGTGAGCTGTGAGAGTGACAGTGTGAACTGTGAGAATGGCAGTGTGAGCTGTGAGAGTGACAGTGTGAGCTGTGAGAATGACAGTGTGAGCTGTGAGAGTGACAGTGTGAGCTGTGAGAGTGACATTGTGAGCTGAGTGTGAGAGTGACAGTGTGAGCTGTGAGAGTGAGAGTGTGAGCTGTGAGAGTGACAGTGTGAGTTGTGAGAGAGACAGTGTGAGCTGGGAGAATGACAGTGTGAGCTGTGAGAGTGACAGTGTGAGCTGTGAGAGTGACAGTGTGAGCTGTGAGAATGACAGTGTGAGCTGTGAGAGTGACAGTGTGAGCTGTGAGAGTGACAGTGTGAGCTGGGAGAGTGACAGTGTGAGCTGTGAGAGTGACAGTGTCAGCTGTGATAGTGACAGTTTCAGCTGTGAGAGTGACAGTGTGAGCTGTGAGAGTGACAGTGTGAGCTGTGAGAATGACAGTGTGAGCTGTGAGGGTGACAGTGTGAGCTGTGAGAGTGACAGTGTGAGCTGTGAGAGTGAGTGAGAGCTGTGAGAGTGACAGTGTGAGCTATGAGAGCGACAGTGTGAGCTGTGAGAATGACTGTCTGAGCTGTGAGAGTGACATTGTGAGCTGTGAGAGTGACAGTGTGAGCTGTGAGAGTGACAGTGTGAGTTGTGAGAGAGACAGTGTGAGCTGGGAGAATGACAGTGTGAGCTGTGAGAGTGTGAGCTGTGAGAATGACTGTCTGAGCTCTCAGAGCGACAGTGTGAGCTGGGAGAGTGACAGTGTGAGCTGTGTGATGACAGTGTGAGCTGTGAGAGTGACAGTGTGAGCCGTGAGAGTGAGTGTGAGCTTTGAGAGTGACAGTGTGAGCGGTGAGAGTGACAGTGTGAGCTGTGAGAGTGAGTGTGAGCTGTGAGAGTGACAGTGTGAGCTGTGAGAATGACAGTGTGAGCTGTGAGAGTGAGTTTGAGCTTTGCGAGTGACATTGTGAGCGATGAGAGTGACAGTGTGAGCTATAAGAGTGGCAGTGTGAGCTGTGAGAGTGAGTGTGAGCTGTGAGAGTGACAGTGTGAGCTGTGAGAGCGACAGTGTGAGCTGTGAGAGTGACAGTGCGAGATGTGAGAGCGACAGTGTGAGCTGTGAGAATGACAGTGTGAACTGTGAGGGTGACTGTGTGAGCTGTAAGAGTGACAGTGTGAGCTGTGAGAATGACAGTGTGAGCTGTGAGAGTGACAGTGTGAGCTGTGAGAGTGACAGTGTGAGCTGTGAGAGTGACAGTGTGTACTGTGAGAATGGCAGTGTGAGCTGTGAGAGTGACAGTGTGAGCTGTGAGAGTGACAGTGTCAGCTGTGAGAGTGACAGTGTGAGCTGTGAGAGTGACAGTGTGAGCTGTGAGAGTGACAGTGTGAGCTGTGAGAATGACAGTGTTAGCTGTGAGAGTGACAGTGTGAGCTGTGAGAGTGACAGTGTGAGCTGTGAGAGTGAGTGTGAGCTTTGAGAGTGACAGTGTGAGCGGTGAGAGTGACAGTGTGAGCTGTGAGAATGACAGGGCGAGCTGTGAGAGTGACAGTGTGCGCTGGGAGAGTGACAGTGTGAGCTGTGAGAATGACAGTGTGAGTTGTGAAAGAGACAGTGTGAGCTGTGAGAGTGACAGTGTCAGCTGTGAAGGTGACAGTGTGAGCTATGAGAGTGACAGTGTGAGCTGTGAGAGTGACAGAGTGAGCTGTGAGAATGACAGTGCGAACTGTGAGAATGGCAGTGTGAGCTGTGAGAGTGACAGTGTGAGCTGTGAGAATGACAGTGCGAGCTGTGAGAGTGACAGTGTGAGCTGAGTGTGAGAGTGACAGTGTGAGCTGTGAGAGTGACAGTGTGAGTTGTGAGAGAGACAGTGTGAGCTGTGAGAGTGACAGTGTGAGCTGTGAGAGTGACAGTGTGAACTGTGAGGGTGACTGTGTGAGCTGTAAGAGTGACAGTGTGAGCTGTGAGAATGTCAGTGTGTGCTGTGAGAGTGACAGTGTGAGTTGTGAGAGAGTCAGTGTGAGCTGTGAGAATGACAGTGTGAGCTGTGAGAGTGACAGTGTGAACTGTGAGGGTGACTGTGTGAGCTGTAAGAGTGACAGTGTGAGATGTGAGAGTGACAGTGTGAACTGTGAGGGTGACTGTGTGAGCTGTAAGAGTGACAGTGTGAGCTGTGAGAATGTCAGTGTGAGCTGTGAGAGTGACAGTGTGGGCTGTGAGAGTGACAGGGTGATCTGTGAGAATGGCAGTGTGAGCTGTGAGAGTGACAGTGTGAGCTGTGAGAATGATAGTGTGAGCTGTGAGAGTGACAGTGTGAGCTGAGTGTGAAAGTGACAGTGTGAACTGTGAGAGTGACAGTGTGAGTTGTGAGAGAGACAGTGTGAGCTGTGAGAATGACAGTGTGAGCTGTGAGAGTGACAGTGTGAGCTGTGAGAATGACAGTGTGAGCTTTGAGAGTGACAGTGTGAGTGGTGAGAGTGACAGTGTGAGCTGTGTGAGTGAAAGTGTGAGCTGTGAGAGTGACAGTGTTAACTGTGAGAGTGAGAGTGTGAGCTTTGTGAATGACAATGTGAGCTGTGAGAGTGACAGTGTGAGATGTGAGAGTGACAGTGTGAGCTGTGAGAGTGACAGTGTGAGTTGTGAGAGTGACAGTGTGAACTGTGAGAATGACAGTTTGAGCTGTGAGAGTAACAGTGTGAGCTGTGAGAGTGACAGTGTGAGCTGTGAGAGAGTGTGAGCTTTGAGAGTGACAGTGTGAGCGGTGAGAGTGACAGTGTGAGCTGTGTGATTGAAAGTGTGAGCTGTGAGAGTGACAGTGTGAGCTGTGAGAGTGACAGTGTGAGCTTTGAGAATGACAATGTGAGCTGTGAGAGTGACAGTGTGAGCTGTGTGAGTGACAGTGTGAGCTGTGAGAGTGACAGTGTGAGCTGTGAGTGTAACAGTGTGGGCTGTGAGAGTGACAGTGTGATCTGTGAGAGTAACAGTGTGAACTGTGAGAATGGCAGTGTGAGCTGTAAGAGTGACAGTGTGCGCTGTGAGTGTAACTGTGTGGTCTGAGTGTATGAGAGTGACAGTGTGAGCTGTGAGAGTGACATTGTGAGCTGAGTGCGAGAGTGACAGTTTGAGCTGTGAAAGTGACAGTGTGAGCTGTGAGAGTGAGAGTGTGAGAGGGTGACAGTGTGAGCTGTGAGAGTGACAGTGTGTACTGTGAGAATGGCAGTGTGAGCTGTGAGAGTGACAGTGTGAGCTGTGAGAGTGACAGTGTGAGCTGTGAGAGCGACAGAGTGAGCTGGGATAATGACAGTGTGAGCTGTGAGAGTGACAGTGTGAGCTGTGAGAAGGACAGTGTTAGCTGTGAGAGTGACAGTGTGAGCTGTGAGAGTGAGTGTGAGCTTTTAGAGTGACAGTGTGAGCGGTGAGAGTGACAGTGTGAGCTGGGAGAGTGACAGTGTCAGCTGTGAGAGTGACAGTGTGAGCTGTGAGAGTGACAGTGTGAGCTGTGAGAGTGACAGTGTGAGTTGTGAGAGAGACAGTGTGAGCTGGAGAATGACAGTGTGAGCTGTGAGAGTGACAGTGTGAGCTGTGAGAATGACAGTGTTAGCTGTGAGAGTGACAGTGTGAGCTGTGAGAGTGAGTGTGAGCTTTGAGAGTGACAGTGTGAGCGGTGAGAGTGACAGTGTGAGCTGTAGGAATGACAGGGCGAGCTGTGAGAGTGACAGTGTGAGCTGTGAGAGTGACAGTGTGAGCTGTGAGAATGACAGTGTGAGCTGTGAGAGTGACAGTGTGAGCTGAGTGTGAGAGTGACAGTGTGAGCTGTGAGAGTGACAGTGTGAGCGGTGAGAGTGACAGTGTGAGTTGTGAGAGAGACAGTGTGAGCTGGAATAATGACAGTGTGAGTTGTGAGAGTGACAGTGTTAGCTGTGAGAGTGACAGTGTGAGCTGTGAGAGTGACAGTGTGAGCTGTGAGAGTGACAGTGTGAGCTGCGAGAGTGAGTGTGAGCTTTGAGAGTGACAGTGTGAGCGGTGAGAGTGACAGTGTGAGCTGTGAGAGTGAGTGTGAGCTGTGAGAGTGACAGTGTGAGCTGTGAGAATGACAGTGTGAGCGATGAGAGTGACAGTGTGAGCTTTAAGAGTGACAGTGTGAGCTGTGAGAGTGACAGTGTGAGCGATGAGAGTGACAGTGTGAGCTTTAAGAGTGACAGTGTGAGCTGTGAGAGTGACAGTGTGAGCTGTGAGAGCGACAGTGTGAGCTGTGTGAGCAACAGTGTGAGCTGTGAGAGTGACAGTGTGAGCTGTGAGAGTGACAGTGTGAACTGTGAGGGTGACTGTGTGAGCTGTAAGAGTGACAGTGTGAGCTGTGAGAGTGACAGTGTGAGCTGTGAGAGTGACAGTGTGAGCTGTGAGAGTGACACTGTGAGTTGTGACAGAGACAGTGTGAGCTGGGAGAATGACAGTGTGAGCTGTGAGTGTGACAGTATGAGCTGTGAGAGTGACAGTGTGAACTGTGAGGGTTACTGTGTGAGCTGTAAGAGTGACAGTGTGAGCTGTGAGAATGACAGTGTGAGCTGTGAAAGTGACAGTGTGAGCTGTGAGAGTGACAGTGTGAGCTGTGAGAGTGACAGTGTGAACTGTGAGAATGGCAGTGTGAGCTGTGAGAGTGACAGTGTGAGCTGTGAGAATGACAGTGTGAGCTGTGAGAGTGACAGTGTGAGCTGTGAGAGTGACATTGTGAGCTGAGTGTGAGAGTGACAGTGTGAGCTGTGAGAGTGAGAGTGTGAGCTGTGAGAGTGACAGTGTGAGTTGTGAGAGAGACAGTGTGAGCTGGGAGAATGACAGTGTGAGCTGTGAGAGTGAGAGTGTGAGCTGTGAGAGTGACAGTGTGAGTTGTGAGAGAGACAGTGTGAGCTGGGAGAATGACAGTGTGAGCTGTGAGAGTGACAGTGTGAGCTGTGAGAGTGACAGTGTGAGCTGTGAGAATGACAGTGTGAGCTGTGAGAGTGACAGTGTGAGCTGTGAGAGTGACAGTGTGAGCTGGGAGAGTGACAGTGTGAGCTGTGAGAGTGACAGTGTGAGCTGTGAGAGAGTGTGAGCTTTGAGAGTGACAGTGTGAGCGGTGAGAGTGACAGTGTGAGCTGTGTGATTGAAAGTGTGAGCTGTGAGAGTGACAGTGTGAGCTGTGAGAGTGACAGTGTGAGCTTTGAGAATGACAATGTGAGCTGTGAGAGTGACAGTGTGAGCTGTGAGTGTAACAGTGTGGGCTGTGAGAGTGACAGTGTGATCTGTGAGAGTAACAGTGTGAACTGTGAGAATGGCAGTGTGAGCTGTGAGAGTGACAGTGTGCGCTGTGAGTGTAACTGTGTGGTCTGAGTGTATGAGAGTGACAGTGTGAGCTGTGAGAGTGACATTGTGAGCTGAGTGCGAGAGTGACAGTTTGAGCTGTGAAAGTGACAGTGTGAGCTGTGAGAGTGAGAGTGTGAGAGGGTGACAGTGTGAGCTGTGAGAGTGACAGTGTGTACTGTGAGAATGGCAGTGTGAGCTGTGAGAGTGACAGTGTGAGCTGTGAGAGTGACAGTGAGAGCTGTGAGAGCGACAGAGTGAGCTGGGATAATGACAGTGTGAGCTGTGAGAGTGACAGTGTGAGCTGTGAGAAGGACAGTGTTAGCTGTGAGAGTGACAGTGTGAGCTGTGAGAGTGAGTGTGAGCTTTTAGAGTGACAGTGTGAGCGGTGAGAGTGACAGTGTGAGCTGGGAGAGTGACAGTGTCAGCTGTGAGAGTGACAGTGTGAGCTGTGAGAGTGACAGTGTGAGCTGTGAGAGTGACAGTGTGAGTTGTGAGAGAGACAGTGTGAGCTGGAGAATGACAGTGTGAGCTGTGAGAGTGACAGTGTGAGCTGTGAGAATGACAGTGTTAGCTGTGAGAGTGACAGTGTGAGCTGTGAGAGTGAGTGTGAGCTTTGAGAGTGACAGTGTGAGCGGTGAGAGTGACAGTGTGAGCTGTAGGAATGACAGGGCGAGCTGTGAGAGTGACAGTGTGAGCTGTGAGAGTGACAGTGTGAGCTGTGAGAATGACAGTGTGAGCTGTGAGAGTGACAGTGTGAGCTGAGTGTGAGAGTGACAGTGTGAGCTGTGAGAGTGACAGTGTGAGCGGTGAGAGTGACAGTGTGAGTTGTGAGAGAGACAGTGTGAGCTGGAATAATGACAGTGTGAGTTGTGAGAGTGACAGTGTTAGCTGTGAGAGTGACAGTGTGAGCTGTGAGAGTGACAGTGTGAGCTGTGAGAGTGACAGTGTGAGCTGCGAGAGTGAGTGTGAGCTGTGAGAGTGACAGTGTGAGCTGAGTGTGAAAGTGACAGTGTGAACTGTGAGAGTGACAGTGTGAGTTGTGAGAGAGACAGTGTGAGCTGTGAGAATGACAGTGTGAGCTGTGAGAGTGACAGTGTGAGCTGTGAGAATGACAGTGTGAGCTTTGAGAGTGACAGTGTGAGTGGTGAGAGTGACAGTGTGAGCTGTGTGAGTGAAAGTGTGAGCTGTGAGAGTGACAGTGTTAACTGTGAGAGTGAGAGTGTGAGCTTTGTGAATGACAATGTGAGCTGTGAGAGTGACAGTGTGAGATGTGAGAGTGACAGTGTGAGCTGTGAGAGTGACAGTGTGAGTTGTGAGAGTGACAGTGTGAACTGTGAGAATGACAGTTTGAGCTGTGAGAGTAACAGTGTGAGCTGTGAGAGTGACAGTGTGAGCTGTGAGAGAGTGTGAGCTTTGAGAGTGACAGTGTGAGCGGTGAGAGTGACAGTGTGAGCTGTGTGATTGAAAGTGTGAGCTGTGAGAGTGACAGTGTGAGCTGTGAGAGTGACAGTGTGAGCTTTGAGAATGACAATGTGAGCTGTGAGAGTGACAGTGTGAGCTGTGTGAGTGACAGTGTGAGCTGTGAGAGTGACAGTGTGAGCTGTGAGTGTAACAGTGTGGGCTGTGAGAGTGACAGTGTGATCTGTGAGAGTGAGTGTGAGCTGTGAGAGTGACAGTGTGAGCTGTGAGAATGACAGTGTGAGCGATGAGAGTGACAGTGTGAGCTTTAAGAGTGACAGTGTGAGCTGTGAGAGTGACAGTGTGAGCTGTGAGAGCGACAGTGTGAGCTGTGTGAGCAACAGTGTGAGCTGTGAGAGTGACAGTGTGAGCTGTGAGAGTGACAGTGTGAACTGTGAGGGTGACTGTGTGAGCTGTAAGAGTGACAGTGTGAGCTGTGAGAGTGACAGTGTGAGCTGTGAGAGTGACAGTGTGAGCTGTGAGAGTGACACTGTGAGTTGTGACAGAGACAGTGTGAGCTGGGAGAATGACAGTGTGAGCTGTGAGTGTGACAGTATGAGCTGTGAGAGTGACAGTGTGAACTGTGAGGGTTACTGTGTGAGCTGTAAGAGTGACAGTGTGAGCTGTGAGAATGACAGTGTGAGCTGTGAAAGTGACAGTGTGAGCTGTGAGAGTGACAGTGTGAGCTGTGAGAGTGACAGTGTGAACTGTGAGAATGGCAGTGTGAGCTGTGAGAGTGACAGTGTGAGCTGTGAGAATGACAGTGTGAGCTGTGAGAGTGACAGTGTGAGCTGTGAGAGTGACATTGTGAGCTGAGTGTGAGAGTGACAGTGTGAGCTGTGAGAGTGAGAGTGTGAGCTGTGAGAGTGACAGTGTGAGTTGTGAGAGAGACAGTGTGAGCTGGGAGAATGACAGTGTGAGCTGTGAGAGTGACAGTGTGAGCTGTGAGAGTGACAGTGTGAGCTGTGAGAATGACAGTGTGAGCTGTGAGAGTGACAGTGTGAGCTGTGAGAGTGACAGTGTGAGCTGGGAGAGTGACAGTGTGAGCTGTGAGAGTGACAGTGTGAGCTGTGAGAGAGTGTGAGCTTTGAGAGTGACAGTGTGAGCGGTGAGAGTGACAGTGTGAGCTGTGTGATTGAAAGTGTGAGCTGTGAGAGTGACAGTGTGAGCTGTGAGAGTGACAGTGTGAGCTTTGAGAATGACAATGTGAGCTGTGAGAGTGACAGTGTGAGCTGTGTGAGTGACAGTGTGAGCTGTGAGAGTGACAGTGTGAGCTGTGAGTGTAACAGTGTGGGCTGTGAGAGTGACAGTGTGATCTGTGAGAGTAACAGTGTGAACTGTGAGAATGGCAGTGTGAGCTGTGAGAGTGACAGTGTGCGCTGTGAGTGTAACTGTGTGGTCTGAGTGTATGAGAGTGACAGTGTGAGCTGTGAGAGTGACATTGTGAGCTGAGTGCGAGAGTGACAGTTTGAGCTGTGAAAGTGACAGTGTGAGCTGTGAGAGTGAGAGTGTGAGAGGGTGACAGTGTGAGCTGTGAGAGTGACAGTGTGTACTGTGAGAATGGCAGTGTGAGCTGTGAGAGTGACAGTGTGAGCTGTGAGAGTGACAGTGAGAGCTGTGAGAGCGACAGAGTGAGCTGGGATAATGACAGTGTGAGCTGTGAGAGTGACAGTGTGAGCTGTGAGAAGGACAGTGTTAGCTGTGAGAGTGACAGTGTGAGCTGTGAGAGTGAGTGTGAGCTTTTAGAGTGACAGTGTGAGCGGTGAGAGTGACAGTGTGAGCTGGGAGAGTGACAGTGTCAGCTGTGAGAGTGACAGTGTGAGCTGTGAGAGTGACAGTGTGAGCTGTGAGAGTGACAGTGTGAGTTGTGAGAGAGACAGTGTGAGCTGGAGAATGACAGTGTGAGCTGTGAGAGTGACAGTGTGAGCTGTGAGAATGACAGTGTTAGCTGTGAGAGTGACAGTGTGAGCTGTGAGAGTGAGTGTGAGCTTTGAGAGTGACAGTGTGAGCGGTGAGAGTGACAGTGTGAGCTGTAGGAATGACAGGGCGAGCTGTGAGAGTGACAGTGTGAGCTGTGAGAGTGACAGTGTGAGCTGTGAGAATGACAGTGTGAGCTGTGAGAGTGACAGTGTGAGCTGAGTGTGAGAGTGACAGTGTGAGCTGTGAGAGTGACAGTGTGAGCGGTGAGAGTGACAGTGTGAGTTGTGAGAGAGACAGTGTGAGCTGGAATAATGACAGTGTGAGTTGTGAGAGTGACAGTGTTAGCTGTGAGAGTGACAGTGTGAGCTGTGAGAGTGACAGTGTGAGCTGTGAGAGTGACAGTGTGAGCTGCGAGAGTGAGTGTGAGCTTTGAGAGTGACAGTGTGAGCGGTGAGAGTGACAGTGTGAGCTGTGAGAGTGAGTGTGAGCTGTGAGAGTGACAGTGTGAGCTGTGAGAATGACAGTGTTAGCGATGAGAGTGACAGTGTGAGCTTTAAGAGTGACAGTGTGAGCTGTGAGAGTGACAGTGTGAGCTGTGAGAGCGACAGTGTGAGCTGTGTGAGCAACAGTGTGAGCTGTGAGAGTGACAGTGTGAGCTGTGAGAGTGACAGTGTGAACTGTGAGGGTGACTGTGTGAGCTGTAAGAGTGACAGTGTGAGCTGTGAGAGTGACAGTGTGAGCTGTGAGAGTGACAGTGTGAGCTGTGAGAGTGACACTGTGAGTTGTGACAGAGACAGTGTGAGCTGGGAGAATGACAGTGTGAGCTGTGAGTGTGACAGTATGAGCTGTGAGAGTGACAGTGTGAACTGTGAGGGTTACTGTGTGAGCTGTAAGAGTGACAGTGTGAGCTGTGAGAATGACAGTGTGAGCTGTGAAAGTGACAGTGTGAGCTGTGAGAGTGACAGTGTGAGCTGTGAGAGTGACAGTGTGAACTGTGAGAATGGCAGTGTGAGCTGTGAGAGTGACAGTGTGAGCTGTGAGAATGACAGTGTGAGCTGTGAGAGTGACAGTGTGAGCTGTGAGAGTGACATTGTGAGCTGAGTGTGAGAGTGACAGTGTGAGCTGTGAGAGTGAGAGTGTGAGCTGTGAGAGTGACAGTGTGAGTTGTGAGAGAGACAGTGTGAGCTGGGAGAATGACAGTGTGAGCTGTGAGAGTGACAGTGTGAGCTGTGAGAGTGACAGTGTGAGCTGTGAGAATGACAGTGTGAGCTGTGAGAGTGACAGTGTGAGCTGTGAGAGTGACAGTGTGAGCTGGGAGAGTGACAGTGTGAGCTGTGAGAGTGACAGTGTCAGCTGTGAGAGTGACAGTTTCAGCTGTGAGAGTGACAGTGTGAGCTGTGAGAGTGACAGTGTGAGCTGTGAGAATGACAGTGTGAGCTGTGAGGGTGACAGTGTGAGCTGTGAGAGTGACAGTGTGAGCTGTGAGAGTGAGTGTGAGCTTTGCGAGTGACAGTGTGAGTGATGAGAGTGACAGTGTGAGCTATAAGAGTGGCAGTGTGAGCTGTGAGAGTGAGTGTGAGCTGTGAGAGTGACAGTGTGAGTTTTGAGAGCGACAGTGTGAGCTGTGAGAATGACTGTCTGAGCTGTGAGAGTGACATTGTGAGCTGTGAGAGTGACAGTGTGAGCTGTGAGAGTGACAGTGTGAGTTGTGAGAGAGACAGTGTGAGCTGGGAGAATGACAGTGTGAGCTGTGAGAGTGTGAGCTGTGAGAATGACAGTCTCAGCTCTCAGAGCGACAGTGTGAGCTGGGAGAGTGACAGTGTGAGCTGTGTGATGACAGTGTGAGCTGTGAGAGTGACAGTGTGAGCCGTGAGAGTGAGTGTGAGCTTTGAGAGTGACAGTGTGAGCGGTGAGAGTGACAGTGTGAGCTGTGAGAGTGAGTGTGAGCTGTGAGAGTGACAGTGTGAGCTGTGAGAATGACAGTGTGAGCTGTGAGAGTGAGTTTGAGCTTTGCGAGTGACATTGTGAGCGATGAGAGTGACAGTGTGAGCTATAAGAGTGGCAGTGTGAGCTGTGAGAGTGAGTGTGAGCTGTGAGAGTGACAGTGTGAGCTGTGAGAGCGACAGTGTGAGCTGTGAGAGTGACAGTGCGAGATGTGAGAGCGACAGTGTGAGCTGTGAGAATGACAGTGTGAACTGTGAGGGTGACTGTGTGAGCTGTAAGAGTGACAGTGTGAGCTGTGAGAATGACAGTGTGAGCTGTGAGAGTGACAGTGTGAGCTGTGAGAGTGACAGTGTGAGCTGTGAGAGTGACAGTGTGTACTGTGAGAATGGCAGTGTGAGCTGTGAGAGTGACAGTGTGAGCTGTGAGAGTGACAGTGTCAGCTGTGAGAGTGACAGTGTGAGCTGTGAGAGTGACAGTGTGAGCTGTGAGAGTGACAGTGTGAGCTGTGAGAATGACAGTGTTAGCTGTGAGAGTGACAGTGTGAGCTGTGAGAGTGACAGTGTGAGCTGTGAGAGAGAATGTGAGCTTTGAGAGTGACAGTGTGAGCGGTGAGAGTGACAGTGTGAGCTGTGAGAATGACAGGGCGAGCTGTGAGAGTGACAGTGTGCGCTGGGAGAGTGACAGTGTGAGCTGTGAGAATGACAGTGTGAGTTGTGAGAGAGACAGTGTGAGCTGTGAGAGTGACAGTGTCAGCTGTGAGGGTGACAGTGTGAGCTATGAGAGTGACAGTGTGAGCTGTGAGAGTGACAGTGTGAGCTGTGAGAATGACAGTGCGAACTGTGAGAATGGCAGTGTGAGCTGTGAGAGTGACAGTGTGAGCTGTGAGAATGACAGTGCGAGCTGTGAGAGTGACAGTGTGAGCTGAGTGTGAGAGTGACAGTGTGAGCTGTGAGAGTGACAGTGTGAGTTGTGAGAGAGACAGTGTGAGCTGTGAGAGTGACAGTGTGAGCTGTGAGAGTGACAGTGTGAACTGTGAGGGTGACTGTGTGAGCTGTAAGAGTGACAGTGTGAGCTGTGAGAATGTCAGTGTGAGCTGTGAGAGTGACAGTGTGAGTTGTGAGAGAGTCAGTGTGAGCTGTGAGAATGACAGTGTGAGCTGTGAGAGTGACAGTGTGAACTGTGAGGGTGACTGTGTGAGCTGTAAGAGTGACAGTGTGAGATGTGAGAGTGACAGTGTGAACTGTGAGGGTGACTGTGTGAGCTGTAAGAGTGACAGTGTGAGCTGTGAGAATGTCAGTGTGAGCTGTGAGAGTGACAGTGTGGGCTGTGAGAGTGACAGGGTGATCTGTGAGAATGGCAGTGTGAGCTGTGAGAGTGACAGTGTGAGCTGTGAGAATGATAGTGTGAGCTGTGAGAGTGACAGTGTGAGCTGAGTGTGAAAGTGACAGTGTGAGCTGTGAGAGTGACAGTGTGAGTTGTGAGAGAGACAGTGTGAGCTGTGAGAATGACAGTGTGAGCTGTGAGAGTGACAGTGTGAGCTGTGAGAATGACAGTGTGAGCTTTGAGAGTGACAGTGTGAGTGGTGAGAGTGACAGTGTGAGTGAAAGTGTGAGCTGTGAGAGTGACAGTGTTAACTGTGAGAGTGAGAGTGTGAGCTTTGAGAATGACAATGTGAGCTGTGAGAGTGACAGTGTGAGATGTGAGAGTGACAGTGTGAGCTGTGAGAGTGACAGTGTGAGTTGTGAGAGTGACAGTGTGAACTGTGAGAATGACAGTTTGAGCTGTGAGAGTAACAGTGTGAGCTGTGAGAGTGACAGTGTGAGCTGTGAGAGAGTGTGAGCTTTGAGAGTGACAGTGTGAGCGGTGAGAGTGACAGTGTGAGCTGTGTGATTGAAAGTGTGAGCTGTGAGAGTGACAGTGTGAGCTGTGAGAGTGACAGTGTGAGCTTTGAGAATGACAATGTGAGCTGTGAGAGTGACAGTGTGAGCTGTGTGAGTGACAGTGTGAGCTGTGAGAGTGACAGTGTGAGCTGTGAGTGTAACAGTGTGGGCTGTGAGAGTGACAGTGTGATCTGTGAGAGTAACAGTGTGAACTGTGAGAATGGCAGTGTGAGCTGTGAGAGTGACAGTGTGCGCTGTGAGTGTAACTGTGTGGTCTGAGTGTATGAGAGTGACAGTGTGAGCTGTGAGAGTGACATTGTGAGCTGAGTGTGAGAGTGACAGTTTGAGCTGTGAAAGTGACAGTGTGAGCTGTGAGAGTGAGAGTGTGAGAGGGTGACAGTGTGAGCTGTGAGAGTGACAGTGTGTACTGTGAGAATGGCAGTGTGAGCTGTGAGAGTGACAGTGTGAGCTGTGAGAGTGACAGAGTGAGCTGGGATAATAACAGTGTGAGCTGTGAGAGTGACAGTGTGAGCTGTGAGAAGGACAGTGTTAGCTGTGAGAGTGACAGTGTGAGCTGTGAGAGTGAGTGTGAGCTTTGAGAGTGACAGTGTGAGCGGTGAGAGTGACAGTGTGAGCTGGGAGAGTGACAGTGTCAGCTGTGAGAGTGACAGTGTGAGCTGTGAGAGTGACAGTGTGAGCTGTGAGAGTGACAGTGTGAGTTGTGAGAGAGACAGTGTGAGCTGGAGAATGACAGTGTGAGCTGTGAGAGTGACAGTGTGAGCTGTGAGAATGACAGTGTTAGCTGTGAGAGTGACAGTGTGAGCTGTGAGAGTGAGTGTGAGCTTTGAGAGTGACAGTGTGAGCGGTGAGAGTGACAGTGTGAGCTGTAGGAATGACAGGGCGAGCTGTGAGAGTGACAGTGTGAGCTGTGAGAGTGACAGTGTGAGCTGTGAGAATGACAGTGTGAGCTGTGAGAGTGACAGTGTGAGCTGAGTGTGAGATTGATAGTGTGAGCTGTGAGAGTGACAGTGTGAGCGGTGAGAGTGACAGTGTGAGTTGTGAGAGAGACAGTGTGAGCTGGGATAATGACAGTGTGAGTTGTGAGAGTGACAGTGTTAGCTGTGAGAGTGACAGTGTGAGCTGTGAGAGTGACAGTGTGAGCTGTGAGAGTGACAGTGTGAGCTGCGAGAGTGAGTGTGAGCTTTGAGAGTGACAGTGTGAGCGGTGAGAGTGACAGTGTGAGCTGTGAGAGTGAGTGTGAGCTGTGAGAGTGACAGTGTGAGCTGTGAGAATGACAGTGTGAGCTGTGAGAGCGACAGTGTGAGCTGTGAGAGCAACAGTGTGAGCTGTGAGAGTGACAGTGTGAGCTGTGAGAGTGACAGTGTGAACTGTGAGGGTGACTGTGTGATGTAAGAGTGACAGTGTGAGCTGTGAGAATGACAGTGTGAGCTGTGAGAGTGACAGTGTGAGCTGTGAGAGTGACAGTGTGTGCTGTGAGAATGACAGTGTGAACTGTGAGAGTGACAGTGTGAGCTGAGTGTGAGAGTGACAGTGTGAGCTGTGAGAGTGACAGTGTGAGTTGTGAGAGAGACAGTGTGAGCTGTGAGAATGACAGTGTGAGCTGTGAGAGTGACAGTGTGAGCTGTGAGAGTGACAGTGTGAGCTGAGTGTGAGAGTGACAGTGTGAGCTGTGAGAGTGACAGTGTGAACTGTGAGGGTGACTGTGTGAGCTGTAAGAGTGACAGTGTGAGCTGTGAGAGTGACAGTGTGAGCTGTGAGAGTGACAGTGTGAGTTGTCAGAGAGACAGTGTGAGCTGTGAGAATGACAGTGTGAGCTGTGAGAGTGACATTGTGAGCTGTGAGAGTGACAGTGTGAGCTGAGTGTGAGAGTGACAGTGTGAGCTGTGAGAGTGACAGTGTGAACTGTGAGAATGACAGTGTGAGCTGTGAGAGTGACAGTGTGAGCTGTGAGAGTGACAGGGTGATCTGTGAGAATGGCAGTGTGAGCTGTGAGAGTGACAGTGTGAGCTGTGAGAATGACAGTGTGAGCTGTGAGAGTGACAGTGTGAGCTGAGTGTGAGAGTGACAGTGTGAGCTGTGAGAGTGACAGTGTGAGCTGTGAGAGTGACAGTGTGAGTTGTGAGAGAGACAGTGTGAGCTGTGAGAGTGACAGTGTGAGCTGTGAGAATGACAGTGTGAGCTTTGAGAGTGACAGTGTGAGTGGTGAGAGTGACAGTGTGAGCTGTGTGAGTGGAAGTGTGAGCTGTGAGAGTGACAGTGTTAACTGTGAGAGTGAGAGTGTGAGCTGTGAGAATTACAGTGTGAGCTGTGAGAGTGACAGTGTGAGCTTTGAGAATGACAATGTGAGCTGTGAGAGTGACAGTGTGAGATGTGAGAGTGACAGTGTGAGCTGTGAGAGTGACAGTGTGAGTTGTGTGAGTGACAGTGTGAGCTGTGAGAATGACAGTTTGAGCTGTGAGAGTGACAATGTGAGCTGTGAGAATGACAGTGTGAGCTGTGAGAGTGACAGTGTGAGCTTTGACAATGACAATGTGAGCTGTGAGTGTGACAGTGTGAGCTGTGTGAGTGACAGTGTGAGCTGTGAGAGTGAGAGTGTGAGAGGGTGACAGTGTGAGCTGTGAGAGTGACAGTGTGTACTGTGAGAATGGCAGTGTGAGCTGTGAGAGTGACAGTGTGAGCTGTGAGAGTGACAGTGTGAGCTGTGAGAGTGACAGAGTGAGCTGGGATAATAACAGTGTGAGCTGTGAGAGTGACAGTGTGAGCTGTGAGAAGGACAGTGTTAGCTGTGAGAGTGACAGTGTGAGCTGTGAGAGTGAGTGTGAGCTTTGAGAGTGACAGTGTGAGCGGTGAGAGTGACAGTGTGAGCTGGGAGAGTGACAGTGTCAGCTGTGAGAGTGACAGTGTGAGCTGTGAGAGTGACAGTGTGAGCTGTGAGAGTGACAGTGTGAGTTGTGAGAGAGACAGTGTGAGCTGGAGAATGACAGTGTGAGCTGTGAGAGTGACAGTGTGAGCTGTGAGAATGACAGTGTTAGCTGTGAGAGTGACAGTGTGAGCTGTGAGAGTGAGTGTGAGCTTTGAGAGTGACAGTGTGAGCGGTGAGAGTGACAGTGTGAGCTGTAGGAATGACAGGGCGAGCTGTGAGAGTGACAGTGTGAGCTGTGAGAGTGACAGTGTGAGCTGTGAGAATGACAGTGTGAGCTGTGAGAGTGACAGTGTGAGCTGAGTGTGAGATTGACAGTGTGAGCTGTGAGAGTGACAGTGTGAGCGGTGAGAGTGACAGTGTGAGTTGTGAGAGAGACAGTGTGAGCTGGGATAATGACAGTGTGAGTTGTGAGAGTGACAGTGTTAGCTGTGAGAGTGACAGTGTGAGCTGTGAGAGTGACAGTGTGAGCTGTGAGAGTGACAGTGTGAGCTGCGAGAGTGAGTGTGAGCTTTGAGAGTGACAGTGTGAGCGGTGAGAGTGACAGTGTGAGCTGTGAGAGTGAGTGTGAGCTGTGAGAGTGACAGTGTGAGCTGTGAGAATGACAGTGTGAGCTGTGAGAGCGACAGTGTGAGCTGTGAGAGCAACAGTGTGAGCTGTGAGAGTGACAGTGTGAGCTGTGAGAGTGACAGTGTGAACTGTGAGGGTGACTGTGTGATGTAAGAGTGACAGTGTGAGCTGTGAGAGTGACAGTGTGAGCTGTGAGAGTGACAGTGTGTGCTGTGAGAATGACAGTGTGAACTGTGAGAGTGACAGTGTGAGCTGAGTGTGAGAGTGACAGTGTGAGCTGTGAGAGTGACAGTGTGAGTTGTGAGAGAGACAGTGTGAGCTGTGAGAATGACAGTGTGAGCTGTGAGAGTGACAGTGTGAGCTGTGAGAGTGACAGTGTGAGCTGAGTGTGAGAGTGACAGTGTGAGCTGTGAGAGTGACAGTGTGAACTGTGAGGGTGACTGTGTGAGCTGTAAGAGTGACAGTGTGAGCTGTGAGAGTGACAGTGTGAGCTGTGAGAGTGACAGTGTGAGTTGTCAGAGAGACAGTGTGAGCTGTGAGAATGACAGTGTGAGCTGTGAGAGTGACAGTGTGAGCTGTGAGAGTGACAGTGTGAGCTGAGTGTGAGAGTGACAGTGTGAGCTGTGAGAGTGACAGTGTGAACTGTGAGAATGACAGTGTGAGCTGTGAGAGTGACAGTGTGAGCTGTGAGAGTGACAGGGTGATCTGTGAGAATGGCAGTGTGAGCTGTGAGAGTGACAGTGTGAGCTGTGAGAATGACAGTGTGAGCTGTGAGAGTGACAGTGTGAGCTGAGTGTGAGAGTGACAGTGTGAGCTGTGAGAGTGACAGTGTGAGCTGTGAGAGTGACAGTGTGAGTTGTGAGAGAGACAGTGTGAGCTGTGAGAGTGACAGTGTGAGCTGTGAGAATGACAGTGTGAGCTTTGAGAGTGACAGTGTGAGTGGTGAGAGTGACAGTGTGAGCTGTGTGAGTGGAAGTGTGAGCTGTGAGAGTGACAGTGTTAACTGTGAGAGTGAGAGTGTGAGCTGTGAGAATTACAGTGTGAGCTGTGAGAGTGACAGTGTGAGCTTTGAGAATGACAATGTGAGCTGTGAGAGTGACAGTGTGAGATGTGAGAGTGACAGTGTGAGCTGTGAGAGTGACAGTGTGAGTTGTGTGAGTGACAGTGTGAGCTGTGAGAATGACAGTTTGAGCTGTGAGAGTGACAATGTGAGCTGTGAGAATGACAGTGTGAGCTGTGAGAGTGACAGTGTGAGCTTTGACAATGACAATGTGAGCTGTGAGTGTGACAGTGTGAGCTGTGTGAGTGACAGTGTGAGCTGTGAGAGTGACAGTGTGAGCTGTGAGTGTAACAGTGTGAGCTGTGAGAATGGCAGTGTGAGCTGTGAGAGTGACAGTGTGCACTGTGAGTGTAACTGTGTGGTCTGAGTGTATGAGAGTGACAGTGTGAGCTGTGAGAATGACATTGTGAGCTGAGTGTGAGAGTGACAGTTTGAGCTGTGAAAATGACAGTGTGAGCTGTGAGAGTGAGAGTGTGAGAGGGTGACAGTGTGAGCTGTGAGAGTGAGAGTGTGGTCTGAGCGTGAGAGAGTGACAGTGTGAATTGTGAGAATGACATTGTGAGCTGTGAGAGTAACAGTGTGGTCTGAGTGTATGAGAGTGACAGTGTGAGCTGTGAGAGTGACATTGTGAGCTGTGAGAGTGACAGTGTGATCTGTGTGTGGGAAAGTAACAGTATAAACTGTGAAAGTGACAGTGTGGTCTTAGTGTGAGAGAGTGACAGTTTGAGTTGAGTGTGTCAAGGTATTTGCCACCTTTTAAAAAAATTCATTCAACATTTTTTTTAGAGTACCCAATTATTTATTTTCCAATTAAGGGGCAATTTAGCATCGACAATCTACCTAACCTGCACATCTTTGGGTTGTGGGGGTGAAACCCACGCAGACATGGGGAGAATGTGCAAACTCCACAAAGACAGTGAGCCAGGGCTGGGATCCAGATATTTGCCACCTTAACTGAAGGCTGTGTCGGGTGGATGTACCTTTAAGAAGTGGGTGTTTATCAAATAGCTGCAGTGATGTCACTGTGTGGGTGGAGCTGGGCTGTCTGTCTTTCATTTTTGTTTTAGAGCTGGCAGATGCAGTGTGTTTTTGATTTTTAGAGGTGGATAGCTGCATTCAAAGCAAGGAGCTGTATAATGATCTCCCTCTCTACAAGCTAAGGAATGTCTCCAGATCATTGATGATTTCAAAGTAATACCTGTTTCTGTAGTGCATGTAACCCTGCTGTCTTTATTTTAAAATGGATTTAAGTTATGGATGTTGTTTGGAAAGTTATTAACGGTTATCTATAGTGTACTTTATCTTCTGGGCGGTGGTCCGGATTGGTAGTTGATAAACTGTTTGGATTGGATTTGTTTATTGTCACGTGTACCGAGGTACAGTGAAAAGTATTTTTCTGCGAGCAGCTCAACAGATCAGTAATTACATGGGAAGAATAGGGAATAAAAGAAAATACATAATAGGGCAACACAAGGTATACAATGTAACTACATAAGCACCGGCATCGGATGAAGCATACAGGGTGTAGTGTTAATGAGGTCAGTCCATAAGAGGGTCATTTCGGAGTCTGGTAACAGCGGGGAAGAAGCTGTTTTTGAGCCTGTCGTGCGTGTTCTCAGACGTCTGTATCTCCTGCTCGATGGAAGAAGTGTGTGTTTACTGTGTGTTTATAAAATGTTAACTGGATTCATAGAATAAACATTGTTTTGTTTTAAACATACTTTAGATCTCTGTTGCATCACACCTGTAAAGTGGGCCTTTGTGCTCCCCATAACTAAAGTTATTTAAAGTTGTGGGTCAGGTGAACTCCATGATATACTTTGGGGTTCTCTAAACCCTGGCCCATAATAGCTGTATCTGCTGTAATAATTTACTTTGTCTCACTCTCACAACTATCAGATCAAATAAATAATGATTTTGCCAGAAACCAAATGAAATTTAATGAAAACACTGCACATGCCCACAATTCAGACAAAGTCAGACAAGTTACCCACCATGGATTCTAGTCTCCTGCATTGGACAAGTGATGGAGTGTGTGTCAACCCCTGCAGTTTAAATGATGCCTAGCCCGTGCCCCACTGCACTTTGAGTACATCACAGGCTGATACTGATGGCTGCTTTTTGAGTTGTCAGCATTTTGTGAAGCTCTGTGTCGCTGCATGTGTGCTGATTAATAATACAGCAGAACACAGTTATCCAGTAGTGATTCTGAAGGCAGTAACCTGAGCAACGGGGGTTCCATTGCTTCATAAATAGAATAATTCAAACCCTAGGAGAACTGTGAGCATGGAAACATCGTGAAGTGAAGCAAAGCACTTGCGAAATTTAATCTGATTGCTGACGTGGAATAACTCCCATTAAATCCTAATTCCTGGATTATCTAGGCCCCAGTGTCACTTGTTTCTCTTTCAAAATCCATTCCGCTTGACTTACTTGCTCCCAGCTTTAAAATAGCACCCCCGGGATCTTGTGGGTGACTCCAGAGACTTGGAACATGACATTCCAGGCTGATAGTCCAATGCTATGCTGAGGGGAGTGCTGCACAGCTGGAGGTGCTGACATTTGGGTCAGATGTTCAAGCTGAAACCTGTCAGGTGGATCTGAAAGTTCTCATGCCACGAGGTGGATGGAGCAGGGGAGTTATTTCCACCAGTGGCTGGACCAATATTTATCCCTCAAATCACATCACCAAAAGAAACAAGCCATATATCACGTTGCTCTTTCTGGGAACTTGCTGTGCACAAATTGGCTGTTGGATTTCCTACCTTACAACTGTGACCACACTTCAAAAGTGATTATCAAAGTGCTTTGGCCTCAAGTCATTAAAGGCACTGTGACATTATGTGAAATGTTCAGAATACAAAGGGTTAATGTCATATCATAATTAACCACTAGATGGAGCCAGATGCAGAACTATATAAATACTGGCTCACAGGCTCCTGGGAGAAGGCTGGAGAGGAGCAGTGAGAGAGTGTAGAGTACAGTTATAGATAGAGTGTAGAGACTAGTGTTAGTAGATTGTAGATTGTAGATTACTAGATTATTGTTAACTGTAGGAGTAAATGGTTGAGCTTTAATAAGTAGTGTACATAAAAGTTAGTTTTGTTAATCTACTTAGCTTCTGTGGTCTTTGTGAACACTACAACATCCATCCTGATAACAGAATCACAAAGAACACCACATGGTACCAGGTGTGTGCACCTAAAAGTAAGCAGTGAGTTTAGAAAGTGACACTCTACTAGCACCAGTCTCTACACTCTATCTATAACTGGACTCTACACTCTCTCACTGCTCCTCTCCAGCCTTCTCCAGCCTTTTCCCAGAATCCTGTGAGTCAGTGCTTTATATTTTTCTGCATCTAGTTCCATCTAGTGGTTAATTATGATATGACATTAACCCTTTGTATTTTGCACGTTTCACATAATGTCACATGCACCATCTAAATGTAGCTTTCTCTCCCACAGTCACAGAGGGATGTTTCAGAAAGCCTGCAGATATTTCAACACAACTTTCTTTTAGTCCATAACATAAATTCTTCAATGTTGCAAAGCAGCTGGGACAGGGGCTTAACAGCGATGTGTAAAAAAAAAAGCTTGACTAGACATCTTGGCAACGTGAGTTCAAATCCAACCGCGGCAGTTTGGGAATGTGAATTCACTTTATTTATTTTTTCAATCTGCAAGGAAAAAGCTGGCATTGGGAAAGGCTGTCGGATTGTAATAAAAGCTCCACTGGCTCCCTAAAGTCCTTTATAATTGTGAGGAAAGCTGCAAGCCCATGCCGCCGTTCTAGGTCTATAGGGGAATCCGGTCCCCCGCTGCAATGTGGATGACTCTGAGCTGCCCTCGGCTGCTTACCCAGGGTTCAATAGGCTGGGCCACCACCACTAGCTGGAGGACAACTGGGGGCTGGTTGGGCAATAAACGTGCCAATAATGAACTCACCCCAAGAACGAATAAAGTCACCATCGTCCCAGATGACCATAGGCTGCTTTCACCTTTGAGGGGGAGAGCTGACTGGTGGTGATTTAACCTGAGGATCACCACACCTCAGACAAGGTGTAAGGTTGAGAAGGTGAGGCCTTCGTGAATAACCTTACTGCGGGCCTCGGTATGCATCGCAAACCAGCCGTCCAGCCAACAGCACTAAACCAGCATGAATATATTAAAAGAAAAACTAACTGTCTTGTGCTCCCTTTGTTTGCTGTGATGTGCAATGCACTGGGACCAAGGACATATTCTGTGCAGGCAAAACACATTGTCGTGCAAATAACTATTTGAACTGTCAGTCAAACACCATTCACAGAGGTCCCAGAAGGAAACGTTCCCGTCGCACAGCTTCTGTCTACTGAAGAAGAAAATGATATTTTAGTGGCTGCCTGCGTACTTCTTTCAGAAATTATTTAAGTGGGAAAACCTTCATCTCTCACATACTGTTCTACTGCAGTGAAAACTGAGTTGGAACACAATTAGGGAACAAATTAAGTGGAACATTGCCAGTGAGAATCACAATGAAATCCCTTAACTTCCAGCAAAATGTGATGCCTGTCTCTCCATTTGTATGTATAAAGTCTGAGAATGTCAGGGTGCCTGGGCTTCAGTCGGTGGGCTTTCCAATCAGATTGAGGTTCAGATGTTTGAGTGAAAAGTCTCCCGCTCTTTCTCCGGGGCATTTTTTCTTTGTTCCTTTTCTCTCCTTTCCCCTCCAACAGTCAAACCTTGCCTGGTGCTTTTTGAATGCCGACTCACTGTTAGGAAATTAAAATACAAAGCAACAGTCCCAGTTGGGACCTCCCTAAGATGCCAACTCGTTCCAGGGGCGGCTTTAATCTTGTGGAATTACCAAGCCCACTTATGAACCTCCAACCCTCAGCGGGGGAGCTCATACTCCACCAGCCCCATGGGGACATCAATCGGGTTTGTTTGTGGGGGTTATAACAACATGTATCTCCTCCCAATCCTCTAACCCGTCTCAGCCTTGCAGGATAGCCTTTTATTCTCTTTCCTGTCATGCGCGTGATGAGGATGCATTTGAAACCATCAATGCCATTTGCCTCAACTCCTCCCCGTTGTGGTGAGTTCCAGCCATTTCCTGAAGAATTGAATATCTCCTTTATTTCCCCATTTGACTGATGAGTAACTACCATCTATTTATGACCCCTCGTTTTGGATTCTGCGTTGACATGGAATCTTAGAATGATAAACTAATCTGCAGAGAGGAGACTATTCGGCCCATCATATCTCGCTGCAGGCTCATTGGTAGAACTATTCCATTAATGTCACTCCCTTTGCTCTTTTTCCATAGCTTTGTAAATGATTGATCTTCAAGTATTTATCCAATTCTCTTTCTCTTCCACAACCCTTTCAGGCCCAACATACTAGATCACAACAACATGATGTATAGAAAAATATTCCTTCCTGTTGCCACTCTTTTGCCAATACCTTAAATTTGTGTCAGAACATAGAACATACAGTGCAGAAGAAGGCCATTTGACCCATCGAGTCTGCACCGACCCACTTAAGCCCTCACTTCCACCCTATCCCCGTAACCCAATAACCCCTCCTCACCTTTCTGGTCACTAAGGGCAATTTATCATGGCCAATCCACCTAACCCACACGTCTTTGGACTGTGGGAGGAAACCGGAGCACCCGGAGGAATCCCACGCAGGCACGGGGAGAATGTGCAGACTCCGCACAGACAGTGACCTGCTTGCCATTTCAGAAAGATTAATAGTTGGCAACCATCATGTTCGATGAGATCATGAACGCACCTTTGTGGTCAAGGACCGAAGTGGGACTCGAACCTGGAGCTTCTGGATCAGAGGTAGGGACATTACCCACTGCGCCACAAGATTCCCAGAGTCACACCTAGCACAAAGGGAGATGGTTGCGGTTGGCTAATCATTTCAGCCCCTGGACATCACTGCAGGAGTTCCTCAGGGTACTTTCAAGGCCCAACTATCTTCAGCTGCTTCACCAATGGCCTTTCCTTCATCGTAACATCACATGTGGGAATGTTCATTGACGACTGCAGTGTTCAGTTCTACTTGCAACTCCTCAACTGTTGAAGCAGTCTGTACTCGCATACAGCAAGGCTTGGACAACATTCAGATTTGGGCTGTTAAGTAGCATTCTTGCCAAACTAGCGGTTGGCAATGACCACTTCCCTTGGCATTCAATGGCATTCCCATTTCTGAATCCCACAGCACCAATTTCCTGAGGGTCACCTTCAACCAGAATCTTCACTAGACAAGCCACATAAACACTGTGGCTACAAGGGCAGATCAGAGGCAGGATATTCTGTGCCGAGTAACTCACCTCCTGACTGCCCAAAGCCTATCCAATTACAAGGCACAAGTCAGGAGTGTGATGGAATACTCTTCACTTTCCTGGATGAGTGCAGCTCCAACACTCAAGAAGCTCAACACCATCCTGGAAAAAGTAGCTTGCTCGATTGGCACCTCATCAACCATCTCAAACATTTACCGTAAATTATAGTGTATAAGTCGACCCAGCACCACAATCATGTTTGCATATAATTAGTCAACCTTCCCTTGGTGCTGTACCCACATTAGTGGTCAGCCTTAATTTTTCACCCCACAGATGCACCTTTCCCTTGTACTCGTACCACTGGACGCAAGGGATGAAGCCGGCAATACGGGCTGTGTTGTGTAAATGTGCACGAGTTTGAAGTACAGTCACTGTTTGCATCAAAATCGCAACCACCCACACCAGTGGGTATAAGGTGACGCTCATTTTTTTGGAGGGGAACACCAGTACCTGCAAGTTCCCCTCCGAGTCACTCACCATGCTGAAGTGGAAGTGTATTGCCATTCCTTCATCATCGCGGGTTCAAAATCCTGGAACTCAACGGCACTGTGGGTGCACCTACACCACATTGACTGCAGCAGTTTAAGAAGGCAGCTCAGCACTACCTTCTCAAGAACAATTCAGGATGGGCAATAAATGCTCACCTCTGAGAATGAGTTAAAAAAAAACTCTGGTGAATTGCCCACCCCTTCCCACTACCATAAAGCTTTGGACTGATTGCAGCTGACGCCCTGAAGTTGTTTCAAAAAGGTTGATACATTCATCTTGCTTCGGAGGAAAAAAAAATTGACATCCCCGTTCCAGTTAATATTATTTTTAAAATGTGAAGTACTACCGAAGAACCACAGGGCACTCTCAAACCAATTTAACAAATGAGAAATGTAGTAAGCTGAGGGAGAGGTAATTTACTCTATTTCCAGAGAGTGTTATGTTGATATGTCCCAGCTTGGCTAATGGACACCGTGGCATTAGTTTCCATGGTAACAAACTTCACCATCTAATAATGAGACAACTTTACAAAAAAAAGTTCTGAGTTCTGTGTTTCGTACAGATTTGGGTTTTCAATGTCATTTTATATCTCTTAATGGTGAGTAAATAAATCTTTGCTCCACAAATTCTAAAAACTCATGCGTTGCAGAAATAATGGACTGATGACTATAGTGGCTTGCTTACTAATTGGGACATCATTTGAAACCCCCCCTCCCCCCATGGTACCCTCGCGCTGCCTCGTGGGAAACGAATGATCAGAAAATAGGAGGCTTGTTTTACTCTCCACCTGAATTTACTCTTCATTGGCAGGCAATCTGGTTGCTTTCCTGTCGATCAGTTTTGAACATAATTAAGGGCTAATGCCATGACATCCGATTCCACATGTTAGTAATGTTAAGACATAGGAGGAGAATTTTATAAATTATCATTTTATTGTTTTGTTTTCAAACAAATATCAATGAGAAATTTTAATAAGTGACATATATGACATAACAAGGTCTGTAATTGCTAATCGCCCCAGTATGAATTACTTTAATCTGTATCAGCAATATATATATATATATATATACATATTGTATATATTATGTATATTATATGCATTATAGATATGTAGCATTTTTAATGTTTGAAACCAGGCATGAGGGGGATTGAGGTTATGCTGTTGAGGTTAGATTAAATAGGGTGGAAAGAGGTTTGCGTGGAGCATAAAAACTGACATTGACTATTGATTTAAATATGTTTTCATTGGGCGAGGGTGTCACTGACAAGGCCAGCCTTTATTGTCCATCCCTTCCTGCCCTGAGAAGGTGTTGATCAATCAGCTGTGTTATTTTCCAGACCGTCTCAGAGGGCGTTTAAGTGGCAAATACCTGGCTGGGTCTGGAGACAGGCGTGGCCGCAGACCACGACGGAGGTCAGATTTCCTCCACTAAAGGGCATTGATGAACCAAACTGATTTAAAAAAATAACAGTCTGGTGGTAAGGTGCCCAACAATACAGATTTATTTAGTTCGCTGTATTAAAATCTCCAGCCGCCATGGTGAGATTTGCAATCTTGTCTCCCGAGCATTTATCCCAGTCGCTGGATCATTAGTCCAGTAACGGAACCATGATGTTACCATTTCCGGTGAAATGGCTGCCTGGCCTGTTTCTGTGCTGCATGCAATTCTATATATTTGTATATGGAAAATCTAACCGCTGCAGTCCGTGTGGTGAAGCTGCTCCCACAGTGCTGTTGGGGAGGGAGTTCTAGGATTTTGACCGAGCAACAGAAAAGGAACAGTGATATAGTTCAGAGTCCAGGGGCGGGATTCTCCGACCCCCCCCCCCCTGCGGGTCGGAGAATCGCCGGTGTGGCGTCGTGAAACCCACCCCGCTGCTCCGGGAGGATCTGGCCCCGGATGGGGCCCCCACGGTGGCCTGGCCCGCGATCGGGGCCCACCGATCTGCGGGTGGGCCTATGCCGTGGGGGCACCCCTTCCTTCTGCGCCGGCCTCTGTAGGGCTCTGCCATGGCCGGCACAGATAAGAAACCCCCTGCGCATGCGCAAGAACACGCCGGCGGTTCTGCGCATGCACAGGACCACAGTGGCCCTTTGGCGCCAACCCCTCCAGCGCCGGCCTAGCCCCCGGAAGTGCGGAGGATCTGCAACTTCCGGGTGGCCCGACGCCTGAGTGGTCCGTGCCGTTCTTGGCGCCGGCGTCGTGCAATCCTGCCGATTGCGGGAGAATTCCGCCCATGATGTTATGTGACTTGGAGAGAAACTTTTAGGCAGTGACGTTCCCATTTCTGCCCTTGTCCTTCTCACAGGTTTAAGGGAGGTGCTGATGAAGAAGCCTTGGTAAATGCTGCAGTGCAAGCCACACTGTAGCCACTTTGCAGTGGTGGTCGCGGTATCGAAGAATTAAGCGTATATAAAAGCTGCATGATCAAACTTTATGACGGACAAAGCAAGTGTCAGGCCATCTATTATTAGTTTGAGTGTTATCAGTATCTTATTTCACATCTAAAGCAAGTTTCTCATGTTTGTATTCAGTGTGGCAGTCTAGTTTGTCACTCATTCGAGTATTGAATCTCATTTCACTGGGGACTTTGTGGTAAACGTGTAATTTCATATGACTTGAAGGCCCATCAAATAGGACAACAAATGTTATAAATGCCAGTGAAATTAATGCAGCAGAAACTCATAGAGGCAATTTCCAAGTGGCAGAGCTCGTCACTCAGTAGAAAGAGTTATTTTAATAAAGAAATGATTAGATACAAAGGCCTGGATTTTTGTGGAGTCAAAATTACTCCGGAGTCATTTCAGCAGTTAAAAGTTAGTTAGTTAATTAATTGTTTTAGGGTTGAGGAAGGAATTGTTAAATGTTAGTTAAATACGTGTAATGTAATTTATGTAAAGAAAAATTTGAAAAAGTTAATAAAAATATTTATTAAGAAACAGAAATTATAATAGCTTTGTTGAGAATCTGGAGGCAGTTTCGCCAGCACGTCAGGTTGGCGGCAGGGTGAAGGGAAGTGCCGATTCAGGGGAACCATAGATTTGAGCCAGGGAAGTGGGATGGAAATTTTCGGAGATGGGAGGAGAAAGGAATTAGGACGCTAAAAGATTTGTTTCTTGGGGGTCGGTTTGCAGGATTGCAGGAACTGGGAGCGAAGTATGGGCTGGAGCAGGGGGAAATATTTAGATACATGCAGGTTCGAGACGTTGCCAGAAAGGAGATACAGAACCTCCCAGTAGAGCCGGCTACCACATTGCTGGAGGAGGTGCTGACGACAGGGGGACTGGAGAAGGGGATAGTATCGGCGGTTTACGGGGCTATTTTGAAAGAGGAGAAGGCGCGTCTGGAAAGGATCAAGGCAAAGGAGGAGGAAGAGTTGGGAGAGGGTATGGAGGAGGGGTTCTGGTGTGAGGTACTCCGGAGGGTGAACCTCGTGTGCGAGTTGGGGCTAATCCAGCTGAAGGTGGTGTATAGAGCGCACGTCACAAGGGCGAGGATGAGCTGGCTCTTTGAGGGGGTAGAAGATGTGTGTGAACATTGCAGCGGGGCCCTGCAAACCACGTTCATATGTTTTGGTCCTGTCCAAAGCTGGAGGATCACTGGAAGGAGGTTTTTAGGGTAATCTCTAAAGTAGTGCACGTGAAACTGGACCTGGGCCCTCAGGAGGCCATATGCAGGGTGTCAGACCAGCCGGGGTTGGAAACGGGTGCGGAGGCAGATGTTGTAGCCTTCGCCCGAAGGCGGATCTTGTTAGGGTGGGGATCAACTTCGCCACTGTGTGCCCTGGCATGGCGGGGGACCTGCTGGAATCCTTGACCTTTGAGAAGGTCAAATTTAAACTGAGGGGAAGGAAGGAGGAGTTCTACAACTCAAGGGCATTATTCATTATGCACTTTCGAAAATTGGATTACATTGAACATTAGGGGTTGGCTGGGAGGGTTGGAGGGAGGGGGACTTTATGTCTTAATGGTGCCTATGGGTGATTCCTGATTCCTTTTTGTCATTTGTTTATGTTAACATGCAGTCTAATGTTTGGGGGTTTGGTGGGAGGATGGGATCGTTGTTATTGATATGGGGATTGACATTGCATCCGTTACTGATTATTGTTTATTGGTGGGTGGAAATTTGGGAGAAAATGTGAAAAAGGAGAATAGAAATATTTAAAAATAAAAAATAGAAATGATGGGTGCGACCCAGTTCTAGGAATCCCACTCCCATTTTTGGCTGGTAGAGGATAATGATGCTGGTAGCGAGCCCTTACCCTACGTTTATGACCTGGCTGCTTCCTTTGCGGTGATAGGTGGCTCCCAATCCTCCACACTTTTTGTGGAGTCAGGCCAGCTTCTTCAGGCATCTCAAGAGCAGTTGTGAACCCTTGTCTGGATTCGGGAACCTTTTGAAATGTAAATCCAAAAAGGTATTGCCCATGATGCTATGGCATTTTCATTTCCTCCATGCCCCCTCCATTCCATGCAAAGACAACTCCTGCCCCCCGTAGTCACTCCCTATGGTTCCTCATACTGTCCATGCCAACTCAATGCCAACTCAAGCCTTTCCATGCCTGTTAACCCAGTATGAATTATTCACAAAACCAATGAGTCAGATAACAATAATGGCAAGTGTGAAACTGCTGAGAGAGCTAATCACCCATTCATTGATTTTCTTTTGAAGAAAAATGCTGTATCTTCAACCCTACACAAGTGTGAATTGACAAAACAATGAAGTGCCTGTAACATAAGAACATAAGAACTAGGAGCAGGAGTAGGCCATCTGGCCCCTCGAGCCTGCTCCGCCATTCAATGAGATCCTGGCTGATCTTTTGTGGACTCAGCTCCACTTTCCGGCCCGAACACCATAACCCTTAATCCCTTTATTCTTCAAAAATCTATCTATCTTTAATTCCTTAATTCCTTAATCCTCCTATCACAAAACAATGAAGTGCCTGTAACATAAGAACATAAGAACTAGGAGCAGGAGTAGGCCATCTGGCCCCTCGAGCCTGCTCCGCCATTCAATGAGATCATGGCTGATCTTTTGTGGACTCAGCTCCACTTTCCGGCCCGAACACCATAACCCTTAATCCCTTTATTCTTCAAAAAACTATCTATCTTTATCTTAAAAACATTTAATGAAGGAGCCCCTACTGCTTCACTGGGCAAGGAATTCCATAGATTCACAACCCTTTGGGTGAAGAAGTTCCTCCTAAACTCAGTCCTAAATCCCCTTATTTTGAGGCTATACCCCCTAGTTCTGCTTTCACCCGCCAGTGGAAACAACCTGCCGGCATCTATCCTATCGATTCCCTTCATAATCTTATATGTTTCTATAAGATCCCCCCTCATCCTTCTAAATTCCAACGAGTACAGTCCCAGTCTACTCAACCTCTCCTCGTAATCCAACCCCTTCAGCTCTGGGATTAACCTAGTGAATCTCCTCTGCACACCCTCCAGTGCCAGTACGTCCTTTCTCAAGTAAGGAGACCAAAACTGAACACAATACTCCAGATGTGGCCTCACTAACACCTTATACAATTGCAGCATAACCTCCCTAGTCTTAAACTCCATCCCTCTAGCAATGAAGGACAAAATTCCATTTGCCTTCTTAATCACCTGTTGCACCTGAAAACCAACTTTCTGCGACTCATGCACGAGCACACCCAGGTCTCTCTGCACAGCAGCATGTTTTAATATTTTATCATTTAAATAATAATCCCTTTTGCCGTTATTCTTACCAAAATGGATAACCTCACATTTGTCAACATTGTATTCCATCTGCCAGACCCTAGCCCATTCACTTAGCCTATCCAAATCCCTCTGCAGGCTTCCAGTATGCTCTGCACTTTTTGCTTTACCACTTATCTTAGTGTCGTCTGCAAACTTGTACACATTGCCCTTGGTCCCCAACTCCAAATCATCTATGTAAATTGTGAACAGTTGTGGGCCCAACACTGATCCCTGAGGGACACCACTAGCTACTGATTGCCAACCAGAGAAACACCCATTAATCCCCACTCTTTGCTTTCTATTAATTAACCAATCCTCTATCCATGCTACTACTTTCCCCTTAATGCCATGCATCTTTATCTTATGCAACAACCTTTTGTGTGGCACCTTGTCAAAGGCTTTCTGGAAATCCAGATATACCACATCCATTGGCTCCCCGTTATCTACCGCACTGTTAATGTCCTCAAAAAATTCCACTAAATTAGTTAGGCACGACCTGCCCTTTATGAACCCATGCTGCGTCTGTCCAATGGGACAATTTCCAGCCAGATGCCTCGCTATTTCTTCCTTGATGATAGATTCCAGCATCTTCCCTACTACCGAAGTTAAGCTCATTGGCCTATAATTACCCACTTTCTGCCTACCTCCTTTTTTAAACGTGTCACGTTTGCTAATTTCCAATCCGCCGGGACCACCCCAGAGTCTAGTGAATTTTGGTAAATTATCAGTAGTGCATTTGCAATTTCCCTAGCCATCTCTTTTAGCACTCTGGGATGCATTCCATCAGGGCCAGGAGACTTGTCTACCTTTAGCCCCATTAGCTTGCCCATCACTACCTCCTTGGTGATATCAATCCTCTCAAGGTCCTCACCTGTCATAGCCTCATTTCCATCAGTCACTGGCATCTTATTTGTGTCTTCCACTGTGAAGACCGACCCAAAAAACCTGTTCAGTTCCTCAGCCATTTCCTCATCTCCCATTATTAAATCTCCCTTCTCATCCTCTAAAGGACCAATATTTACCTTAGCCACTCTTTTTTGTTTTATGTATTTGTAGAAACTTTTACTATCTGTTTTTATATTCTGAGCAAGTTTACTCTCATAATCTATCTTACTCTTCTTTATAGCTTTTTTAGTAGCTTTCTGTTGCCCCCTAAAGATTTCCCAGTCCTCTAGTCTCCCACTGATCTTTGCTACTTTGTATGTTTTTTCCTTCAATTTGATACTCTCCCTTATTTCCTTAGATATCCACGGTCGATTGTCCCTCTTTTTACCGTCCTTCCTTTTTGTTGGTATAAACCTTTGCTGGGCACTGTGAAAAATCACTTGGAAGGTTCTCCACTGTTCCTCAACTGTTTCCCCATAAAGTCTTTGCTCCCAGTCTACCTTAGCTAGTTCTTCTCTCATCCCATTGTAACCTCCTTTGTTTAAGCACAAAACACTAGTGCTTGATTTTACCTTCTCACCCTCCATCTGTATTTTAAATTCCACCATATTGTGATCGCTCCTTCCGAGAGGATCCCTAACTATGAGATCCTGAATCAATCCTGTCTCATTACACAGGACCAGATCTAGGACCGCTTGTTCCCTCGTAGGTTCCATTACATACTGTTCGAGGAAACTATCGCGGATACATTCTATAAACTCCTCCTCAAGGCTGCCTTGACCGACCTGGTTAAACCAATCAACATGTAGATTAAAATCCCCCATGATAACTGCTGTACCATTTCTACATGCATCTGTTATTTCTTTGTTTATTGCCTGCCCCACCATAATGTTACTATTTGGTGGCCTATAGATTACTCCTATCAGTGACTTTTTCGCCTTACTATTCCTGATTTCCACCCAAATGGATTCAACCTTATCCTCCATAGCACCGATGTCATCCCTTACTGTTGCCCGGATGTCATCCTTAAATAACAGAGCTACACCACCTCCCTTACCATCCACTCTGTCCTTCCGAAAAGTTTGATACCCTCGGATATTTAACTCCCAGTCGTGACCATCCTTTAACCATGTTTCAGTCATGGCCACTAAATCATAGTCATTCACGATGATTTGCGCCATCAACTCATTTACCTTATTACGAATACCACGAGCATTCAGGTAAAGTACACTTATGTTGGCTTTTTTACCTCTGTTCTTAATCTTAACACCTCGATCAGTAACCTCTCCTAAGTTATATTTCCTCTTAACCTTTCTCCTAATTTTCCTTGTCGTCGAACCCACATCTTCCTGTAACAACCTGCCGCATCGCTTACCATTAATGTTTTCACTTCCCGTTTTATTTCTTTTAGTATTCCTGGTCCTATTCACTGAGCTCCCCTCAGTCACTGTACCTTGTACTGTCGCCCTTTTTGATTTTTGACTATGGCTTCTCTGCCTTACACTTTCCCCCTTCCTGCCTTTTATTTCTGTCCCTGTTTTACTACCTTCCAACTTCCTGCATCGGTTCCCATCCCCCTGCCACATTAGTTTAAACTCTCCCCAACAGCTCTAGCAAACACCCCCCCTAGGACATCGGTTCCAGTCCTGCCCAGGTGCAGACCGTCCGGTTTGTACTGGTCCCACCTCCCCCAGAATCAGTTCCAATGTCCCAGGAATTTGAATCCCTCCCTCTTGCACCATCTCTCGAGCCACGTATTCATCCTCTCTATCCTGACATTCCTACTCTGACTCTAACAGAGGCTTCAAACACTTCACACCTATTAATCTTGTTTGCCAAGACACCCAAAACACTGCTCTACAAGAAAATGTGGTGAAATCTTTCATGTCCACTTGCACAGTTGGATGAGACCTTGGCTGAGCAATCTGCAGGCAGAACCAATGGAGGAATTGAAAGTCAAAAGACTTGTTCAAAAAAAGGGCACAAGGATAAACCTAAAATCTATCCTTAGGAATGGGAACGCTTTTAGAAATGAAAATTGTGGACAAGGTTAACAGCGATTGGGACAATTGTGGATTAATTAATGAAAACCAGCATAGCTTTTGTTGAAGACAAATGTGTTTTCGGGATCCTTAAGGGGGAGGGGGAGCAACCCCAAGTCATGGTCCACATAGGCACCAACGACATAGGTAGGAAAAGGGATAGAGATGTAAGGCATGAATTCAGGGAGCTAGGGTGGAAACTTAGATCTAGAACGGACAGAGTTATTATCTCTGGGTTGTTGCCCGTGCCATGTGCTAGTGAGACGAGGAATAGGGAGAGAGAGGAGATGAACATGTGGCTACAGGGATGGTGCAGGAGGGAGGGCTTCAAATACCTGGATAATTGGGGCTCATTCTGGGGTAGGTGGGACCTCTACAAACGGGATGGTCTACACCTGGACCAGAGGGGTACCGATATCCTGGGGGGGGAAATTTGCTAATGTTCTTCGGGAGGGTTTAAACTAGTTCAGCAGGGGGTTGGGAACCAGAATTGTAGCTCCAGTATACAGGAGGTTGAGAGTAGTGAGGTCTTGAGTAAGGTTTCAAAGTTGCAGGAGTGTACCGGCAGGCAGGAAGATGGTTTAAAGTGTGTCTACTTCAATGCCAGGAGCATCCGGAATAAGGTGGGTGAACTTGCGGTGGGTTAGTACCTGGGACTTCGATGTTGTGGCCATTTCAGAGACATGGATAGAGCAGGGACAGGAATGGTTGTTGCAGGTGCCGGGGTTTAGATATTTCAGTAAGCTCAGGGAAGGTGGTAAAAGTGGGGGAGGGGTGGCATTGTTAGTCAAGGACAGTATTACGGTGGCAGAAAGGACGTTTGATGAGGACTCGTCTACTGAGGTAGTATGGGCTGAGGTTAGAAACAGGAAAGGAGGGGTCACCCTGTTAGGGGTTTTCTATAGGCTTCTTGAAAAGTTCCAGAGATGTAGAGGAAAAGATTGTAAAGATGATTCTGGATAGGAGCGAAAATAACAGGGTAGTTGTTATGGGGGACTTTAACTTTCCAAATAGTGACTGGAAACGCTATAGTTCGACTACATTAGCTGGGGCCATTTTTGTGTAATGTGTGCAGGAAGGTTTCCTGACACAGTATGTAGATAGGCCAACGAGAGGCGAGGCCATATTGGATTTGGTACTGGGTAATGAACCAGGGCAGGTGTTAGATTTGGAGGTAGGTGAGCACTTTGGTGATAGTGACCACAATTCGATTATGTTTACTTTAGTGATGGAAAGGGATAGGTATACACCGCAGGGCAAGAGTTATATCTGGGGGAAAGGCAATTATGATGCGATGAGGCAAGGCTTAGGATGCATCGGATGGGGAGAGAAACTGCAGGGGATGGGCACAATGGAAATGTGGAGTTTGTTCAAGGAACAGCTACTGCGTGTCCTTGATAAGTATGTACCTGTCAGGCAGGGAGGAAGTGGTCGAGTGAGGGAACCGTGGTTTACTAAAGTAGTTGAATCACTTGTCAAGAGGAAGAAGGAGGCTTATGTAAAGATGAGACGTGAAGGTTCAGTTAGGGCGCTCGAGAGTTACAAGTTAGCCAGGAAGGACCTATAGAGAGAGCTAAGAAGAGCCAGGAGGGGACATGAGAAGTCTTTGGCAGGTAGGATCAAGGATAACCCTAAAGCTTTCTATAGGTATGTCAGGAATAAAAGAATGACTAGGGTAAGAGTAGGGCCAGTCAAGGACAGTAGTGGGAAGTTGTGCGTGGAATCCGAGGAGATAGGAGAGGTGCTAAATGAATATTTTTTGTCAGTATTCACACAGGAAAAAGACAATGTTGTCGAGGAGAATAGTGAGATTCAGGCTACTAGACTAGAAGGGCTTGAGGTTCATAAGGAGGAGGTGTTAGCAATTCTGGAAAGTGTGAAAATAGATACGTCCCCTGGGCAGGATGGGATTTATCCTAGGATTCTCTGGGAAGCTAGTGAGGAGATTGCTGAGCCTTTGGCTTTGATATTTATATCATCATTGTCTACAGGAAAAGTGCCAGAAGACTGGAGGATAGCAAATGTTGTCCCCTTGTTCAAGAAGGGGAGTAGAGACAACCCCGGTAACTATAGACCAGTGAGCCTTACATCTGTTGTGGGCAAAGTCTTGAAAAGGTTTATAAGAGATAAGATGTATAATCATCTGGAAAGGAATAATTTGATTAGAGATAGTCAACACGGTATTGCGAAGGGTAGGTCATGCCTCACAAACCTTATTGAGTTCTTTGAGAAGGTGACAAAACAGGTGGACGAGGGTAAAGCAGTTGATGTGGTGTATATGGATTTCAGTAAAGCGTTTGATAAGGTTCCCCACGGTAGGCTACTGCAGAAAACACAGAGGCATGGGATTCAGGGTGACTTAGCAGTTTGGATCAGAAATTGGCTAGCTGGAAGAAGACAAATGGAGTTGGTTGATGGGAAATGTTCAGCCTGGAGTCCAGTTACTAGTGGTGTACCACAAGGATCTGTTTTGGGGCCACTGCTGTTTGTCATTTTTATAAATGACCTGGAGGAGGGAGTAGAAGGATTGGTGAGTAAATTTGCAGATGACACTAAAGTCGGTGGAGTTGTGGACAGTGCGGAAGGATGTTACAAGTTACAGAGGGACATAGATAAGCTGCAGAGCTGGGCTGAGAGTTGGCAAATGGAGTTTAATGCAGAAAAGTGTGAGGTGATTCATTTTGGAAGGAATAACAGGAAGGCAGAGTACTGGGCTAATGGTAAGATTCTTGGTAGTGTGGATGAGCAGAGAGATCTCGGTGTCCATGTACATAGATCCCTGAAAGTTGCCACCCAGGTTGAGAGGGTTATTAAGAAGGCGTACGGTGTGTTAGCTTGTATTGGTAGAGGGATTGAGTTTCGGAGCCACGAGGTCATGTTGCATTTGTACAAAACTCTGGTACGGCCGCATTTGGAGTATTGTGTGCAATAGGAAGGATGTGGAAGCATTGGAAAGGGTGCAGAGGAGATTTCCCAGGATGTTGCCTGGTATGGAGGGAAGATCTTATGAGGGAAGGCTGAGGGACTTGAGGCTGTTTTCATTAGAGAGAAGAAGGTTAAGAGGTGACTTAATTGAGGCATACAAGATGATCAGAGGATTCGATAGGGTGGACAGTGAGAGCCTTTTTCCTCGGATGGTGATGTCTAGCACGAGGGGACATAGCTTTAAATTGAGGGGAGATAGATATAGGACAGATGTCAGAGGTAGGTTCTTTACTCAGAGAGTAGTAAGGGCGTGGAATGCCCTGCCTGCAACAGTAGTGGACTCGCCAACATTAAGGGCATTTAAATGGTCATTGGATAAACATACGAATGAAAAGGGAATAGTGTAGATGGGCTTTAGAGTGTTTTCACAGGTCGGCGCAACATCGAGGACCGAAGGACCTGTACTGCGCTGTAATGTTCTATGTTTAAATTGAATTTAACTGACTTGCCTGGGTTTTTCGATAGGATGACAGTGAGAGTTGGTAAGGGGCTCAATGTGGGGCTCAATTCAACCAAATAGGAACAAAGTCCCAAAGTGAGTGAGTTTAGCCGCGTGTTTCCTGGCGCTTGCAGTGCTAGAAACATATGGCTAATCAACACGCGACTAGCGTTGTATAAGGGGCCTCAATGGGGAACATATGGCCGAGGCTGCACATAGCCCTTTTTGTACACTGGGGAGCACCACTCGCCAGAATTCCCCAGTGTAGTGAGAGATCGTGATGCAATTTTTAAATGGCATCCCAATCTCCGACGCCCCCAAGGCGATCCCTGACCTTTCCCTTCTCTAAGCAAGGAGTCAGGAGGGCTAGAAGGGGTCTCGAAAAGTCATTGGCAAAGAGGGTTAAGGAAAATCCCAAGGCTTTTTACACGTACATAAAAAGCAAGAGGGTAGCCAGGGAAAGGGTTGGCCCACTGAAGGATAGGCAAGGGAATCTATGTGTGGAGCCAGAGGAAATGGGCGAGGTACTAAATGAATACTTTGCATCAGTATTCACCAAAGAGAAGGAATTGGTAGATGTTGAGTCTGGAGAAGGGTGTACAGATAGCCTGGGTCACATTGAGATCCAAAAAGACGAGGTGTTGGGCATCTTAAAAAATATTAAGGTAGATAAGTCCCCAGGGCCTGATGGGATCTACCGCAGAATACTGAAGGAGGCTGGAGAGGAAATTGCTGAGGCCTTGACAGAAATCTTTGGATCCTCACTGTCTTCAGGTGATGTCCCGGAGGACTGGAGAATAGCCAATGTTGTTCCTCTGTTTAAGAAGGGTAGCAAGGATAATCCAGGGAACGACAGGCCGGTGAGCTTTACTTCAGTGGTAGGGAAATTACTGGAGAGAATTCTTCGAGACAGAATCTACTCCCATTTGGAAGCAAATGGACGTATTAGTGAGAGGCAGCATGGTTTTGTGAAGGGAAGGTCGTGTCTCACTAACTTGATAGAGTTTTTCGAGGCGGTCACAAAGATGATTGATGCAGGTAGGGCAGTGGATGTTGTCTATATGGATTTCAGTAAGGCCTTTGACAAGGTCCCTCATGGTAGACTAGTACAAAAGGTGAAGTCACACGGGATCAGGGGTGAGCTGGCAAGGTGGATACAGAACTGGCTAGGTCATAGAAGGCAGAGAGTAGCAATGGAAGGATGCTTTTCTAATTGGAGGGCTGTGACCAGTGGTGTTCCGCAGGGATCAGTGCTGGGACCTTTGCTGTTTGTAGTATATATAAATAATTTGGAGGAAAATGTAACTGGTCTGATTAGTAAGTTTGCAGACGTCACAAAGGTTGGTGGAATTGCGGATAGCGACGAGGACTGTCACAGGATACAGCAGGATTTAGATTGTTTGGAGACTTGGGCGGAGAGATGGCAGATGGAGTTTAATCCGGACAAATGTGAGGTAATGCATTTTGGAAGGTCTAATGCAGGTAGGGAATATACAGTGAATGGTAGAACCCTCAAGACTATTGAAAGTCAGAGAGATCTAGGAGTACAGGTCCACAGGTCACTGAAAGGGGCAACACAGGTGGAGAAGGTAGTCAAGAAGGCATACGGCATGGCCGGGGCATTGAGTATAAGAATTGGCAAGTCATGTTGCAGCTGGATAGAACCTTAGTTAGGCCACACTTGGAGTATAGTGTTCAATTCTGGTCGCCACACTACCAGAAGGATGTGGAGGCTTTAGAGAGGGTGCAGAAGAGATTTACCAGAATGTTGCCTGGTATGGAGGCATTATCTATGAGGAGCAGTTGAATAAACCCGGTTTGTTCTCACTGGAACGACGGAGGTTGAGGGGCGAACTGATAGAGGTCTACAAAATTATGAGGGGCATAGACAGAGTGGATAGTCAGAGGCTTTTCCCCAGGGTAGAGGGGTCAATTACTAGGGGGCATAGGTTTAAGGTGAGAGTGGCAAGGTTTAGAGTAGATGTACGAGGCAAGTTTTTTACACAGAGTGTAATGGGTGCCTGGAACTCGCTACCGGAGGAGGTGGTGGAAGCAAGGACGATAGTGACATTTAAGGGGCATCTTGACAAATACATGAATATGATGGGAATAGAGGGATACGGACCCAGGAAGTGTAGAAGATTGTAGTTTAGTCGTGCAGCATGGTCGGCATGGGCTTGGAGGGCCGAAGGGCCTGTTTCTGTGCTGTACATTTCTTTGTTCTTTGTTCTTGTTCTTTGAAATCTCACAGAGCTCGGTGCACAGGTGCACCCCTGTGATCACGGACGCCCTATCTGCCCAGTCGGCATCCATTTCAACGTGGACCGAGCTCACCAAGATGCCCGGATAGGTGAGTGCACCACCATCGCCGAGGTGCCCTGGCTCTAGGGGATGATCGAAGAGATGCATGTTGCCTGATGAACACCTGCAGATGACAGGCTCTTCTTCACAAATCAAAAGGGGTTGCACTCTATGAACATGCAGCTGGTGGTGTGTGACCATGAGCTGCGCATCATGCATGTCTGCACCTGATACCCGGGCAGTGTGCACAACGCCTTCATCCTGGCACACTCAACGGTTCCTGGCCTCTTCGAGGTGCACTCTTGGCTGGGGGGGGTTGGCTCCTGGGTGACAACCGTTACTCACTGTGGTCATAGCTGATGACGCCAGATCAGAGGCCACAGACCGACACAGACACCCGCTACTATAATGTCCATGCAGCGACCAGGGGTGCGAATGAGTTATGCTTCAGCATGCTGAAGATGTGGTTCAGGTGCCTGACCACCCTGGAGGTACCCTCCAGTATAGCGCAGGGACAGTTGTCCGCATCATGGCGGCCTGCTGAGTCCTCCACAGCATCACGTAGCAGTGGGGAGAGGTTCTGGAGGAGGAGGATGAGAGCATGAACGCCAGTCCTTGCCGACGAGGAAGTGAGGGGGAGGGTAAGGATCGGCAGGACATGGGGCCCAGGCAGGCACGGGAGGCCGCACAATGTTTGCGCCTGGGCCAACACGCACAGGACGCTCTAATCGCCTCCAGCTTCACCGACTGGGGGTAGACTGGCCAGGGACACAGATACAGCATCCCACCTCCTCACCACCTCACCCCTGCCCGCCTGCAACACCTTCAGTGATACCTACCTGCTTCACTATGAGGTGCAGGCTCTGGGTTGGCAGTAACAGTGGGTCCTCCTTTGGGATGGACATGATGATGCCCATTCTGTGATGAACTCTGGTGCTCTGCATTGTTTGACAATGTCTGACTCTTGCCAACGGTAGCACTTTCCACCATTCACCTGGGTGATCCCTGCATGTGACCTGACCATTCTATCACACCGTCCCATCAAACCCCTGGGTTTACGGAAGTGGGAACGGTGGGTGGGGACGGTGGGAGGTGAGGAGGGGTACGGGTGTGGGGGGGGGGGGGGGGGAACGACACCAGACCGGTGAGCGCTGGGTGAACTGTGGTCCCTGGGCCAAACCCACCTCCAAAGTCCGCATCTTCCCCTCCCAATACTCTGCCACACCCCACCGTGTTCCCTCTGCGTCCAGACCAGACCAGTCCACCCCTCGCACCCTTCTGATAGAGCACTGAGGCAGGTTGTAACATTGTGCACAGGTGTTTAATGTGGACAAATATATACAGGTTTGTGCCCAGCCCCTATCACTACACTCTGCCCTGCACCTATGCCAACTTAACTGGTGTCTGTCTTTCTGGCTTTATGGGTTCTAGTGCTACGTCTAGGTGGATCACCAATCGTGCACCCTGTTGCCGCCCTGTTCTGCCCACTGCCCATGTGATGCGCCAGGGACAGGAGTGGGGGAGTCTGAGGAGCTGCGGTGTCCCTGTGGGAGTCCCCACCACGGGCCCCATCACCACCTCCTCCCTCGGGGTGCCGGTGGCCCCCGGGCTACTCCATGAGATGGGGGGGTGAGCAGAGCTAACCCCTGAGGCTCCCCCGCCACCTGAAAACCCCAAACCAATCTGGACGGGAGCTAGTCCCTGGGGTTGGCCCACCCTCCGACTGTCTACACCCTCGGGAGGGCCTACCTCCACCTGTTGTGCCGGAACATGTGTGTGGTGCGCACCAGATAGTGTCCCAGTAGTCTCTTCACTAAAGTGCCCAGCCGAGGTAAGTGCCTCTGGAATGGTGGAGGGTGTTGGAGACAGCTGTGATGAGAAGTAAGTGTCACCCCCGGTCTCGAGCTCCGGGGGTCTCCCGGGATGCGGGCCGAGGACTCCTGTCCAGTCGGTGTCGTCCTCGTCGCTGGTCAACCCCTGGGATTCTGGCTGTGTCTGGCGTCGGGTGTGGGGGACACCAGATCGGCCCGCCCCATCATCGCTCCTGCAAGACAAGACACATTTTTGCCTCGCGGGCCGGAAGGGGTGTAGCACCGTCAATATGACGCGAGGCAGGTTGAGGTAATGTCAATTGAAGGCTTTATTAAGCAGAACTTTATCCCCAGCAGCATGGTTACAGAATGCAACTGCTGAGGGAAATGGAGGGAAAAACTGGGTTCTTACACCGGCATTTCTGGGTGGAGTCCAGTAGGTGGCAGATCCTATCAGGACCTGGCATCCCTCCACCAATAGCCTGTCGACACGTGGTGTACCGTATTACCCCTAATACATACCACCACAGGGGGTGAATGTGTTGGGGGAGGGGCATGATCGCATCGCGGGTCGGGGTGGCAGTGGGGGGGGCGGGGGTGTGGGGGGAGGGGGTGTGTTGGGGAGGGGGCATGATCGCATCGCGGGCCGGGGTGGAGTGGGATGGTTGGAGGGTGTGGGGTGTGTTTTGGGGAGGGGGTATAGGCATAGCGGTAGAGCGGAGATTGGGATGATCTGGGGGTGTTGGGGGGGGGGGGCTGGGGACTATGGTGGGGGTGGTGGGGAGTTGTGACACACATGCCATTGGGAAACACAACTCAGTGGGTTCTCACTTCCTCGCCTGTTGCTGACCTCAGTCCGTCGCCGATCTCAGCCCAAGCCCTTTCTTCAGGCCCGCTGACCACATCCAGTGCCCTCTGCTCTCCTGCGGTTAGGAGCTGTAGGTCCTGCGGTCCCCCTCCAGTTTTGTCCCACTCCCGGCGGTTGTGCACTTCCTTCTTCTGAGTGGGTGTGGGGGAAACAGAAAATAGTGTTCGGCCGTCCGACACATGCAGCCCAGAGGGTGGGCAGCGTGTGGCTTCAGTTGCCAGGGCACCCAGCCCTGGCAGGATGGGGGTTCAGCCGCCCTCCGGGTGGGGGTGGGTAGGTTTACGGGTGTGTGGGACAGGTATTAGTGCCAGTAGGCACGATGCTGCCTATTCGCCTTGGCCGCCCTCAGGAGGTTGACCAGTACTTCCGGCACTGCTGGCCGGTCAGGACAGTGTTGCCCACAGCGCTGACCACCTCTGCACCCGTGCCCAAGCTCGGTGAATGGTGGTGGCTGGCTGTCTCCTTCCCAACCCGGGGTACAGCGTTGCCCGCCTCTCCTCCATGGCGTCCAGCAGGTTTTCCAGTTCTACGTCGGTGAATCTAGGGGCCATGCGTCTTGCTGCCATCTTGTTGGCTGGGATGGTGTATGTGGGGAGCGAAGTGTGTATATGCAGCTGCAGCTTGGCAGCCTCCTGAATGTCATAATATACACCAGTATATCATGGTGCAGACACACACACTGATGGACACACAGCAAGACCAATCAACACACACAACACCGCAGTCAATCACCAGTTAGAGCATACTCACTATAAAGACAGAGGGCATCAGAGTTCCCGCTCATTCGGGATGCAGCCTCTCAGAAGGACAGAGCTCACAGTTTACAGCACAGACCTTCACCATGTGCTGAGTGCATAGACTGGTTAGGACAGGCAAAGGTCTTTAGTTTAATCTAACATCGTGTTAACCCACAGTGAAAGTATGTTCGACAGTTTCTAACTTAATAAAATAGTGTTGCACTATTTTAAGTGTTGGTGGCCTGTATGTGTTCCACGGATCCAGAGCACCCAACACAACACTGAGTGCCAATCCTGGACCCGGCGAATCCAACATCATTTCCCATTGGAATCGATTGTGTTCCACGTGGTGCCGGTGCTGTCTCCTTATCGGTCGTTGATTTGGTTTTGTAGAACTCTTTTGTAGAACTCCGCGAATCCTGCCCTGCCGACAACACTTGTCACTTCTCAGGAACAAAGAATCTGGCCGCATGGTTAAAGTGAATGGCAAAAGAAACAGTGGTGACCTGAGCAATAACCTACACACACAGGTTAGCATCTGGAATACATAGCCTGAGTGTGTGCTGGAGACAGATTCAGTCGTGACTGTCAAAAAGGAATTGGATAATTATCTGAAGCGAAAACAATTTTCAGGGCCATAGGGAAAGGGCAGAGGGTTGGGACTATCACTGGGTCTGGCATGGGCATATGTGGAATTCGCTACCACAGAGTGTGGTGGATGCTGGGACAGTGAGTAAATTTAAAGAGCAGATTGGCAGATTTTTAATTGGCAATGGATTGAAGGGTTATGGAGAACAAGGAGGTCAGTGGCCAGTATGAGATCAGCCATGATCGAATGGCGGAGCAGACTCGATGGGCCAAATGGCCTAATTCTGCTCCTCTCTCTTATGACGTTATAATGGCCTTTTGTGTCCATAGTGACTCAGGGTTGAAGGTGGTCACTGAGATACACCGGGACAAGGCCATAGAGTTATCGTAAGAAGGAGGCCATTCGACCCATCGAGTCTGCACCGACCCTCTGAAAGAGCATCCTACCTATCCCGGCAACCCAGTAACCCCAGCTAACCTTTTGAACACTAAGAGGCAATCTATCATGGCCAATCCACCTAATCTGCACATCTTTGGACTGTAGGAGGAAACCGGAGCACCCGGAGGAAACCCGCGCAGACGCATGGAGAACGTGCAAACGCCACACAGACAATAACCCAAAGGCAGCAGTCACAACATCTTCTGTGCCACTGCCGAGCAAGGGCGGCCAGCCTCTGATTGGGAGGCTGTCTTCCGGTCCTCAGTCTGGGGAACATAGAACATTACAGCGCAGTACAGGCCCTTCGGCCCTCGATGTTGCGCCGACCTGTGAAACCACTCTAAAGCCCATCTACACTATTCCCTTATCGTCCATATGTCTATCCAATGACCATTTGAATGCCCTTAGTGTTGGTGAGTCCACTACTCAGCATACCAGGCAGGGCATTCGACGCTCTTACTACTCTCTGAATAAAAAACCTACCAATGACATCTGTCCGATATCTATCTCCCCTCAATTTAAAGCTATGCCCCCTCGTGCTAGACATCACCATCTGAGGAAAAAGGCTCTCACTGTCCACCCTATCTAATCCTCTGATCATCCTGTATGCCTCAATTAAGGCACCTCTGCAGCTGCAGCTTATCTATGTCCCTCTGTAACTTGTAACATCCTTCCGCACTGTCCAAAACTCCACCGACTTTTGTGTCATCTGCAAATTTACTCACCCATCCTTCTACGCCCTCCTCCAGGTCATTTATAAAAATGACAAACAGCAGTGGCCCCAAAACAGATCCTTGTGGTACACCACTAGTAACTGGACTCCAGTCTGAACATTTCCCATCAACCACCACCCTTTGTCTTCTTCCAGCTAGCCAATTTCTGATCCAAACTGCTAAATCACCCTGAATCCCATGCCTCCGTATTTTCTGCAATAGCCTACCGTGGGGAACATTATCAAACGCTTTACTGAAATCCATATACACCACATCAACTGCTTTACTCTCATCCACCTGTTTGGTCACCTTCTCAAAGTACTCAATAAGGTTTGTGAGGCACGACCTACCCTTCACAAAACCGTGTTGACTACCTCGAATCAAATTATTCCTTTTCAGATGATTATACATCCGATCTCTTATAAACCTTTCCAAGATCTTGCCCACAACAGAAGTAAGGCTCACTGGTCTATAGTTACCGGGGTTGTCTCTACTCCCCTTCTTGAACAAGGGGACAACATTTGCTATCCTCCAGTCTTCTGGCACTATTCCTGTAGACAAAGTTGACTTAAAGATCAAAGCCAAAGGCTCAGCAATCTCCTCCCTAGCTTCCCAGAGAATCCTAGGATAAATCCCATCCGGCCCAGGGGACTTATCTATTTTCACACTTTCCAGAATTGCTAACACCTCCTCCTTATGAACCTCAAGCCCTTCTAGTCTAGTAGCGTGAATCTCAGTATTCTCCTCGACAACATTGTCTTTTTCCTGTGTGAATACTGACGAAAAATATTCATTTAGCACCTCTCCTATCTCCTCGGACTCCACGCACAACTTCCCACTACTGTCCTTGACTGGCCCTTCTCTTACCCTCGTCATTCTTTTATTCCTGACCTATCTTGAGAAAGCATTAGGGTTATCCTTGATCCTACCTGCCAAAGACTTCTCATGTCCCCTCCTGGCTCTTCTTAGCTCTCTCTTTAGGTCCTTCCTAGCTAACTTCTAACTCTCGAGCGCCCGAACTGAACCTTTATGTCTTATCTTTACATAAGCCTCCTTCTTCCTCTTGACAAGTGTTTTGATTGCTTTAGTAAACCACGGTTCCCTCGCTCGACCACTCGCTCGGCCTCTCGTTGGCCTATCTACATACTGTGTCAGGAAACCCTCCTGCACACATTGGACAAAAACGGCCCCATCTAAAGTACTTGAACTATAGCGTTTCCAGCCAATATTTGGAAAGTTAAAGTCCCCCATAACAACTACCCTGTTACTTTCGCTGTGATGCAGAATCATCTTTGCAATCCTTTCCTCTACATCACTGGAACTTTTCAGAGGCCTATAGAACGCCCCCAACAGGGTGACCTCTCCTTTCCTGTTTCTAACCTCAGCCCATACTGCCTCAGTAGACGAGTCCTCATCAAACATCCTTTCTGCCACCGTAATACTGTCCTTGACTAACAATGTCACCCCTCCCCCACTTTTACCACCTTCCCTGAGCTTACTGAAATATCTAAACCCCGGCACCTGCAACAACCATTCCTGTCCCTGCTCTATCCATGTCTCCGAAATGGCCACAACATCGAAGTCCCAGGTACCAACCCATGCCGCAAGTTCACCCACCTTATTCCGGATGCTCCTGGCATTGAAGAAGACACACTTTAAACCACCTTCCTGCCTGCCAGTAACTCCTGCAACTTTGAAACCTTACTCATGACCTCACTAGTCTCACCTCCTGTATACTGGAGCTACAATTCAGGTTCCCAATCCCCTGCTGAACTAGTTTAAACCCTCCCGAAGTGCATTAGCAAATTTCCCCCCCAGGATATTGGTACCCCTCTGGTCCAGGTGTAGACCATCCCGTTTGTAGAGGTCCCACCGACCCCAGAATGAGCCCCAATTATCCAGAAATCTGAAACCCTCCCTCCTGCACCATCCCTGTAGCCACGTGTGCAACTCCTCTCTCTCCCTATTCCTCATCTCGCTAGCACGTGGCACGGGTAACAACCCAGAGATAATAACTCTCTTTGTCCTAGATCTAAGTTTCCACCCTAGCTGCCTGAATTCCTGCCTTACATCCCTATCCCTACCTGTGTCATTGGCACCTATGTGGACCACGACTTGGGGCTGCTCCCTCTCCCCCTTAAGGATCCCGAAAACACGATCCGAGACATTACGGGCCCTGGCACCTGGGAGGCAACACACCAACTGCGAGTCTCGCTCGTACCCACAGAATCTCCTATCTAACCCCCTAACTATGGAGTCTCCAATGACTAATGCTCTACTCTTCTCCCCCCTTCCCTTCTGAGCAACAGGGACAGACTCTGTGCCAGGGACCTGTATCCCATGGCTTACCCCTGGTAATCCCCCCCCCGCCCCCCCGCAACAGTATCCAAGCTTGTTACTTGTATACTTGTTACTAAGGGGAACGACCACAGGTGATCCCTGTACTGACTGCTTCCTCCCAGCCCCTCTCACCCATCTATCTTTATTCTTCGGAGTAACTACATCCCTGAAGCTTCTATCTATGACCACTTCTGCCTCCCGAATGATCCGAAGGTCATCTAGCTCCAGCTCCAGTTCCCTAACGCGATTGCTGAGGAGCTGGAGATGGGTGCACTTCCCACAGATGAAATCAGCAGGGACACTGATGGCGTCCCTCACCTCAAACATTCTGCAGGAGGAACATTGCACTACCTTCCCTGCCATCCCCTCTAGATAAAAAAAAAAAGAGCTCACCTGTTTTTCACTCTACCCCTTAGGTTAAAGGAGATGGAAGGGTGGGGGACACTACAAGTGTAGTGTCTAGGGTTTAGAAACTGCCCAACTTAAATACAGGTAAAAATAAAACAGTAAAACAACAGTGGAGACACCCACGGAGCATGGAAGGTTCCACCCTCTGTTACAATAACCCAGATAGAAATTCAACAGGAACAGATTCAAAAAAGGACAAGACTATTGTAGCAATTGGCCAAGTCCTCTTTCAACAGCACCCAAAGAACCCGTGACCTCTATCATTCAGAAGGACAAAGGCAGCAGGCACATGGGTGCACCATCACCCGCATGCTCGAGCACAAGTTACTCACCATCCTGACTTAGATCTGTATCGCTGTTCTTTCACTGTCGCTGGGTCCAAATCCTGCAATGCCCAACCAAACAGCACTGTGGGTGTACCTACACCACATGTGACGGTTCAAGAAGGCAGCTCACCACCTTCTGAAGAGTGATGCTCAATCAATAACTCCAGAAGCGAGATTGGAGACAATTGAAGGCCTTATTACACTACATGTTTCCCCCAGCAGCGCAGGTACAGAAGGCAGCTGCTAGGGCGACATGGGCTCTTATACTCCGCCTTGCTGGGCGGAGCCAGTAGACAGGCTTAACCAATGAGAACAGAATACCTACTACACCAATGGTCTTCCTTCTTTACAGAGTACCGTAATACCTCTGATACTGACTACCACATTCACCCCCTGTTAAATAAGAGCCCGGAGGGGGTGGTGGATCTGGCGGGGGCATTACAGAGTGGTAGAAGTTAAGGTTATGAAGGTACCTGGTATACCTCCGTACAATGTTTAACCTTGTTACATCACAACTATTTGCAAAATTTATTTACATTTCAGAATGAAGCAATTAGTCGATCGGGGGCCCTGGTTGTCCTCTGCGATCGTCGTAGCTTTGGTGGTGATGCAGGCAGCGGCTCGGGCATCTGTGGCTCCGGGAGTGTGGCTTCGGCTTCTTCGGCAGCTTCATCACCCCTAGACGGGACTGGTGGGAGAACCGATCCACCTGGGAAGGGGGCGACTGTGGTGTGCTCCGGTGGGAGGGAGGGTGGACTGGTGGTGGGTGTGTGTGTGGGGATCCAGCGGGCACCAGGTCCCGTAGGGAGACCGTATCCTGTCGGCCGTCGGGGTACGCCACGTAGGCGTACTCAGGGTTAGCGTGGAGGAGATGGACTCTCTCGAGCAATGGGTCCGATTTGTGCGCTTGCTCGTGTTTGCGGAGCAGGATGGGTCCAGGAGCTACCAGCCAGGTCGGGAGCGAGGTCCCAGAGGATGACTTCCTAAGGAAGACAAGGAGACGTTCATGAGGTGTTTGGTTGGTCGTGGTACACAGCAGTGACCGGATGGAGTGGAGGGCATCCGGGAGGAGCTCCTGCCAGCGGGAGACTGGGGGATTCCTGGACCGTAGGGCCAGTAGGTCGGTGGAGGGGAGGGGGCCTTTGAAGTCCGTACTGAGGCATTCAAAGGGACGGGAAGCCTTTATCAGGTGCGCTTTCTCTGGCCTGTAGAAGTGCGGCTTGCACTCTGCACAGATTTAGCAGTTCTTGGTGACTGTCCTGACCTCCTCGATGGAGTAAGGCAGGTTGCGGGTCTTGATGAAATGGAAGAATCGAGTGACCCCCGGGTGGCAGAGGTCCTCGTGGAGGGCTCGGATGTGGTCCACTTGTTCGTTGGCACATGTGTCGCAGGATAGGCATCAGGAGGCTCGTATAGCTTCCCGGGACGATACAAGATCTCATAGTTGTAGGTGGAGAGTTCGATCCTCCACCGTAAGATCTTGTCGTTTTTTATCTTGCCCAGCTGTGCATTATCGAACATGAAAGCAACCGACCGTTGGTCAGTGAGGAGAGTGAATCTCCTGCCAGCCAGGTAATGCCTCCAATGCCGCACAGCTTCTACTATGGCCTGGGCCTCCTTTTCAACTGAGGAATGGCGAATTTCTGAAGCGTGGAGGGTGCATGAGAAGAAGGCTACGGGTCTGCCCGCTTGGTTGAGGGTCACTGCCAGAGCTACGCCGGATGCGTCACTCTCGACCTGGAAGGGGAGGGACTCGTCGATGGCGTGCATCATGGCCTTTGCAATGTCTGCTTTGATGCGGCTGAAGGCCTGGCGGGCCTCTGTCGACAGAGGAAAAACCGAGGATTGGATCAGCGGGCGGGCCTTGTCCGCATAGTTGGGGACCCACTGGGCATAATAAGAGAAAAACCCGAGGCAGCGTTTCAGGGCCTTGGAGCAGTGAGGGAGGGGGAACTCCATAACCCTAGGCATGCGTTCAGGGCCTGGGCCTATAACTCCATTATGCACTACGTACCCGAGGATGGCTAGGCAGTTGGTGCTGAACACGCATTTATCCTTGTTATATGTGAGGTTACTGATTTTTGCGGTATGGAGGAATTTTCGGAGGTTGGTGTCGTGGTCCTGCTGGTCGTGGCCGCAGATGGTGACATTATTGAAGTACGGGAATGTGGCCTGCAAACCGTACCGGTCAACCATTCGGTCCATCTCTCGTTGGAAGACCGAGACTCCATTAGTGACACCAAAGGGAACACTTAGGAAGTGGTAGAGCCGCCCATCTGCTTCGAAAGCAGTGTATTTGCAGTTGCTAGGGCGGATGGGGAGCTGGTGGTAGGCGGACTTTAGATCCACCGTGGAAAAGACCTTGTATTGCGCGATCCTGTTGACCAGGTCGGATATGCGGTGGAGAGGGTACGCGTCAAGCTGCGTATATCTCTTGATGGTCTGGCTATATAGTCTATGACCATCCTATGCTTCTCCCCGGTCTTTACAACCACTACGTGAGCTCTCCATTGCTAGCCTCAATGACACCTTCCCTCAGTAATTGCTGGACCTCCGAACTAATAAAGGTCCAGTCCTGGGCACTGTACCATCTGCTCCTGGTGGCGACGGGTTTGCAATCTGGGGTGAGGTTCGCAAACAGGGAAGGCGGATCGACCTTGAGGGTCGCGAGGCCGCAGACAATAAGGGGGGGTATACGGCCGCCAAATTTGAAAGTTAGGCTTCGGAGGTTGCACTAAAAATCTAACCCTAGGAGTGTGGTCGCGCAGAGGTGGGGAAGGATGTAGAGCCAGTAGTTTTTAAACACCCTTCCCTGGACCGTGAGGTTCGCTACGCAAAACCCCTTGATTTCTACTGAATGAGACCCGGAGGCCAAGGAGATATTTTGGTCAACGGGGTGAACGGGGAGAGAACAGCGCCTTACCGTGTCGGTGTGTATGTAGTTCTCCGTGCTCCCAGAGTCGATCAGACAGGACGTTTCATGCCCATTGATGCGCACCGTCGTCATTGCAGTTGAGAGTGTTCGGGGCCGAGACTGATCCAGGGTCACCGAGACTACTCGTTGGATGTTTTCTTCGGGCGGTGAGTGGTCATTCGCATTGGGGTCCTTAGAGTCCAGCCAAGATGGCGGTGCCCATTTGTCGCACATGGTTGGGGTGTACAAGATGGCGGCGCCTATCCATCGCGCAAGTGTCCGAGACGCAAAATGGCGGCGCCTGGAGGTCACATGTGGCCCTGGAGGAGGAAGATGGCGGCGCCCGCTGGCGGCACGGGGCCCGTGGAGAGGGTTGTGGTGGCGGTCCGTATTTGCCTCCTGAGACCGCAGCGACTGCCCGGGCCTGGCATACCGCCACGAAGTGGCCCTTTTTTCCGCATCCTTTGCAGATGGATGAGCGGGCCAGACAGCGCTGTCGGGGGTGCTTGGCTTGCCCACAAAAATAGCAGCGGGGCCCCCCGGGGTTGCCAGGCAGTCTCGCAGCACAAGCTTGTGGGGGGATGGGAGATGCATTGGGGTCAGCCGCGGGGGGTGTTCCACACTGCCCAGGGGGCTGCCGCGCGGTCGGGGACGTAAGCGCGGGCGTTTCGGGAGGCCACATCCAGGGAGCTGGCAAGGGCCCGTGCCTCCTTGAGGCCTAGTATCTCTTTCTCCAGCAATCACTGGCGGATTTGGGAGGACAGCATACCTGCAACAAAAGCATCCCGGATCAAATGTTCTGTGTGGTCGCTCGCCGAAACTTGCGGGCTGCTGCAGTTTCTCCCCAACACCAGGAGCGCATGGTAGAACTCCTCCAGTGATTCCCCAGGGATTTGTCGCCTCGTCGTTAGTAGATGTCTGGCGTAGACCTGGTTTACAGGCTGAATATAATGTCCTTTCAGCAGATCTATCGCGGCCTTGAAGTCGTCCGCATCCTCGATGAGGGTGTAGATCTCTAAGCTCACCCTCGAGTGCAGAATTTGTAGTTTCTGGTCTTCCGTGGGTGTGTTTTCGGCCGTCCCGAGATAGCCATTGAAGCACTCCAGCCAGTGCTTGAAGGTTGCCGCTGAGTTTGCCGCGTGGGGGCTGAGTTGCAGACACTCCGGCTTGATTCGGAGCTCCATTCTTTAAAACCTAATGTAATAAATTGATACTCGATCAATAACTCCAGAAGCGAGATTGGAGACAATTGAAGGCTTTATTACACTAGATGTTTCCCCCAGCAGCACAGGTACAGAAGGCAGCTGCTGGGGTGACATGGGCTCTTATACCCCGCCTTGCTGGGCGGAGCCAGCAGACAGGTTTAACCAATGAGAACAGAGTACCTTCTACACCAATGGTCTTCCGGCATTACAGAGTACCGTAATACCTCTAATACTGACTACCACATTGGGCAGTTAGGAATGGCGAATAAATGCTGGTTTTGCCAGCAATGCCCACCTCCCATGAACGACTTTTTAAAAAATGAGCCTTTCTTAGTCCTTCGTGTTAACCATTCAATATTCAGAAGAGATTTTGATTTTCTTTTGATCTCAAAGCTGTGAAGCTTGATCGGTATCAACAGGAAACGTTTGAAATTAAGAAGAAAAAGGAAAGAATGTGAAGCTTTGTCACGGCCTGTTCAATGGGATTCTGATAACATTGTGGTTCATTTGTCGAAAACTGTTCTTGGCTCAGGAGTTCTACAGCTTGTTGATAAAAACACAAAGTTCAGCAGCACGGTGGTGCAGTGGTTAGCACTGCTGCCTCACGGCACCATGGACCCATGTTCGATCCCGGCTCTGGGTCACTCTCCATGTGGAGTTTGCACATTCTCCCTGTGTTTGCGTGAGTTTCGCCCCCACAACCCAAAGATGTGCAGGGTAGGTGGATTGGTCACGCTAAATTGCTTCTTAATTGGAAAAAAATTAATTGGGTACTCTAAATTTATAAAGAAAAATAAATAAATAAAACACAAAGTTGGTGTTGACACCTTTGTATCAGCCTAAGAACTGGAATCAGGGTTAACACCGTGTCTACTTACCCTTCAAAGAGCGAACAGTCTATTTTGCAGTAAACACAATACTTAGCCAACAGCAGAGTTTATTTATGCAGTTCTCCACAGCAGAGGCAGGTCTTGTGGCACAGTGGGTAGCGTCCCTGCCTCTAAGCTCCGGGTTCGAGTCCCATGCCAGGACTTGGTGGGCAAGAATGGTGCGTTCACAATGCGGTTAAACAGGTTGAGGGTGTCAACCTGCAAAATCCTTCCAAACATGCCAATGGCTGGTGCCAAGAGCAAGAGAGACTCCTGGTCAGCTACACTTGATGTGGAGTGACGCCCCTCAAGATGTCAGCCCCTAACGACCTGTTCTGGGAATTACTCACTATGGAAAGAGGTGAAAGCTTGCCTTAAGTGCACCGCTCGGTGCAGGAAGAGAATGGGAATGGGGTCTACAGCAAACAGTCTACTCATCAAATAGCAAAGAGTCTCTGCAAACTGTAGCAATTAGTACTCATCCTGAAAAGTACAGCAAAGTCTCTGATAAAATCAGGGTTAATTCTTCAGAAAAAAAGCGGAGACTAATGATGCAATAAATGTTTAGTGCATGAAATCAATCTCAGTGCTCACAACAACATGGTCCCCAATTGTAATTGGTGGGGTCAAGTACCCAACCATCACCACCCTGGGTGGGATTAATGATTGTCACTCAATGCAGCTTTAAAAAAACCAGCCTGATAAATCTTTGACTTGTAACCTATTTAATCATTCATTCGGCAACTCAGTCTGAATGGGAAAGACAGATGCACATTTCAGAGATGTCTGCGGCATACAGCTACCTGCAGGTGACTTTGGCAAATCAGATATTAGTGTCAGTCCAAACAACTCATGTGTTGCAATCTCCAAATATTGCTGTAAGCCTCTCTTCACCAAGCTTCAGGTACGTTTGCCAATCTTCTCAAACAAGTTTTGTTTCATTTCTTTGAGCACATATATATTTACTAATCATAAAAATATTGGAGATGGAATCACCCAGTTGGGTAATGCTGGGTCCATTCAGGCATTGGAGGGCGGGTTGCCACCAGGTGACTAATTTATTAGGTGACTAATGGCTGAAGTAGAGGGGGGGGGTGGCATTTGGAGGTGGAAGGTCAGAAGATGACATCTCCAGGAATACGTCAAACCAAATTTGCAACCCTGGCTTCAGGTGGATTCTGTGACAAAGATATAGATTTCCACCATGTATGCTCATACTTGCATGCCAACGATAATCTCCCAGAGCACCTGCTGTCTCTGAAAGTGCACTTTACAGGTTGCCGCCATTTAGTAAACCACTGGCTAGCATTCCCGTTCCATTAAAAGTGCATGAAACCACAGTGATAGTGTGAAAAGTGAGACGCCTCATCACAATTCCAGAACTACCAGACATCCAGCAGGAATGTCGAAATTGGCAACAGGACTAACTCTAATTTTATGCATTTTGAACAGATTTTCCTCAATTCTGTTGCACCTAGTCGCCAGGCCATACTCAAATCGAGGACTAGTGAATGGATCCCACCTAAATTAGGACTGTGCTAATGTGCCAATCCAAAGTCCAGAGTGAGTGAGTTGCACCAAAATGCAACAGCCACACTGTAATAAAGTAGAGATCAAAAGGAAAGAGGAATGTCAAATGAAGACATCATGCTATTTAATGGGTAAAAAGAGTCTATGGAATATGTGTTGTGTCCCATTCCAATGCATTACTGAGAAAACACTACAACCACAGACACTTCCATTTATATCCTGCTTAAATGCAGTAAAAGGTCCCAAGTTGCTTCAGAGAAAGAAAGACTTACATTTCTGTAGCACCTTGCAGGACCTCAGGCTGTCCTCAAAATGCTTTGCAGCCAATCAAGTACTTTAGCAGTGTAGTCCCCGTTGCTGTGAAGCATAATCTACCAGATGCCCTATCCTTCAGATGAGTCCTGAGGCTAAAACTCTGACATTGATTCAATTAAAATTAAGTGGGTTCTATAATGGGTGGATGATCAACTCTGCCAACTTTCTGTCTAGGCTGTGAAAATCTACCACCGCCCACTCGTTGTGTTTTAGTTGGGTAGGCAATGCAAGAGAGTCTGTGATGAGTGTTTTCCACAAACCAAACCAATGCATAGAAAGGCTGTTATGAAATTACTGTCCTTTAAAGACGGATTCACTGAGTGCCTCTTTTGTTCTCAGTACGTTTTGAAGCAGGCACATTTGGAGCACAGTTTCTGCTCCGAAAGTAGAAGGCCACTAAAGCATTCTATATTATGTGATGCCTTCCTCACATTAAAAGTACCTGGGGAGACAGCAAAAGGTGCTTTGGGATGTTCTGCTGTCATGAAAGATGCTATATAAATGCAGTTTTTTTTTCTTTGCTGTACTCTTGTGACGCAAAAATTGCCTAATGATTGGCCAAAAGGAGTCATGTTTTGACATCATAGCACTCTCACTCTCTGAGGTCAAGGGTACCTCTGCTCCAATATGGGCACTGCTGCATGGTCCATCAAAGCTGTATGAACTCTTGAAAGCAGTTCAGTAAACATTAGATTATTAAATATATGAGATTAATGGTAGCTCGAACCTTGTTGACTTTTCATGGCTGTCGTTGTGTTCGGGCCTGAAGAAGTTGCTTTGGATTTCAGTGATGTGCGGCTGTTGTATATTTCTCCTCTGATGTGTTCTTCAGAGTGCTGCCCGGGAGTCATTTGTCGCTGGTGAGAACTGAGCAAGCCCAAGAATATTTATGAGAAATACAAATTGATTTATTGGGAAGTGTAAGCTCGATGCACCAGATGGCTTTATCCCATTCCATGCTTTATTTCTGTTATCATTCTGTCAGCCCACTGAAAGCTGGAATGGAAGCCAAAGCTGAGATTCAGACCTGGGGATCTGGTTTAGGACCTTGATTTCTATAATTTGTCTGTAATTTTTATTGTTCCATATGTTAGAATTTTTTTGAAATTCAGATTAAGGATATGGTTCGTATTCACATAATTGTTTATGCAGATCGGATATCGATCAATAGTATCTGATGTAAGCAACAATTATACTGGAACTTGGCCAGAGAGACTTTTAGTGAATGACATCGGGCTGAACTCTCTCTTTACCAATTTTTATGAGGTATTTCTTTTCCTCTTTCTTATTCTTTGACTCCCCCCACCCCCCACCCCCACTCCCGGTACCAAACATGCTACCCGAGCCAGGGCATTGAGGTGACATTCTTCTAGTCCGCTTATTAATACCTATGGGGAGATTGGAAAATCAACCTCAACGATTAATTTCATTCCTGTGGACAAACATCTGTCCTCAGCTTGGTTCATAAGCAAATTGCTGGCCCAGTACCTGGAGGATAATGGATCCCAGACCATATGCTTCCATTGTAATCCCGGGGCGTGATTTAATAGCCTCATCGCGCCCGGCTTGGTGAAGCTACAAGGCTGATGAATTTCATGAGAGGCCTCTCGCGAGATTCGCAACGCTCGAAACGCCTCGTGAGAGTTAATTAAATCTTGTGAGACATTGCGATCTGGGTCTTGCCCAGCAAGCCATAGGGCTTATTTAAATATATCTGCTCCAGATTGTCCCGGGGCCTGGGAACTATTGATTTTTCCTGGCAGACCTCGCCAGTACACTGTTTAGAACTGTGGACCAGGAGTATTGGCACTTGGGGGGGATACCCAGCCATTAGAGACCCATGGGCGGTCGGGCTCTGGGCAGAGTTGTACCCTTGCACTCCCCTAACACCTGGGCAACTTGCCATTGCCAGCCTGGTACCTTGGCAGTGACACCTGGACACCCTGGAAGTGCCAGGGTGGCACTGCCAGGTGAGTAGAGGCACTACCAGGGTGCAAGGCTGGCAGTCCAAGGTGCCCGGGTGCCAGGTTGCCCATGCCAGGTATTGGGCCTGGGGATGCCTTGCCCTCAAGAGCTGAGTTGAGGGGAGGCTCGAGGACCCCATAAGAGATAAGTTAAGTGCAGTGGGGGGGGGGGGGGGATCTGGATGCTGCAGTGGAGTTGCTGAGGGGGTTGAAAGATCGGGATGTCACCCCGATGCGTGAATACTGTTCCTACACAGCAAGCTGAGCTCCCTTGTTTACGAATGGGAAATCATGCCTGACAAATCAGAATTCTGTGAAGATATAATTAGTAGAGTTAACCAGGGAGATGCAGTGGATGTGGTTTATTTTGACTTTCAGAAGACTTTCGACAAGGTCTCACATAGCAGATTACTATGTAAAGTTAAAGTGCATGGGATTTTATCCATGGATAAAAAGCTGGTTAGCAGACAGGAAACAAAAGGTTGGAATAAATGGTTCTTTTTCCAATTGGCAGGCAGTGACTAGTGGGGTACCGCAGGGATCTGTATTGGGACCCCAACTGTACATATTATATATTAATGATTTGGACGAGGAAACTAAGTGTAATATTTCCAAATTTGCAGGTGATGCAAAGTTGGGTGGAAGGGTGAACTATGAGGAGGATGCAGAAATGCTCCAGTGGGATTTGGACTGGCTAAGAGAGGTGGCATATGTATGGCAGATGTAAATAGCAGGGTGTGCAGCGCCAAGAAACAACTCGCTAAACGTACCCAAAACAGGACTCTGTTTCTGTCCCATCAAATCGTGCCCCAGTGTCAGCTGCTAAAAGAAAAATTATCAACCCCACCAAGTGCCCCGAATTGACACTTGTGCAAGTTAATTCAACAGCAAGACTCAGAGAGGTGATACTGTCATGTGAGGGTCCCTTTAAGAAAAGTGTGTTTTATCAAATGGCTGCAGTGATGTCACTGTGTGGGTGGAGCTGGGCTGTGATTCTGTCTTTTACTTTAGTTTTGAGCTAGAAGCTGCTTTGAGGCTCTGAGTTTTTGGGTTTCATTTTCAGTTGGGAGCTGCATTCAAACAAAGAATGTGTATTTTTGGTCTCTCACTCTCTGCATGCTAAGGAATGTCTCCAGACCACTTGATAACTTCAAAGTAATACCTGTTTTTCTGTAAGGAATTAAAACCTACTGTTTTCGTAGGAAAAGGAGGCGGGATTCTCAGCCAGCGGGATTCTCCATTTTGCCGGCGCCCAGGGGTTTCCCGAAGGCGTGGAGCTGTCCCATAGTGGGAAACCCCATAACGGAGAATCCTACCGGCGGGTTGGGGCAAAAAAGTGGCGCGGGGCGGAGAATCCAGCCCAGGGTGTTTGGCTTATGAATGTTGTTGGAAAAGTTATTAAGGGTTACCTATAGAATACTGTATCTTTGGTGGGGTATTTGTGTTGGTAGTTGATAAGTTGTTTACTGTGTGTTTATAAAATGTTAACTGCATTCATAGAATAAACATTGTTTTGTTTAAAAATACTTAAGATCTCTGTTGCATAATACTTGGAAATTAGCCCTTGTGCTCCCCATAATCAAAATCTATTAAAAGTTGTAGGTCAGGTGAACTCCATGATATACTTTGGTGTTCTCTAAACCCAGGCCCAGAACAATACGGGCAGCTGGGCCAAGAGAGAGAGAGAGAGAGAGAAGAGAAAAATCAATGATCAGTGTTCAACCAGCACCATACATGTTTCTAAAACTTTATTCAATAATACTGCCATGGAGAGTATTGGGAATTTTAACTCTGTTAAGATGGTCTATAAATGCAAGTTGTTGTCACTAATTATAAATGAATATATTCTGTTCTTTTACTGGATTTAAGTATATACTTTTTCAGTGCTTCGGGACAGATTTTTTAAAACGTATGCGTCCCTTGATTGTTTTAGTAGGAGAATGGCATGGTTGTTCAAAACACTGGCTGTGGGATTCTCCGCTCCGTCAGCCGTGTGTTCCTCGGCGGCGCATCCTCACCATCTGCGGCAGTGTTCTTCAAACTTTTTTCCGGGAACCCATTTTTACCAACCGGTCAACCTTTGGGACCCAACCTGGTTGACCTTCGCGACCCACGCCGGCCAACGTTCGCGACCCACGCCGGTTGACCTGCACGACCCACCATTTTCTCTTACCTTGTTTGCAGCTGACAAAAATGGAGGAAATAGTTTTGGGTCCCTTTGGCCCTCGTACATGCTCCTCCAATTCAACCTATTGCATGAAGGTGAAGCCTTCCGTTGTCGGAAAGTATGGAGTCTCCATCTGTCCAAAGTTCTGCATTTTTTTCCTGTAAAGTTTTATCAAATAAACCCCCCCGAGCTTGTGGGGAAAAAAATGAATAAAATAAATGAATAAACCCCCCCCCCCCCCCCCCCCCGAACGTGTAAAACAAAAAGCTGTGACCGTTTAAAAAAAAAAAGTGGACGCACTGCGCATGCGTTCCCGATCATCGGTGCGCATGCGCATAGTTTTGCCCATGCGTGCCGATGATCTGGCACGCATGAGCAGTGCGGCCGCATTTTTTTTTTACAGGTTCGTGGTGATTTTGACGGCCGATTGTAGCCGGCGTTATTAACAGCCGGCTGCTGCGGCTGGTGTGCGCAGATTTTCGCGATCGGGAGCGCCGCGACGGACGGCTCCGCGACCCACCCGCGTGGGTGCTCGGGTCGCGCCCCGAGTTTGACAATGCCTGATCTACGGGAGTCTCCATTCCAGCCACTGGACAATGGGATTTCCCATTGTGGCCACCTCATGCCGTCGGGAAACCCACAGACGTGGGTGCTTGACTGAGAATCCCGCCGACAGAGAATCCCGTCTTGGGAGTTTAGGAATTATGCCAGGAATTCCCCCAAACAGAAGGACCAATTTTAAGCCCCTGCACCTGATTGGAATGAGGCAAGCAAGAGGTTAAAACTGGGGAAAGGCCATTTTTCGGTGATAGGAAAGGGAGTAGTTCTGGAGTAGGAAAAGGCCAAAGCTGCATCCCTTCCAAGAGACATGCTCAATTCGATTAGAATCGACTGCTGCCCATGAGTGCCAACTCTGGTTAGATATATTCCTGGCAGTTTCGTCACCCAACCTCCGACCGCCAACCGCCCTGCCCACAACCTCCTGCCTGCACGAATCGTCCACCTGCGTGGCCAGCTGGAAAGCAAGCGGGCTCCTAATGACTCAAATAAATAACACTTGACTGTCAGTCAAACAGCCTTTTATCCCATCTCCAATATTTTTATGACTAATAAGTAAAAACAGTCAAAGGAAAAAGAAAACACACTATTTTTGAATGCCTAATGTTTTCATCCTCCTGGGTGTTGCTTACAGCAGCATCTAGGAGATTAATCATCAATTCCTGGGGATGCCAGGACGCTCCTGGAAGGATGACAATCCTTCTGCTGGCAGAAGGTGCACGGCTCCTTAAAATGGTGGATGCCTGCAAATAATCGGCTAATGTGTCAGGAATTTTGATAGTTTCACCAGAATTTCAGCTTGACATAATAATAGTCTTTATTACTGTCACAAGTAGGCTTACATTAACACTGCAGTGAAGTTACTGTGAAAATCCTCTTGTCGCCACTCCGGCGCCTGTTCGGGTACAGTGAGAGAGAGTTCAGAATGTCCAAATTACCTAACAGCAGTCTTTCGGGACATGTGGGAGGAAACCAGAGCACAAGGAGGAAACCCACGCAGACACGGGGAGAACATGCAGACTCCGCACAGACAGTGACCCAAGTCGGGAATCGAACTCAGATCCCTGGCGCTGTGAAGCAACAGTGCTAACCACTGTGCTACCATGCCACCCTATAACTGCAACCAGTAGAAAAGAGGGTGAGTTATTTATGTTTGTGTGGGGTTTCTTGCACGGGGGGTGGGTGATTGTGCTGAGGCTAGGGCAAGGGGTGGTTTTAATGCCCCTGAATACTTTTGTGTTCCTCTGGAGCTCACAGAACTAACTGACACTTATCCCTTGCAGATCTCTTCAGTTCCTTCACCCATGGAACTGGCCAGAGCCTTGTTCCAACCTAAAATGGGAGCCAGTTTATGCTGTAGGACTCCGATCTCATTAATTAGAAGGGACCTTAAAGATTCAGACACCCTGCTGGAGAAATGTTTCAAAACGGTGCAAGCTGCCTCACAGTGTTAATGGGACAGCATGGCAACCATAATGATGCACTTTCAGGCTTCCTTGGTGAACAAAAAGTGATTCATTTAGTGATCTTCAAGAGCAGCAGCATGTTTGCAGCTAATTCTAAAATATCCCTGCCGAAGATAACTTCTCCCCCCCCCCCCCCCCCCTCCCCCCCCCCCCCCCCGGGGTGATTCCCCTCTCTGAGACCCCATTGGTCACGCAGGTCAGATGACCTTACTCTGCTGTGTTTTCCTTAAAAAGATGATCACCACAGCAACCCATCCAATTTTGAGGCTATAAGCATCCCATCAGGTGCAAAGAGTGAAATCCAACTGCACCTTATCTACGATCTACTGAAGTCACAGGATAAAACTGTGCTATTAAGGTTGGATTCTACAAGCTATATCCCATACTTCACTCTAAGTGGGACGTCATCACCTTATGATGAAAACAGAACAGCAAGAGGATGAAGAAATGATAGAGGAACATAGGAACAGGAGTAGACCCTTGAGCTATTGTATAGGATCATGTTTGATCTGCACCTCAACCCCATTGACCCACCTTTGACCCACATCCCTTGATAGCCCCATACCTAATATCGCTCTCAATCTCAAAAGCTTCAATTGGTTCTCAACATCCATGGCTCTTTATTGGGGTTAGGGACTTCCAAATTACCACTAGACTTTGTGTGATGACATGCTCTCACTCATTGTCCATGTCTATATGCTGCACTATATGTGACATATATCAAAAAACTTTAACCACTCTGGCTCAACAGGTGGATAATTCATGAATAACCTGTACCGAAACAGGACAACATCTTCACAGTATCTGTTTAGTTCGGCACAACAGGCAGAGGGGGTATTTTGAGATTATGTCATCTGTGCAAAGGTGAGAAAAGAAGCTTTAAATTCTGAAATTAGTGTTTCCAAATATGCCACAATTTCCAGGAGGTTATGGTCTCTTGCGAATGCAGCATGAATTATTCATGTTGGTTATGAAAACAGATGATCAATTTTGCACAAAGTGTGACAGCTGCTCCAGCAATACCTCTTTATTAAAACAAAGTCTATAAACTGCCCAGTTTCATCTTTGCCTGGCTCCCACGAGTGCGCCAGAATAAGCCATAAAAACTCTGCTACATCTTCACTGTGCTGCTCACTCAGCACATTAGGGGAACCTAGGGGGCAGTTTGATATATAGAGGAAGAGGATTTGGGTCATTTTGCCCATTGAGCTTGTTCAGTCATTCAATTACATTATGGCTGATCGGCAACCAAATGCCCCATTCGCCCCATTATCCTGTACGCCTTTGGGCGACAAAAATCTATTCATCTCAGAATTAAAATGTACAATTTGCAATACATTTTGGTAGGAGGAGAGATGAGCAAGAGGAACCATATGATATAATTTTATAGGGAGTAGGAATAAAGAGATCTGTGGGTGGATGTATGCAGATCTCTAATGGTGACAGAACAAGTTGAGACGGCTGTTACAAAAGCATATGTGATCCTTGGCTTTATTAATAAAGGAATGGCAAACAAAAGCAAATAGGTTAAACTCTATAAATTACTGGTTAGACCTCAGCTGAAGAACTGTGTTCAGTTTTGGATGCCCCACTTTAAGAAGGATGGCAAGGCCTTGGAGAGATTTAATGGATCAGTTCCAAAGTAGAGTCATACTGGATTCTAAATATGATTCCCCTTCTCTCTCCACAGATGCGTTTTTCCAGAATTTTCTGTTTTTATTTGAAGATGCTTGTATTGAAGCTGAGGGTGGTTTATGATGTGTATGGTGCTACATAATATAAATTCAGGTTGTTATTGATCAATAGTAAGTAAAGTCGCCACAGTGCCAGATTACCATAGGTTGTCTTTCCATAGGTTGAGGGGGAGAGCTGACTGGCAGTTATTTAACCTGGGGATCATCACACTTCAGGTAAGGGGCAAGGTTGAGAAGCTAGGGCCTTCATGAATAACTTCAACCGATACGGGAATTGAACCCATCCTGTTGGCATTGATCTACATCACAAACCAGCTGTCCAGCCAACTGAGCTAAACTGGATTAATATAGAGAAAATGCTTCCGGTGGTAGATGAGTCAATAGCCAGGAGACACATACTTAAGATGGTTGGGAAAGGAACATGAGGCAAGGTAAGGAAACATTTTCTCACGCAGCGGGTTGGTATGATCTAGAATGTCTTACCTGAAAGAGTGGTGGAAACAGATTTGATAACATTCCAAAGAGAATTTTATTGATACCTGATGAGAAAAAGATACAAGGCTACGGAGAAAGAGCAGGGGAGTGGGATTGATTGGATAGCATTACTATAGAGCCAACATTGGATCAATGGACCAAATGGACTCCCTTTGCATTATATCATTCCATTATTCTAAGATCAAAGCCTATTCCTGACTGAAATTCTAATAACTGAACACAGCATTGCCATTACCGCAATCAAATATCAGCCTCAGTGGACGAGTGCTCATGCCTCTGACTCAGATTTTGAATTCAACTCTCATGCAGAGACCTCAGCACAAAATCTAGGCTGGCACTCCAGTATTTTGCAAAAGACCACAAGATGTAAGTGCAGAAGTAGGCCATTTGGCCCATCGAGTCTGATCTGCCATTCAATGAGACCATGTCTGATCTTATAATCCTCAACTCCACTTTCCCACCTTATCCCCATAACCCTTGATTCCCTTACTGATTAAAAACCTGTCTATCTCAGCCTTGAACAAACTTAACGATCCAGCGTTTACAGCCCTCTGAAGTAAAGAATTCCACAGATTCACTACCTTGAGAGAAGACATTCGTTCTCATCTGTCTTAAATGGGCAACCCCTTACTCTGAGATTATGCCCCCTGGTCCGAGACTCTCCCACCAGGGGAAACAACTTCTCCGCAACTACCCTGTTAAGCCCCCTGAGAATCCTACATGTCTCAATAAGGTTGCCTCTCATTCTTCTAAACTCCAATGAGTACTAAGAAAGTGCTTTCTTTCAGATGAGATGTTAAACTGAGTAAAGTGTTGGGTGCTCTGAGATACAGATGAACCAACACGGTTGCGATTGGTACAACGCAGTTTTATTCTGTTAAACTATTTATACAACAAACTTGGTACTCAGCACGTGGTGACTGTGTGAGTGTCTGGCTTTGAGGTCCTTGCCCTGTGCTGTCTCCTAATGAACTGCCCAGGAAGTGTTGTGTTTCTTATTTTGTACTGTGTATGCTCTTGTCTGTGATTGGCTGTCGTGTTATGTGTGCTAATTGGTCCGTTGCTCTGTCTATCATTATGTATATGTTTATGTGCTGTGATGTTCACTTGAATATCATGACATCCCCCCCATTTTTTTACAAGATTATGTGCCTACGTGGTTAGAAATAGAAATGTGTCCTGAGTGTAGCTAAATGTGTGTGTGCGTGTAATATTTACAGCATGTACATGGGGCTTAACTATATACAAGGGGCGATGTTGGGTGTGACATGCTAACGACGTTGTACCATAACAAAAAGAAAACAACGTGGAAATGTGGAACAATAAAACAAATGCCTGTAACGAGAAAAACATAGACATGTTAAAACAGTGGTTGCAAGAGTTCAATGTGTAAACAGTCTCATAAGTCCAGTCTAGTAGGTGGGCGACGAATTCGGGTTGACCGTCAGGGTGGCACACCATTCATCGTCCGGATTGATTCTGTTGACCCGGTTCCCATCAATGACCGCAACCCGGAAGGCGTCTTGGTCATCGGTGTCATCGGTTTGGATGTCGTAATGTGGAGGCTGAATGGTCCGCACGTTCCTGCGAGGTTGTTGGAGATGCGGAAGATCAACAGGTTGAGCTGCTCGACAGTAAGCAGTGTAGTGGCCCACCTTGCCACAGCGTAGGCATTGTCCGGTTTTTGCAGGACATTGCCCTTTTAAATGTGCAGCTACACAGTTGCCGCACGTCGTGACGTCATGGCGTTCGTTACGCCACTGCGCATGCGCAGTTCGGTCTTGCGTCGAGCGCGCCTGCGCATCACGTCCCTCAGTGTTGCCGTAGGTTTTCGCGCGCACAAGCGCGGGAGGCCTCGAAAAGCGCGCGAAACGGCCGCCCTCGTCCGGGCCGCGGGCCGGGAGAAACCCGATCGCCTGGACCCGTTCGGCCTCGTGGGTCGCCTGGCTCTCCGATCCGGTCGCGTAGGACCCCCTCCACGCCGATACGGTCGCCTGAAATTGGGCATAGCGGCTAGTTGTGTTCTCATGCAGGACACAGACTTCAACTGCAGATGCTAAGGTCAGGCCTTTTATTTTTAGAAGCTGCTGGCGTAGGCTGCCAGAGGCAACCCCAAAAACGATCTGGTCCAGGATCATGGACTCTGAGGTGGTGTCGTAACCGCAGGACTGCGCGAGTATGCGGAGTTGCGTCAGGAAGGACTGAAAGAGCTCATCCTTACCTTGCAGGCGCTGCTGGAAGACATACCTGTCAAAGCTCTCGTTGACCTCAACGTTGAAGTGTTGGTCGAGCTTGAGGAGGACCGTGTCATACTTAGATTTGTCCTCGCCTTCTGCGAACATCAGGGCGTTGTAGACATGGATGGTGTGCTGACCTGCAGTGGTGAGGAGGATGGCAATCTTCCTTTTGTCCGAGGCGCCCTGTTTTTCGTTGGCTTCCATAAAGAGTTTGAAGCGCTGCTTGAAGAGCGTCCAATTTATGCCCAGGTTCCCAGCGACTTGCAACGGCTGCGGTGTGTTGACGGTATCCATGGCACAGGATGGCAGATTTGTGGGTAGGTTTCGATTCACTTCTGGTATCATGAAGTGTTGGGTGCTCTGAGGTACAGACGAACCAACACGGTTGCGATTGGTACAACGCAGTTTTATTCTGTTAAATTATTTATACAACAAACTTGCTACTCAGCACGTGGTGACTGTGTGAGTGTCTGGCTTTGAGGTCCTTGCCCTGTGCCGTCTCCTAATGGACTGCCCAGGAAGTATCGTGTTTCTTGTTTTGCACTGTGTATGCTCTTGTCTGTGATTGGCTGTCGTGTTATGTGTGCTAATTGGTCCGTTGCTCTGTCTATCATTATGTATGTGTGTATGTACTGTGATGTTCACTTGAATATCATGACACTGAGGTCCTGTCTGCTCGACGAGGTGAACATCCACGGTTAAGTTCTGTATAAAGACGGCCAGGTATGGTGCCGACAGCACAGGCCCGGCTGGGATCTGATGAATATTGTAAATACTGGAGTGTTGTAATAAACCAAGCTTTCTTTAAACTTCACGGTTTGGACTCATTTGTGATCTGCAAATTAAACATTCTATTGGATCTCGACTGTGCATTTCTTTCCATCCCCCTTTCTCTCAAACAGTTCACTACAAGATCATATTGAGTCAAACACGGGACTGTCAAAGCCACATGGGTGTTCAACATTGAGTTCAACAACTATAGACTGTGAACTTTCTCCTCCCATCTTAAACCCTTTAAAAAAAATACCCCATACATGTATTGCCTCAATGCAACCCCCCACTCTCTACACCAAGCCACCTTGTTGCAATCTCTCACAGCTACAGTTTAATATCCAACACATTTCTCCCTCTCTTTGGTTCCCATGAAGAGCAGAACGGAGTCTAAAAGTTAACTCAGTTTTCTCTCCGCACAAATGCTGCCGCCAGACCTGCTAAGGTTTTCCAGCATCCTCTGTTCTTGCGGATGTCATATTATCCTTGCCTGAAACCATATCAGTTGATCACCATTGTCATCACAATCACAAATTGTTGCCTCCATCCCAGGTCACAAGATTTATAAATCTCTTAAACAGCACCGCAATGTGCAATAAAGGCAAAATACTGTGGATGCTAGAAATCTGAAATGAAAACGGAAAATGCTGGATAAACTCAGCAGGTCTGTCAGCGTCTGTGGAGAGTTACCCGTTCGAGTCCAAGATGACTCTTCTTCAGAACCCGTGTAACTTGCTAATCTCCTCCTGCTGCAGTCTCAAAGAAGACAAGTGGGCTACCCGCAGCCACGAGCTGGCAGGCTGACAGATCAACGTTGTCAGAGGGACGAGAGAGGTCTGTCAGCCCAGTTGGACTGGTTTGTGATCTCAGGGTAAAGGAGGCATCTGGAAGGGAAATAAGGGTGGGAGCTAAGAGAAAACAAAGTTTGTTTTCTTGTCCAATGTTTCCTTCTATTTTGCTGGACATACTGAATCTTTCTGGGACACAACTCCTTGGGTGATAGGAGCTGGTAACATTTCGCCAAGCGGCTACATTTTGTATGACTATCTAGTCAGTGTCAACCTCGCCAGTGATGGCATTCTCACCTCTCAATTGGAAGGTTAAAGGTCTACTCTAAAGACTTGGTAACACAATCGAGGCTGTCCCATCATTGCAGTACTAGAAACCCAAGCTGATTTAATTCCCACTCCCAATGAGGCCAATTATCATTCTGCACTAGTTTGTGAAAGGAGACCAAAACTGGAGGTCACAAATGTAAGACAGCTACTAAAGATAAATCCAATAGGGAATTCAGATGAAACTTCTTTACTCAGAGAGTAGTGAGAGAAGCAGGCGAGGAGGAAGGTTTTGAGGCCAAATCACTGAGTGTCTTTAAGACAGAGATAGATAGGTTCTTGATTAATAAGGGGATCAAGGGTTATGGGGAGAAGGCAGGAGGATGGGGCTGAGTGACCTAATCTGCTCCTATGTCTTATGGTCTTTCCTATGAACAGCCTGACTGTGAAGACCTGCTGGGACTCTGGTTCCTTTAGCAAGTCATTTCATCATCATTATTGCTCCACAATTCTCCACCTATGGCTACTACGTTCAATCATTGTACACTCTTGGTCCTGAAATAAAAGTCACCAACACAAACAAATTCCATAATAACGTTATCCAACAACATCCAACAATGGGGCAGCACGGTAGCCTTGTGGATAGCACAATTGCTTCACAGCTCCAGGGTCCCAGGTTCGATTCCGGCTTGGGTCACTGTCTGTGCGGAGGTTGCACATCCTCCCCGTGTGTGCGTGGGTTTCCTCCGGGTGCTCCGGTTTCCTCCCACAGTCCAAAGATGTGCGGGTTAGGTGGATTGGCCATGCTAAATTGCCCTTCGTGTCCAAAATTGCCCTTAGTGTTGGGCGGGGTTTCTGGGTTATGGGGATAGGGTGGCGGTGTTGACCTTGGGTAGGGTGCTCTTTCCAAGAGCTGGTGCAGACTCGATGGGCCAAATGGCCTCCTTCTGTACTGTAAATTCTATGACAATACATGCAGAACTGAGCAATCCACTCTTGTGTATCTCCCCTTAATGCCTGTGTTATGGCTGCCTTAGTTATCCTGGTGTTCCTACATGGTGCTGACAGAACTAAAGGCTTCCATGTGGACAGAAAAGGCCATGTATAGTGGTTGGCGCTGTTCCTTGCACATTTCTTGAATCTTCCAGGCAGTGAAGAACATGCCTGTGATGCCTCTTAATGGGCAAACATTGCACTACGACTCTAGATGGACTTGCTCAGTCACTGGGAGTAATGGTTGAGGAGGATCATTGCAGTGATCTCCTTTGTGACAGACAATAGGCTGACTCCTCTGTACTTACCACAATTGGACTTGTCTTCCTTCTTGTCTATAGTCATGCTCGTCATCCTAAATGAGGGATATAAAATGAAACGTACCCACTGACTCCTGGGAGACCGGGGCTTGTGACTGACCAAATGGAGCAGGCTGATTCGAGAAGGCACTGAACACATTGAGAGACTCCGTCAGGAACATGCACTGGCAAAGTCAAGGCATTGGAGTGAGTGCACAAACCTCCAAACAACCCATCCATTCAACCTTTCAAACACCACCTTCCCCTCATGTGGCGTAGTCTGCAGATCGTGCATTGGATTTATCAGCCAGTTCCTAACTCATTGAATCAGAGTGGAAGCCAGTCTTCGATCCAGAGGGACTGCCTAAGAAGAAGACAGAGTGTTGGCTAATGTCTGCAGCATAACTGGTGGAAGGCTGATGTTGTTCACTGGGGGAGACGGCAGAAGGTCTTGCAAGATGACTTTGAGCAGCTATGGGTCTTGAGGCCTTTTCTTTGGACTGCACCATCTTGGCATGGGCGCTAAGAATCTGGGCTGGCTGACAGAGAGTAACCAGCAAGGACACTGACAGAGTGAGAGTCTGGGAGCATGGCTTCTGCCATGCTGAGAGAGGACAGTGGGTTTACAATCCAAAGGCCCACAGCCACTGCCCCAGTGCCGTGTTTCAGCAATTTGAGTAATCTGCTAGAATGGTTTGGACTAGTGTGAGGCCGCTTCATACACCTTTCAGCATTGAGATCCATAGCAGCGGTGGCAGCAGTCTGAGCTTGCTGGACAGCAAGCATGGCCTTCTACTGCAGTACTGAGATGATGGGTAGCCTCTGCAGTGGAAGCTGAACTGTCACTCACCAGACACTGCATCATGATTTGGTCCACAATTGCTGTCGTGGAGTTGACCACCACTTCCAATCTGGGGAGAATGGCTTCCAAGCTCTGCACAAAGCCCTGTGCGTGTTGTAGCTGGTCTCCCCCATGTTCCCTGGCAGTGACAGGAGGCTGTCTGGCAGACCTGCCAATGATCCAAGCATGTCGGAGTGCATGTTCCTCAGCAATGTCTTCTAGGTTGCCCCATTGCAGTTCCCATCCGAGTCCCCTCCAGCAGAGCCTATCTGTGACCTTATGCTCTGGGGAGCTGTCCTTTTCCTCTGACCTATCCACACATACCAGCTGACAAATCACATTCAGATCATGTCCCTCTACCACCCTCTAAAGTACATGCAGTGCCAGTGTCTGAGCTGGTGGCTGCATGTGTCAGATCAAGTGACTGTATTTCTTCATTGGGGAAGTGCGGTGCGACCCTGGCTACCCACGTGGACCATTGCACTTCTTGCAGCACTGCTGTCAGATCCTTAGAGTGGCTCTGGGAGTTAACCTTGCAGGCTACCTGCTTGGATTCCTTTCCCACGGTGTGCCTAGAGCGTCTCCTGGATCCCTGTGAAAGCATGACCTCTCCGCCCCATTGATCTCCTGGACTAAGGCCTCTGCTGCCCCATCCCAGAAGCTGGGTGACCTCTCCCTTGGCTGCTGCTCCATTTGGTGTGCTTTTCCTTGCAGTCACTTGCACTATTGGCATTCAACAGTAGTTTCTGTGTAACGAGTGACATTTACTTTTAAGAGGGGCAGGCTACCTTTAAGAGGGACCAGCTAACCGGAACACATCACCATTTGCACGGCTGGGCCCCGCGTTGAAGATCCCACCAACCAGCAGTACATTTGTGTTTGGCTAAACACTGTGGCCTGCCTCAATGGGACTGGGTGTCAGCTCATCATGAATTGTGATCCGTGTGCTCGAAAGCGGCAGCAATCCAAATCTTAGTCCTTAAAGTGATGGAAATGTCCAACTGAAGCAAAAAAAATGGTTCATGTTTTAATTGAAGCCTATTCAGCTGAGAATGTTAAGCTCGCTTTTCAGATGCTGAATTATTGCCCCATGATCCCAGTATTTAAGCTGCAGCTCAATGAGTAGCCACACAACTTGCTTCTGAATCAGAATATCACCCTGAGCACAACATCCAGGCTGACACTCTCATTCTGTACTGAGGGAGTGCTACATTGCTGAATGGTGCCCTCTTCTGGGTGAGATATTAAACTGAGGCCCCGACTGCCCTCTCAGAGGGATGTAAAATATCCCATGGCAATACTTTAAAGAGGAACAGTGGAGGTGTCTGGCTAATACTTATCCACAAGCCAACTCATTGTCACTGCTGTATATGTGATCTTGCTGTGTGCAAACTGGTGGCTGCATTTCATATATTATAACAGGAGCCATGAAGCATTTTCGGACAAGCTGAGGCTGTGAAAGACGCCATGTAAATGCAAGTTTTCTCTCCCTTTCTCTTTGCAGATTTTTATCTATCCATCTGTACAAATGAATTGGAAGGTTGACATGGCGTTTACTCTTACTCAAAGTTCTTCAGAGGGCCACAGTTTGTGTGTGTTAAATTTGGACGAGAGAAACCATCGTGTAATTGCTCTTGAGGAACTTGTTATTTTCCATTGAAAATGATTGTTGATCTTTGCCAGCTTTACCTGACAATTGATCTCATGACCTGGCCCACTTTCTTGTGCAATCTATCCGATGAGGAAATTAGCTTTAGGCAAGGTTGAGCTAATATACTTTGAAACTGAACTGGACCTGTATTAAATTTGCTATGGGTCCCTATGGGTTCAGGAACATATTCTAGTTGCACAAAATGGATAGCAACCAGATGGATTTGAAATACAAAAATGTGGAAGTTATGCTACATTTTAAAACTCTACCACACCTAGAACAACACCCCCACAACTACCCCCCACACAGGACTCCCGAACTCCAAGAGATGACACCCCTGATAGGAACTCTCCAACCCACAGCATTCCCCAACTGAAGAGGGACCCCCTCCCCCACTCCTCCCCCCAGCCCCAACCAGGCCCGATTCTCACTCCCTCCTCCTCCCCAGAACCACCCTCCCCATGCCCCTTACACATCACCTCACCTAAGGCCTGACAGCACCCCCACTCCCCCGAGGTCTGACACCCCATGAGGCCCAACAAGCTCCCCATCCCTCCACCCCCAAGCCCAACCTGACCTAACCCCTTACCTCCAATCAACTCCCCCAACCTGGGATCCCCCATCCCCTCTAACCCTCCGATCTCTAAATCCTCCTGCCCCAATCTCCCCCGCGTCCAAACTTCGACACCCCAAGTTCTGACTTCTGACTCCCTGAGCTCCGACCTCTCTGACCACTCGAACCTCCAACCCTCCCTGATCTCCTACGATCCCGGAATTCACCCCTCCGTCCTCCACCCCTCCATTGTCCAACATCTCCCAAATCCTAGACACTTACCTTGTACACACCTTTTCCCTGGCATGTCAAGAACCTTTAATCTTCACTGGACATTTAACTTAACTGGTTAATGGCAGCTAGTGTTGTAAAAAGGGGTTGTGGCCTCCTCCCCTTGACAGAGCTGCTCTTTGACCCTGGGCCCCGTGTTGCTCTGTACTGCTTGGATCTGGCTCGACCTGAGTTGGAAGGTCGGGCAAGACAGGTTGGGACAAATATTCAGGTAAAAAAACTAGGAGCGGAGTGGCAATTCAATGCTGATTGCCACTCCAAGGAGGTTCCAGCACTTTGCAATTCCAAACAGTTTTCCGTTTCTACTTTGGTTTTGTCTGCAACGCAGACTAACATCCGTAATCCACCAACATTTATGGATGCGGTTTGCTGGATGAATGCAGCTCGAACAACACTCTAGAAGCTTGACACCATTCAGGACAAAGCAACTTGCGTGATTGGCATCCTATCCACAAACATTCACTCCCTCCACCACCGACGCACTGCAGCAGCTGTGTGTACCATTTACAAGATGCACTGCAGCAACTCACCACTAGGCGGCACATCCGTAACCCACAACCATTACCATCTGGGAGAACAAGGGCTGCAAACACATGAGAACACCACTACCTGGAGGTTCCCCTCCGAGTCACTCATTATCCTGACTTGTAAATATATGGCTGTTCCTTCACTGTTGCCGGGGCAGAATCCTGGAACTCCCTCCCGAACAGCACTGTGGGTGTACCGACACCTCATAGACTGCAGCGGTTCAAGAAGGCAGTTCACCTTGACCTTCTCAAGGGCAATTAGAGATGGGAAATAAATGCTGGCCTAGCCCAAATCCCATGACTGAGTTTTTTAAAAGCAATGTGATAATGAGCAGGCAATCTGTTTTTTGTGATGTTGATTGGCGGATAGATATTAGTCAAGACACCAGGCATACCGCCCTTGTTCTTCTTCGAAATAGTGCCGGAAGGTCTTTTACTGGATGGGACCTTGGTTTATCGTCTCAGCTGAAAGACGGCAGTTCTGACAGTGTAGTGCTCTCACAGATCTGCACTGGAGTGTCAGCTGTGAATTACGTGTTCAAGCCCTGGAATGTGACGTGACGCTGTGGAACCTTGGGAGGGATTCTCCGTCCCGCCGCTTCAGTTTTCCGGTGCAGCGCACCCCCGCCGGCAGCAGGATTCTCCGTCCCAGCAACCGGCCAATGGGGTTTCCCATTGTGAGCAGCCCAACGCCGTCGGGAAAAGCCCGGGCCTGGGTGCACTGCCTGCGTAACGGAGAATCCCGACAGTGGAGAATCCAGCCCCTTGTGTTTCAGAGGCAAGAGTGGTACTAACTGAGCCATGGCTGATACGCTCACGGCTGAGAGATTGAGATCTTCAAGAATAGCCAGAGGGTACTGCTGAACTGTAAATCATTGAGTCCCCACAGTGCAGAAGGAGACCGTTTGGCCCATCGAGTCTGCACCAACCTTATGCTAGAGCACTCTACCCATGTACACTCCCCCATCCACCCCAACCTATCCCTGTAACATCAACTGCACATCTCTGGACAGCAATTTAGCATGGCAATTCCACCTAACCTGCATAGCTTTGGACTGTGGGAGGAAACTGGAACACCCGGAGGAATCTCTCGCAGATACAGGGAGAACATACAAACTCCATGTGATGATATGCATAAGCAACTATGTAATAGTAATATATACAACTTCCAACCAGCAGGTGGCAGTAGAGAACAACCACATGACTCTGTTACCTCGAGGAGTCTGGAGATAGTCATCGTAGTGGATAGTCATATTTGTAGTAGCTCTTGGATAATTTATAATAGTTGGTAGTTTTTGATAGTATCTCATGTTTATCTAACCCACGTAATTATGTAACAATAAACATTTAACTAGTCACAGAACTAGATGTTCTCTAGTGCATGATTCCTCCCATCCAAGCACCAGAACTTCGCTCCACACAGACAGTCACCCAAGGCCGGAATTGAACCCGGGTCCCTGGCACTAGAGGTAGCAGTGCTAACCACTGTGCCACCATGCTACTGGATCTGATTATAACAGTCTTTTCCTGCATTACAACAGCGAGTAAAGTACTTTATTGACTTTGGGATGTCCTGTCATGTTAAAAGGTGTTATATAAATTTATATATTTCTTTCCTTTTATCTTGGAGACCATGGGATCCCTGTAGCCATTCTGATTGTTTGAGGGCTGGGAGGCTAGTCACAGCAGCATATCCATTTGTTACTCCTGACCTCAGGGCAACACAGCCACTGAGAGTCGGAGGATGTGAATGAATGCCCATTTGAGACACGGACACTGCACCTAACTGCAGCAGCAGCCCAGGCTTTAGGCCTCCAGCAAAGCCCCTAAAACATCCCAGGGTAACTAATAATAAATGGACACAAATAGTTGTCCATTCCTTTTTCCTGACCTCTGCATGAGGGGCTTGAGCACTCCCCACTTAGATCTCATAATGAAACTAACGGTGATCAGCGGCAGAATTCTCTGTTCCTGAGACTAGGGGTGGGATTCTCCGGCTGCCTGGTGACCGGAGAACCCCGCCTGAGGTCAATGGACTTATTCATTGTTCGCGTCCTGCCCGTGGCAATCTTGCGGCGGGTGGGGCGGAAGAATCCAGCCTTAAGTGTTGACTCGGGGTCAAGATTCGTGAACTTCCACAACAGCAAAACTGGCGCCCTATCTGGATCAATTCAGCGATTGTTAAGGGGCCAGCGCCAGAACCACATGGAAAACAATCGATTCCAATAAGAAATGGTGGGGGATTCACCGAGTCCGTGATTGACACTCGGGAGGCTGACAATCTGCAGCTGCATATTCATACTTCACTCCCCACACACACTCATCCCAGTCAACAAGATGGCACTGATTGTACTGCTGCGCGTCTATCCCACTGATGGGTCGGCTGGGGCCAGAGGGCACCAGGGGTGTGGCCTGGGGGGAAACCCAGGTGACCTGTGGCCCTAAGTTCACTGTGGCAGTCAGCGGCGTGCGCAGCTGCATGGCTGTCCTGCAGACTACGGCGGTGTTCCGTGCCTGTCCACCATGACCCCACAGTCACGTCCTGGCCATCCCCCGCTACTCCCCCAGCCCTGGCAGAAACTCCTCCGACCAGCGGCATGACTGTCGGCAAACAATGGCGATGTTGGACAATTTCCCTACCTCCTCTCTCTCCCTCAGCAGCGATGGCGCCTGTTTCACAATTTTTAAAAGCACAAGTGAACCTCGTCGCCGGGAATTTGCCCCAGTGGAGGCGGAGTTCGCGGAGCCCCCGGAGAATATCGGGCCGGGCCCGCTAATGATATGCCGTGTGTTTACTGTACATGCATTCTGGAACGTGTTGACGCTGGTATCGAGGTGATGGAGAATTGCGATTTGCCATGAAACCAGCGCCCGCCACGATTTCGACGTCAGAAGAGATTCTCCTCCCAATTCCATTTTCTGCGGCATCAGCCGATGGAGCATCGTGTCCCAGACATTTGCAGGACTTGTAACAATTTCCCACACAAATATAAAACATTCTAGCACCGTAAAAAGGATGATTGTCATTGGAAGAAATTACCTGATCCACTCATCAGGGAGATGGTTTCTAGCCAGGAGCAGTGGCAGCAACCAATTAACCCAAAGTTATCAAGGTCTTTCTCAATTACATTGGCTCGGATCCTATTTAGGGCACCTCTGTGGGGGGGGGGGTCACTTTATTTAGGGGATCTCTGCAGGGGCGGCATTGGGGGAATGGTCTGGTGGAGGTGGGGTGGACAGATCTGGCATTCTGGCATGGTGTGGGAGGAGGGTGGCCCATCGGGTGGACTTTGGGGGCAACTCCCTTAGGGGGTTACCCACTTCGCCCACGGCGAAGTCCACCATGTCAGGACCATACTGGTAAATACCAGCAGTGGTTAGTGCCCATGTGGCCCCGAGAAACTGAGGTTCTGCAATGTCATTCGGGCCCATATGCATCAATTTGCATACTCCTACTGGTATGCGGGCATGAACCCCGATCCCGCCGCGCCAATGGGGGCCCGGGGCATCGATCCGGCTTTTACCCCAGACGCTGCATTCTCTGCCGCATCGGTAACCTCGCTACCGGCGGCAGGGAATCCAGGCCTTTGTCTCTGCACCGTCCCAAGGAGTGTGTACATCAGCCAGTCTGGAATGTGTAACCTCTGTGACCTTTAAGGAAGAATCCACAAACTGTTTCGTCTTTGCGACTGAATTAAACAAAAGGAGCTCAAACTTTGCAGGCTTCAAGCCAGGAAAATGGACAAAATTCAAGCACATGGCCTCCAGGTGAGCAAAGGCGGACACAATCGGAACAGGTCTCCCCAGTGTACAGTGGCTAATATTGTGATATGTTTTAGTATTTATTTTCCTCACCTTTATATCTTGGAATTTTTGATGTGTTATTATGGTATCAATTAAATTTCAGCATTATGTCAAAAGACGTGCAGAAAAATGTTTGAACAGATTGGACGGTTTAACTTATAGCATTTGTTGGTTCCCCATTGATGACGTTTTGCCATTTCCTGGTTGCCCAATGATCAAGAAGAGTACTCGCAATTGTATAGCCTCTTATCTTACCCTCAGGACATCCTGAAAGAATTTGCTGTTACTTTTGAGGGGCAGTGACTGTCATGTAGTCAAACATTGTGGTCAATTTACACCCAGCAAGATTACAAAAGAGCACACAAGATGAATTACGAGTAGGATTTTACTGCTTGACAAGTACCGATTGGTTGGTTTTCCACCTTCATAATCACATTTCAGTCAATCAATACTCTCCATTTAACAGTAATTTGTTGTCTGTTTAATATTGAGCTATTCACAGTTCCTGCCACAGTCAAAACCACATATGCGACAGAATGTGATAGGTATGTGCTCGTTGTAAGGTTGAAATTAAGCACAATAACTTGTATTATAAATGGTCAAATTGTAAACAGGATTCCTCACAGCCTAATGTTGGAACAACTGAAAATTTATAAATGTAAAAAGGAAGTCCAAATATGACCAACTAGCACATTGAGAATGCAAATTATGCTCCTTCCAGCAATCTTGCCGTGGCTGGATTATTTCATGACAAAATTGTTTTAGGAGATTAAAGCTTCTAATAGGAAACATGGGCCTGATGGACCAAGTGTGGCCATGCAAATATATTAGAAAGGGGCGACGTACTTTGTGATGATATGCATAAGCAATCGTGTAAATAATAATGTATATGACCTCCAACCACTAGGTGGCAGTGGAGAACAGCCACGTGACTCTGTACTTCAAGGAGTCTGGGGACAGTCGTGATAGTGGATAGTCATATTTGCAGTAGCTCCAGGACAATTTATTATAGTTGTTTTTTTGATATACTTCTCATAGTTATCTAAACCGTGCATTTATTTTATAATAAACATTTAACAGGTCAAGAACTAGACGTTCTATTGTGCATGACTCCTACCGGCCAAGCACCAGAACGTAACATACTTAAAGAAATCAAACGTGCACTCCAAAAAGCAAAACAGGGGACATTGGGTGAGATCAAGAAATGCCCATTCTGGCATAATGGGCGCAATTGGGCAGCACGGTAGCACAAGTGGATAGCACTGGGGCTTCACATCGCCAGGGTCCCAGGTTCGATTTCCCGCTGGGTCACTGTCTGTGCGGAGTCTGCACGTTCTCCCCGTGTCTGTGTGGGTTTCCTCCGGGTGCTCCGGTTTCCTCCCACAGTCCAAAGACGTGCAGGTTAGGTGGTTTGGACATGATAAATTGCCCTTGGTGACCAAGAATGTTGGGAAGTGAAGGCTTAAATGGGTCGGTGCAGATTTGATGGGCCAAATGGCCTCCTTCTGCACTGTATGTTCTATGGTCTATGTAATTCTCCAGCCCCGTTATGCTCTCGCTCAAGTGTAACAAGGTCAGTGAATAGTGGGAGAAGCCAAAAATGAGATCCGCGTCAGGCGCCAAAAGGTTTTCGATGCAACTGGTCCGCTCCCGTAGGCAAAATCGGGATCTCGTCATAGCGTGGCGAGAAACCAATAATAATAATAATCGCTTATTGTCACAAGTAGGCTTCAATGAAGTTACTGTGAATAGCCCTTATCACCACTTAAACCCCATTTCCACACAATTAATGGGAGCGACCCCATATCCAATGACCTCCTGTCATTCAGAGGCCTCCCCAGCAAGTGTTCACGCTGGCGCCGATTAGTAGTCCTTTGGAAATATGTGAACCTGGTGGAAGGGCTTCTGTGGGGAGCTGAGAGGTGAGTAGCCATCTCTGCTCACAGGCAACGAGCCCGGGGGCGCTGGGATTGCCACCCCAGTGCTCAGTGGGAGGTGGGGGGGCACTCGGCTGGGGGTGGGGGACTCTCTGCAGGGGTGGGCCACCTTGGGAGAGTGGGGGGCGGGCGCTGGCGGAGCAACCAGGGATCAACCGCTCGTGGTACCACCATACCAACCCATGGATCATGTGTACCTGTTCCGGGGGCATCCCTTGTCCCTGCCCGACTGCTCCAACGACCACACATAACCCCTACCGACTGCCGAGGCCTCTGGCTGAGCGGCTGAAGGCCATTGCCAATAGGGAATTGCTAATTGTGGGTAAGTGAGCACTTCACAGATGTCAAGTGGGTGCCCGTGGGTGGGCGGGCATGTGGGAGGCATTGTCTAGCATCCCAATTACACCCCCTACCTAGAAAACCACCCCCCCCCCACACCCCATCTCCCCCTCCCCCGGTGCCTTTAGAGATCCTCAACGTGCTTTGCCTTCCTAGTCCTACCGCTATTTCCAGGTGTTTCCCCAGGATGCACATATGATGTGGAGGCTACCAGCTGTCTACCACATCCCATGGCCTTTGCTGCCCCTGGTGGGCATCCTCTGGGGGCTCTGGGGCCGGAGAGCCCGGCTCACTTGTCGGCGGCACATGAACAGCCCTGCCGCCCTGTCCCATGTGCTAGCTGTGGGACACGGCCTCATCAGAGGGGTGGAGCTGGTGGCGGGTCCAGGTTGGCACTCAGGCCCTGGGGTTCACCTGGGGATAGAGTGGCAGCTGGTTCGAGCCCCGGATGCCCCTGCATCATCTGGCTCTGCCAGCCCTGGAGGTTCCCCTGGTCCGCACCATTGTGTCTATACCCTCGGCGATGCTCCTCAGTGACTGGGGACATGCTCTTCAGCCCCTCAGCCATGCCCACCTGCGACTGGTACAAGCTCTGCAGCCCCTCAGCCAAGCCCATCTGAGAATGGGACATGTCCCGCAAAACCTCATCAAGGTCAGCCTGGCACTGGGTTACATCCCCCAGCGAGTCGGACATTCGGCCGAGAGTCTCAGCCATGGCTGTCACCGACTGAGCGACGCCTTGGACAAGTTCACTAGTGGTGCTGGCATCATGCACCAGGCTCCCACTGCACAGGTCGCCACCCTAGCAGTGTTGGCCTCGGTGCCACTCATTACCGGTGCCTTCTCCTACACCCCTAGCCTCTGGGACTCCAATTGGCTATGGATCTGCTGGAGTGACCCTGACATCTCCCTCTGAATGTCCTGGCTGCTCCCTATCATCTCCATCAGCTCCGGGTACCTCTGTACCACAGCCTCAGCATCAGACTGGGCCCCAGCTGGATCTTGGGATCCACCAGCCCTCCGACTGCTGTCTCGCCTGGGGGTTCCTGCCTCCACCTGAAGTGGATCAGCAGCCGTGTGGTGCTCACCAGATTGTGCTCACCAGATTGTGCCCCAGAAGCCTGTCCACTAACATTCCCACCGAGGTGTGTGTATCTGCGCAGAGGGTGAGGATGACAGCTGTGCGCGACTATGATAGTTGCATTCTCTGAGCTCTCCTCCAAGGTGTTCTCCTTGGAGTCAGGAGAGGGCGCCGCCCAGGATGCGCCGGCGCCGTTGGCTGGAGGACCTACGGGAGAATGGACATGTGGTCAGTGGGAGGATTGGTCAGTCAGTAAGGAAATAACAACTCACGTTTGACAGGTCCCACGGGTGGAGCCCGATGGTTCTTCATCTCTGCGACGTCTGCCAGCCTCCGCGTTGGTGACGATCTGCCTCGGCCACGCTAGTCATCTCCAGTGCACGCTCCTCGAAGGAGGTGAGGATTCTGAAGTCCGGCACCCCTCCGCCAGTCTGGGCCCTCTCCCGCCGATTGTGGGAGAGCTTTTCCTGAGGAGACATAGGGGGCATCATTAGCCACACACATGGTTCACAGCGGTGGGGGGGGAGGTGTGAAGGGGGGGTTGAAGGGGGTGAAGGAAGGGCTGGAGGTCGCATGGGGGGTTGGAGGGTGGATGCTCCCTTCGGGGGGTGGGGGGGAGGGGGGGGGTCGCTTGGGTATCTACTCACTCACGCTGCCCAGTGTAGTTCATTGACATTTTTCCTGCATTGAAGGCCAGTCCTCCTGCTCACACTCCCGAGCTGACAGTTGCCACCTCAACTCAGGCAGCACTGGCTGCCTTCTGGCTCACCTTCTTGGACTCTCGGGGGAACAGGTCATCTCTCCTGGCCTCCACTGCGTCCAGGAGCCTCACCAAGTCAGCATCCCTGAACCTTGGGGCTGGTCTCCTCGGCTCCATTATTGCGAGATGGCTGGGGTTGGCTGAGCAAGTGCAGCTCGATCTTGTTAGCGTGGGGCTGGCGAGTGCAATCCTGGCGAATCAGCTTGCGATCCTTCATTTGCGACAAGAAGCCCGAGAGGCCTCGTTAAGTGGACCAATTAATGTTGTATCGCGTTGCCGGCCTCACGGCCAAATGCCGGAAGCTCGCGGCAGTTCCCGCTCACTACCACACTTAGAATGTATTCCGGAGAATTGCGCCCTTTATATTCAATAATATAGTCTAATATAATTCATGTTTGGTGGATTTGATCAGTTATCTCGGGCTGCTGCGCCAAATCCCCTTTAAGAAACTGAATAGATTAAGGTCTATACGTGACACTGTGAATTAGATCTGTTGCAGTGAAATTAACAACTTCCATGCATTGAGTATATTTAAATTACGTCTAAATTCCTAAAAGCTTTTGTTTTAATTTTTAGGTTCTCTTCCATATTGAGTGGTGAAATGGGGTCAGGAAGCTGAGTTCCATTACTGAAGTAATTAAAGGTGGTTGTGGAACATTGGAACAAGATCAAATTTAAATCCACGGTGTGATAAAATATAGATATTGGTTGGAGCCATTCAGCCCTCGCTTTGGGACCCAGACAAACAGAACTCAAAACACAAACAGATCAGCCATGATCTTACTGAGGCTCGAGGGGCCGAATGGCCTACTTCTGCCCCTATTTTGTATGTTTAGAGAAGCATACATGATGCTGATGTAATAATGACATTGGGATCAAACGATTGTGAGGAAAAGAGATCAGGAAGGAGGTGAAGCTCCAATCTTGTGCAGAAGTCCAAATGTGGAAATACTTGCTGCAAATGAAGAGTAATGGCTTTGAGAAACTACAGGCTGCAGCATATTTTAGAAGAATAGACAATCTCCAAAGCCTCTGTCTGGACCCCGACCACACAATGAAACAGAAATTAACATTAAAATTGAACAAGTCATTCAGGGGTGATGTCAAAAGCACTTCGCACAAAGTGTAGTGGAAATCTCAAATCTGCTCATTCAAAGTTGACGTTAAAACCAGTTGAAAATTCCAAACAGAGCTTGATAGATTATTGTTAGGCAAGGAAGAGTTATAGAAGCAAGTTAGATAGATGGTTTAAGACACAGAACAACTATGATCTAATTGAATGGTGGGTAGTTGCAAGGAGCTGAATGGCCGACTCCTGATCATATTTCCCAAATCCATCTTTAAGAAGCTGTCACTTTACACGACCCATCCATGATTCGAAAGGTCAGTGATAATGGATCCTTAATTGTGACAAATTCATCATCATTCCTTTGAAAATATATCTTTATTTAATGGTACCTAAATAAGTAACTGAACATTTGAACAAAACCTGATAGTTAACTAGTTTGAAACTTTTATCATCCATTGAAATTGAAAACATTGAACTCAACACTGAATTCAAGAGTTAATTCACTGGCTGGTCATTGACATTCATTCTGACTTATCACACTGTGTAGTGTGTCCTGTTGGAGAAATTAACTTAACCAGGAGTACCAAATGTGCCTTGAGATCTGTGGATTGTTAATTTGTCTTTGAGATAAATTTAGGTAGGTTTTCTTTATCAAGATGATGTTGAAATATTTCAATGCAGTAGCTAGGGAGGACAATATATTCAAGGGCATCACCCATCAGCTTAAATGTTCAATTGAGGCCCCAACTGTCTGTTTAGATGAATATAGAAGATTCTGTGACCCCATTCAAAGAAGAGCAGGGAGATACCCTGGCCACATTTGTCCCTGAACAAGAACACCCAAAAAATCGATGAAGAGATATGGGGCGGGATTCTCTGTCCTGCTGCACCCGTTTTCTGGTGCGGTGTGCACCCATCGGCAGCGGGATCCTCTGTCCCGCCAGCCAGCCAATGGAGTTTTCCATTGCGGGCAACCCCACGCCGTACGGAAATCCGCAGGCGTGATTGCACTGGTGGCGAAGCGGAGGATCCCGCCAATGGAGAATCCAGCCTCAGTAATTTCATCATTGTTGTTGGAACCTTGTCTACAAATTGGCTTCCGTGCTTATGTAAAAACGAAGAGTCACACCTCTTCAAAAATGGTCATTCATTGTTTTTGAAGTTTCTTGGGTCATTCTGAGAATGTGAAAGCTACTACACAAATGCAAGTTTCTTTATTTGTTTTGTGACTGTGAAGTTTCTTGTTCTTTCCTTTGCTCCACCTCCTTTACTTTGCCACACTCGCGGTCTCCCCAGTCAACCTTGCCTCAGAGAGAACGGTAGTAATTCTATCACAGTGACCTGTGAAATCTAATGAGAATTTTGGCCGCCATCTTGAACCTGGTCAGGACAAGCTGTGGAGCAGGATTCTGTAGACCTACAAGTTTGTCATTTCCATCCCCAAATCTAGGCTCAAATCAAAGTTCCTGTTTGACACAAGAATTCTCATAGATCTGGGAATGAGAAAATGTCAATCTTATTGGAACATGCTGGATTACTTTCATGAAATGTTGGCAATATAACTACTGAAAGGAAGAATATAATCTCAAAGAAATCAGATAATAAGCAAGATTAAGTAAAAATAAAACAATAAAGGAAGGGATACGATGGGGAAACCATTGTGACTTTACTTGTTTTCACATGTTCTGGGAAACAGATATTCAAGTACTCTAAAATACAGGAAAAGTAACATCAGAATATCATCCATTTATATTCGGATGAAAATCCCTATGAGGCCCACAATCTCCCTCATCCATCTTAATCATTTGTACAGTCTTATTTTCAAATCCCTCTCTGACCTTGTCCCTGTCTATCTCTATGCTTCACCACAGTGCTACAGGATTTGCCCCTATTCCTAGTGTTATCCGATCTCCCGAGAAACAGCCTGTGTTTGACAGCAGCGGAATGGAGTTGTGCAATCGCTATTTTTCATGATTCAGGTGGGCCTTACTAGAAAATCTCATGAACCGATTGTGATTTTACTGATAACCCTGACATGTACTGCAAGTTGCAAATACAGGTGGGATCATTGAATCTCAGAACACGGGAGAATGTCATTCAGCGCATCATGCCTGCACAGCCTCTGACAAAATGTCCCATTCCCCTGCACTTTCCTCCCCCCCCCCCCCCGGCTCATGAAAGATGCAATTTAAGCTGCTTCAAGCAGTGCGTTCCAGATCATAACAACGTTCTGGAATTTTTCTAACTTTGCCGGCAACGTAGTAATTGTAGCACCGTCAATATGACGCGAGGCAGGTTGAGGTAATGTCAATTGAAGGCTTTATTAAGCCGAACTTTATCCCCAGCAGCGTGGTTACAGAATGCAGCTGCTGAGGGAAATGGAGGGAAAAGCTGGGTTCTTATACCGGCATTTCTGGGTGGAGTCCAGTAGGTGGCAGATCCTATCAGGACCTGGCATCCCTCCACCAATAGACTGTCGACACGTGGTGTACCGTATTACCCCTAATACATACCACCGCAGTAATGTTGTTCCATTATTTTGTTTATTCGTTCATGCAATGTGGGCGATGCAGGGTGTGCCAGCATTTATTGCCCATCCTTAATTGCCCTGAGGGGGCAGTTAAGTGGGTCTGGAGTCACATGTAGGCCAGACCAGGTAAGGACGGCAGATTTCCTACCTTAAAGGACATTAGTGAACCAGGTGGGTTTTTCTGACAATCATGGTTTTATGGCCACCACTAGACTTTTTTAATTCCATATTTTTTATTGAATTTAAATTTCATCATCTGCAGTGGCAGGATTTGAACCGGGGCCCCCAGAGCATCACTCTGGTTGACTAGTTCAGTGACAATACCACTACACCACCACTTCCCCAGTTCTGCTCAGTTGGCTCGATACCTAGAGTGCGATGCAGAATGACACCAATGGCATTGGTCTAATTCCTGAACAGGCTGTGGTATCTCATGGAATTCCTGCCTCCTTACCTTGCCCCACACTTGCAAAGTGGCGCCCATCAAGCTACGAGTTGCTAAAGTCGTCTTTTATAATGGAGGGAGAAGCCGACACGCTTAGAAATAAAGCTGCACAAGGATTTCTTTTCAGTTCATGTCGCGATTCCCCCCAATCTCAATGTGACATTTGTAAAGGCTGGACCTGCTCCTTGAAATGAGATGGAACTGAGGAGGAGGGAGGATGGAGGGTGATCAGTACAGCAAATCCTACAAGAAGGACAGCTATCTCTAATGTGGAGCCAAAACGTAACTATTGAATAGTATGTATCCAGTCCTTTAGTCACATGATATCGAGCGCCAGCAGTTATGTTAATAGAGCTGAGTTTCATGTTTTGAAATGACACTAGTCTGGGAGACAAAAGAACAGTTTCATTTGCAAAGGTTTCTTTTTATCTTTGAACCAGCATCAAAATATCATGTTACTCATCTCTCAAAGGAGCTGAGCAGTCCATTAGCCACTGCAAATTCCTAAACTCTCCAAGGTCTTGGTTTGGTAGTAATTTAAGATACAAGCCTTGTATTGAAAATAAGTGCATTGACATGTGTACCGAGGTTTGTTGACAGAGTGTATCAGTGGCCTTACTAGATAAATGCATCATTTGAGTTCTACAAAATCATAATTGTGTTAAAGACACAAGTGCAGCTTTCTTCTCAAAATAGGAGTGGAAAGTGAAAAGGATCTTCATGATAATTCTTATAGGTAGAAGCAGACCATTCAGTCCACCATACCATGAGGGAGGTCTCTTAAATAGCTATCCAAATAGTCCCAGTGGCCCAATGCTCTTTCCCCATAGTCTTTTTGAATATTTATCCAATTTCCCGTTGAAAGTTAGTGAATCCACCTGGACTACCCTTTCAATCAGTGCATTCAAATCTTAATAACTACCTATAGTTAAAACAAATTCTCCTCATGTCCGCCTGACCTCTTGCCAATTAATTACACTTGATTGCTCTTACAATGGAAATCTGACGTTTGACTAGACAATTCTATCCGACTCTGAAGTGTTTATTTTAAATATCCCCAGTTGGTGTAAATGGGGTGCAAGTTAGTGGCTTAAAAATTATGTTGAGTCACTCATATTCCCTTTTACACTATCGCCATGTTGTATAGTTGATGCGCAATCAATTACTCTCAAGACGAAGTGATTCATAACTGAAGGCTTTAATCTGCTAGAACTCTTCCCCAGCAGCTTCGATACAGAAAGTGAAGGCTGCTGGGACAGCACCGGTTCTTATACTCCGTCTCTCAGGGCGGAGCTATGTACAACAGCCAATGGTAGACTCCTGGGTCTAACCAATGGTCATCCACCTCTTAGGTACCACAATACCTGGTACTACCACAATAGTAATTCCTGTGCTGTAGAAAATGCAGTAGCCAACTTGTGCACGTCAGGCTTTACACAAACCGCACGGCAATTTATGGCCGTATCATCTGTTTGGCCATTACTTGAGGGATTAATGATGCAGACGTTTTTAATCGGCAGTTGGAGCAGCACGGTAGCATCGTGGTCAGCACTGAGGCTTCACAGAGGCAGGGTCCCAGGTTCGATTCCCTGCTGGGTCACTGTCTGTGCGGAGTCTGCACGTTCTCCTCGTGTCTGCGTGTATTTCCTCCGGGTGCTCCGGTTTCCTCCCACAGTCCAAAGACTTGCAAGTTAGGTGGATTGGCCATGCTAAAATTGCCCTTCGTGTCCAAAAAGGTTAGGAGGGGTTATTGGGTTAGGGGGATAGGTGGAAGTGAGGGCTTAAGTGGGTTGGTGCAGATTCGATGGGCTGAATGGCCTGTTTCTGCACTGTATGTTCGATGTTCTCGTTGGGCCAGGGACTCGGGTTCAATTCCAGCCTCGGGTGACTACCTGTGTAGAGTCTGCACGTTCTCCCCATGTGCGTGTGGGTTACCTCCGGGTGCTCCAATTTCCTCCCACAGTCCAAAGATATGCAGGTTAGGTGGATTGGCCATGCTAAATTGCCCCTTAGTGTGCAAAATATTAGGTGGGGTTACTGGGTTACGGGGATAGGGTGGGGACGTTGGCCTCGGTAGGGTACTCTTTTGGAGGGTGAGGCACGATCAATTTGGCTGGAGACGAAGTTATTCAAACTGAGGCTTTATTAGTATCTGAAGTGTGGCCTCCCACAGCAGCTGACGAAATGGCTGCGAGCTGAAGACCACGCATATTTATAACCCGGCTCCTGGGCGGAGCCAGCATGCAGGGGCCCAGGTGAACCTGTAGTGCAGGTTCTACCGTACAACCCTTAATATAGGAACACAGTGGTTTACCACATTCACCCCCTGTTAAAATTGAGACCGACGGGGGTGGTGGATAACTATATACAATCCGCAATCTTTAATACTTACAGAACAGTGAAAAAAATGTCTCTGGTCATCCGGTGGGCCGGTCAGAGGTTCAGCCGGTCCGGCGTCTTGATCGTCCTCTGGGATTGAAGAAGTGGAGCCGGCAATGTTGGTGCTATCGTGGTCGAAGTTGACTCCAGGAGCGTGCCAAAATCCTCTTCATCAACAGGGGTGGGCAGAGGGAGGACGGACAGTCCAAGGGGGAGTGATGGAGGCGACGGGGGAGGGGAGGGTGGCGCCGGGGGCGACGGGGGTGGTGTAGGGGTGGAACCTTCTGGTGCCAGGTCCCTGAGGGAGACGGTATCCTGGCGGCCGTCGGGGAATGCCACGGAGGCGTACTGTGGGTTTGCGTGGAGCAGGTGCACCCTTTCCACCAACGGATCCGCCTTGTGGAGCCGCACATGTTTACGGAGAAGCAAGGTTCCCGGAGCTGTGAGCCAAGTTGGGAGTGATACCCCGAATGTAGACTTCCTGGGGAAGGCAAAAAGACGATCATGCGGTGTACTGTTAGTAGCAGTGCAAAGTAATGAGCGAATGGAATGTAGTGCATCAGGGAGGACCTCTTGCCAGAGGGAGGCCGGGAGATTTCTGGACCGTAGGGCCAGCTGGACGGCCCTCCATACCGTCCCATTCTCCCTTTCTACCTGTCCGTTTCCCCGGGGGTTGTAGCTCGTCGTTCTGCTGGAGGCGATACCCTTGCTGAGCAGGAACTGGCGTAGCTCATCACTCATGAATGAGGATCCCCTGTCACTGTGGATGTAGGCGGGGAAGCCGAACAGAGTGAAGATAGAATTCAGGGCTTTAATGACGGTGGCAGACGTCATGTCGGGGCATGGGATGGCGAAGAGAAAACGGGAGTATTCATCGATCACACTGAGGAAATACGTGTGTCGGTCGGAGTATGGGAGGGGGCCTTTGAAATCCACGCTGAGGCATTCAAAGGGGCAGGAGGCCTTCACCAGGTGCGCGCAGTCCGGCCGTTGAAGTGCGGTTTGCACTCCGCACAGCCCTGGCAGTCCTTGGTGATCGTCCTTACTTCCTCGACAGAGTAGGGCAAATTTTGTGCCTTAATGAAGTGGTACAACCGAGTGAACCCTGGGTGACAAAGGCTGTCGTGCAGGGCCCGGAGTCGGTCTACCTGTGCGCTGGCACATGTACCTCGGGATAGGGCATCTGGGGGCTCATTGAGTTTGCCAGGGCGATACTTAATCTCGTAGTTATAGGTGGAGAGTTCGATTCTGCACCGCAAATTTTGTCATTTTTGATCTTGCCCCACTGTGTGTTGTTGAACATGAAAGCTACCGACCGTTGGTCAGTGAGGAGAGTGAATCTCCTGCCGGCCAGGTAATGCCTCCAATGTCACACAGCCTCAACGATAGCCTGGGCCTCCTTTTCGACGGATGAGTGCCGGATTTCGGAGGCATGGAGGGTGCGGGAAAAGAATGCCACGGGCCTGCCTGCCTGGTTGAGGGTGGCGGCAAGGGCGACGTCCTAAGCATCGCTTTCTACTTGGAAAGGAAGTGTTTCGTCTACAGCGTGCATTCCAGCTTTGGCAATATCAGCTCTGATCCGGGCGAAGTCCTGTTGGGCCTCTGCCGTCAGGGGGAAATGAGTGGACTGTATGAGTGGGCGGGCCTTGTCCGCATAGTTTGGGACCCACTGAGCGTAATACGAGAAGAACCCCAGGCAGCGTTTCAGGGCCTTGGGGCAGTGGGGGAGGGGAAGCTCCATGAGGGGGCACATGCGGTCCGGATCGGGCCCCAGAACTCCGTTCTGGACCACGTAGCCGAGGATGGCTAAGCGGTTTGTACGGAACACACACTTCGCCTTGTTATACGTGAGGTTGAGGAGAGTGGCGGTGCGGAAAAATTTAGCGAGGTTGGCAGCGTGGTCCTGCTGATCATGGCCGCAGATGGTCACATTGTCTAAGTACCGGAACGTGGCCTGCAAGCTGTACCGGTCGACCATTCGGTCCATCTCCCTTTGGAAGACCGAAGGGGACCCTAAGGAAGTGATACAGCCGGCCGTCTGCCTCGAAGGCGGTGTATGGCCGGTCCGATTTACGGATGGGGAGCTGGTGGTAAACGGATTTCAGGTCCACCGTTGAGAAGACCCGGTACTGTGCAATCTGGTTCACCATGTCAGATATGCATGGGAGGGGGTACGCGTCGAGCTGCGTGTACCTGTTGATGGTCTGGCTGTAGTCCACAACCATTCAATTTTTCTCCCCAGACTTAACCACTACCAGTTGAGCTCTCCAGGGGCTGTTGCTGGCCTCAATGACTCCCTCCTGAAGCAACCGCTGGACCTCGGACCTGATGAAGGCCTTATCCTGGGTGCTGTACCGCCTGCTCCTGGTGGCGACGGGTTTGCAATCTGGTGTTAGATTGGCAAAGAGGGAAGGAGGATCGATCTTTAGGGTCGCTAGTCCGGACACAGTGAGGGGTGGTAAGGGTCCGCCGAATTGAAGGGTCAGGCTCTGGAGGTTGCACTGAAAATCCAGGCCAAGGATAAGTGCAGCGCAGAGGTTCGGGAGGACGAAGAGGTGAAAACCGCGGAACTCTACGCTTTGGACAGTGAGCGTGACCGTGCAGTACCCCCGGATTGCTGCGCGATGAGATCCGGAGGCCAGGGAGATACTTTGATTGGTAGGGTGTACCTTAAGGGAGCAGCGCCTTACCCTATTTGGATGTACAAAGCTCTCGGTGCTCCCGGAGTCCAGTAGGCAGGAGGTCACGTGACTTTCACACTGGTGGATGCGTTGGTCAGAGTGTGTGGTCGGGACTGGTTGATTACCATGGATGCGAGTCGTGGTTGATCATCGGGTGGTGAGGCGGCCGCTGCGTCAGGGTCCTGAAACGCCGTTGGTCTCCATGTGCTGCGGGGTGGACAAGAAGGCGGCGCCCGGAGGCCCTGGGGGTCACAAAATGGCGGCACCCATGGAACGCACGGTGCGGGGGTGGAGCAAGATGGCGGCACCCATGAAACTCACGTGTTGTGCGGGGGAGAAGATGGCGGTGACCATTGTCCGTGCCCGGAGGGGGTGGGGGCGACCGCTGCCGCTGAGCGGGCCTGGCTCACCGCTGTGTAGTGGCCCTTCTTCCCGCAGGCCTTACAAAGGGCAGCGCGGGCCAGGCAACGTTGGCGGGGTGTCTTTGTTGGCCGCAAAATTAGCACGGGCCCCCCGGAGACCACTGGCTGGCGCGTAGCGCAGGCGTATTGGGTGCGTAGCGCCCCCGCTGGGGCGGCTGCCTGTGGGGCCCATGAAGCGTAGGAGGAGTGGGCCGCGCGGTTGGGGTCGTAGGACTGTAAATTGTGCAGGGCGACCGTTCTGGAAAGCGCTAGTGTTTTGGTCTCTGCGAGGTCGCGCAGGGCCCCTTTGAGGAGCCGCTGCCTGATAACATTGGACCCAATCCCAGTTACAAAAGCGTCCCTCATAAGGAGATCTGAGTGCTCCTTAGCTGTAACGTCCTGGCAGTCACAGTCCCGCACTAGTGGGATCAGGGCCCTGCAGAACTCCTCGATTGACTCACTCGATTGAGCACGTGTTGCGAGCGCGTGTCTGGTGAAGAGCGTGTTTGTTTTCTGCTCATAATTTTCTTTGAGTCGAGTCATAGCCTCAGCGTAATTAGGCGCATCCTGGATCAGCGGGAAGATTTTAGAGCTGAGCCTGGAGTACAAGATTTGAATCTTCTAAGCCTCTGGAACAGGGGTCAGCGCCGGGTTGATATACGCTTCAAAACAAACTAGCCAGTGCTGAAAGTCCTTTCTGGCATCGCTTGTGTGTGGACCCTGCTGCAGCCGATCTGGTTTAATCCGGAGGTCCATCTTCTGAATCAGATACTAATAAATTGAGGCACGATCAATTTGGCTGGAGACAAAGTTATATTCAAACTGAGGCTTTATTAGCATCTGAAGTGTGGCCTCCTACAGCAGCTGACGAAATGGCTGCGAGCTGAAGGCCACACATATTTATAACCCGGCTCCTGGGCGGAGCTAGCATGCAGGGGCCCAGGTGAACCTGTAGTGCAGGTTCTACCGTACAACCCTTAACATAGGAACACAGTGGTTTACCACAGAGGGTGCAGACCCACTGGGCCAAATGGCCTCCTTTTGCACTGTAGGGATTCTATGATTCTATGAGTCATTTGCACGCATATGGCTTTAATTTCTGCACCCAGTGTCTTAAGTCGAACAAAAGAATGTCACCTTTTTCATAGTGGGAAGCACACTCGCCAACGAGTCAGTAGATCCGAGGTTTGAATTCTACTTTAAAGACTTCAGCACAAAATCTAGGCTAACTCTCCAGTGCTGCACCGAGAGAGTGCTGCACTGAGGGAGTGCTGCACCGAGAGAGTGTTGCACCGAGAGAGTGCTGCACCGAGACAGTGTTGCACTGAGGGAGTGCTGCACCGAGAGAGTGCGGCACCGAGAGTGTGCGGCACCGAGAGAGTGCGGCACCGAGGGAGTGCGGCACCGAGGGAGTGCTGCACCGAGAGAGTGCTGCACCGAGAGAGTGCGGCACCGAGGGAGTGCTGCACCAAGGGAGTGCTGCACCGAGAGAGTGCTGCACCGAGAGAGTGCGGCACCGAGGGAGTGCTGCACCAAGGGAGTGCTGCACCGAGAGAGTGCTGCACTGTTGCAGGTGTCATCTTTCAGATGAGATGTTGGCCGTGCCTCCGCCTTTCTTCACAGGTGATTGCAAAATATCCTGTAGCATTATTCCAACGAAAAGCAGGGAATTTCTACCTGTGGTGTCCTGGTCAACATTTACTCCCTCAACCAACATCACTTCAGCTGATCATCTTGTCATCAACGCTTTGCAGTTTGCAGGAGTTTTCTTTGTGAAAATTGGGCAATGTGTTTCTCACATTACAGCAGCAAGTACACTTCATAAAGCACTTCATTGACTGGAAAGCACTTGGGGATGTCCTGAGATTGTGAAACGTTCTGGATAAATGGTAACTTTTTTTTAAAAAAAGAAACAGAAAATGGGAGACATGCTTTACAGGTCAGGCAGTATCTGTACAGAAAACTGATAGGTCACCATTTCAGACATGAACCCTTCACCGCACCCCCAAAATATTAACTTGTATCCCCTCCCCATAGTTGTTGCCTGGCCTACCAAGTACTTTTTGCTGTTTTGGGAGCTTTTTATTCATTTTGGTTGACCACCACCTGCAGCAAATTTTGTTTTTGGTTCATGTTTAACACAGGTTAGGTGCAGAGTAAATTCCCCTCCAACTGGCCCCAGTGTAGTCTCAGCTGATGGTCCTGCGCGCACCAGTGTGACGTTTCAATTTCCCACACCATCATGTGTTATTGGGACTGAGACTGAGGTTGCCAATTAGTGAGGCATAATGTCCAATTCGTGGACTGGTGCCCATTGGCAACTGCGTCAGAGCCAGCCAATCTCATTACTTAAGGCACTTACAGCTGGCCGTTAGAATAGACTTTTAAGCCATCAGTCTAGGATGAATTCCAACCCAAGTCCCGGATGTGAAGAGGCAGTCTGCGAACCCACTCTGTGAGCCAAGCCTTTGGAATGCAAGTCTGGTTGCATCTTTTTCCTGGAAGGAGAGCAATACCCAATACTGACCGACAAAATGGGCACAGTTGCTGTGGTGCATTGCTAGACTTTCAATTGCCCTGACAATCATTATGGTGGATTTCAGGAGCACAGTTAGAATTTGTTGATGAAGTAGAGATTACAGCACAGACACCGGCCATTTGACCTTCATCAATCTATGCTGGCATTATGGACTATGACATGGTATCGATACAATGTAATAAAAGGTAGTATTCAAAATCTCATTTAAGTACTGCAATAAGTTTTCTACTTTCTTCTTCTTCTTGAGATCTTTGCCCAAAGCAGGTCCAACCACAGCACCACAATGCCCACCACAAGTGGGGCAAGGAAGCAAATTCTAAATCCACCCCAGCTGGAATGGGGGTTCAGCTCTGTGCTGTTGGCACCAATCTGATCTTACCGTCTTTGGCATGTGTTGGAAGGATTTTCTGCAGTTTGACACTTAACCCGTATGGCCACATTATGAATGTACCTTTCTAAGTCTTGGAGTGGGACTTGAACCCCGAGCTTCTGGCTCAGAGGCAGGGTCACTGCCCACTGTGTGACAACACCTCGACTTTTGCCACTTATGAGGCATGTAATTGGTGATGAGTACATCTATAACTCACTAGCACTGGCTTCGCCCGAGGATAAGAGGAATACGTTATTTATAGCATGAGTCCCATAATTCATGCCAGTAAAACAGATTTGTCCTACTAATCAAAAGAAATGCTCCTTATCCCCTCCAGTTCTGTGCTTATGAGATCTGCTATTTCTGAATATAAAGTGTCAGACAATCGTGCTCAAATACCTATAGCGGTGTGTGGGCTCGTTTTTTTGCTTTTGTTGTCTTGAACTGCCAATCAGGCAAGAATCTCGATGACAAACATAGGTGTTACATGAGAGTTGTTTTGTTTGGGAGGAATATTTTGGGTGGTGCGTGGAAGTTTCTGCATTTTTTTTTCAAAGTGACAGGATCAAACAGTCACTGTTTGATTACAACATTGGGCTCCTTGACTGATTTCCTTCAAACCTATTCTCAAAGAGCAATGTCAACCACAACCGTGGGGCATTTCCATCTCTTACACCAGACATTTCAAGGCCCCTTTGATAGAGCCTGCCAATTAGTGCTGGAGCACACACATTTCTGTGCTGTGGACTGTTGCCCATTAGAAAACTGGGTTAAAGACTGCTGGGAATAAGTTGTATTAACTCGAACTGCCATGGCCATGAATCCATAACAATTTGCTTTTATCTGGCATTTGTAACATAGTCAAGTGTCCCAGGATGTTTCACAGGAGCATTATCAAACAAAATTGTAATTGAGCCACGTAAGGAGATAATGGCACAGGAAAGAAATATGCCTTAAGGAGCATCTTCATGGAATAGTGAGTGGTAAGGAGGAGGAGAGACTTGGAGCTGAATTTTCAGGGCCCCAGCTGGCTGATAGGCCCTAAAGTTTACAAGGCCAGCCAGTGTGTCGGGTTCAGTTTCAAATGTCAGCCATTTGGGCTGATGTGCATTCAGGGTCCAGGAAGGTTGCCCATTCCCAAAGGTGGGCAGGTAATTTGGCTTGTTAAAGAGCCTTGTTAAGGTTAGTAATCGGCCACCAGATTTTCAACATGGGTAAGGGCAGTTTAACTGCCTGGAGATGGGAAGCCAGCAATGGGCTAGGGTACATAGACCTACAGGCCCACCCTGACTGCCTGGGTAGGCACACAGTTGAAGTCCACCCTGTAGGCCCTCATCTCCACAGTAGTAGCCTGCGGATGTTTTCTCGTAGTTAAAGTGTATATAACTGGCTGAGAGGGTACCTTCTTGTTGAAGTGCCGTACCAGTTATTTACCTTATATTGCAGCAGGCACTTCTCTGAAGCAAAGGCTCGATTGGCCCTCCAGCTTCAAGAATCCACTTGTTCTTGATTGGACAGGGAACCTTTCCCCGTGCCAGTTAAGGGCTCACCTACATTGCCGTTAATCGATTTCCCTCCGGAGGACCCAAAAGCCATCCTACTCCTGTATCCCGCATTCATAGGGAAAACTCAGCCATTAAGGTAGGAATTCCAGCACTTAAAACCAAGGCAGCTGAAGACATGGCTACCAATGGCAGAACAATGAAAATCAGAGATGCTCAAGAAGCTAGAATTGGAGGAATGCAGAGTTCTTGGAGGATTGGTGGTGGTTCCAGAGGCAGAGGGACAAATCCATGAAGAGATTTGAAACAAGGATGGGAAGTTTAAAATGGTGGCATTGCCAGACCGGGAACCAATGTAGGTCAGCACACATAGGTAACGTATAAAATCAATGAATTTCTTTACCTTTCAGGTGTTGAATTTGGTTTGGCAAGTCTATCAATTTGCTACTCCCCCCTACCAACTTGCAGTATATCTGCTATAGCCTTCCTGATCTGTAGCCATCTCCTACCCATCTCCCAATCTGTTAACTCCCGATCTACTCCTGATCTGTGCCCACCTGTGGCGCAGCTAACCATCATCCAACTCATTTGCAATAACTCATATGGAGTATCATCTACAATCGCTGCACTTCATGATGAAGCCTACACTATTCACTCAACTAGGCCATACAAACACAGCTCTGCCGGCAGCTTAGGTGAACGTCTTCCCTTTTTCAAACATAAGACTTAATTCTGCCCAAAATTCCTTCCCTGATACAAATCACAGCCCTTGCCATGATCAGGAGGTCCCTGGCAGGTTTAGCATCGGACTTTTTGACTTTACTTGTAGCACTCTGTGCCTGAGACTCCCACTGCATTCAGCATCTATGTACTAGATACAATTAGCAAGCGCAATGCTCAACTGGCATTTGGAATATGGTTGTCTTCACTCGATGCCTTGATAACAATCTCTAATACCCCAGCCATTTTATATTATACTGGTGCTGCTGTAGCCATGGCGATGGCAGGTCAGGGACCAAGTGGTAACTGAGCCTTGACTAGGTTTTGCAGCACCCTTGCCTTTGAGTCCGAGGTTGTGATTTCACACCTTGTCCCCTGTGCAGTAGTGATGGAGTCCTGCATCATTGGAGATGCAGTCTTTCTCACAAGATATTAAATCATCTGCCCTTGGAGCTGGATGTGAAAGATCCCATGACACTATTTTTGAAGAAGAACTGGGGAGTTATCCTCGTGTCCTGATCAATATTTATCCCTTGTTCAACATCACTAAAAGATTAAGTGACCGTTGATTACATTTAGTTTGTGAGGGTTTGCTGTGCACAAATGGCTCTATGTGACCCTGAACAGCCACTTTTCCTACTTTACAACATTGGCTACAGTTGTAAAGTACTTGATTGACTGCAAAGCATTTTGGAGTATCCTAAATGTTGAAAAAGGGGCTCTTTATGCACACTTGTGTTTCTAAAACTAAGACCTACCCAGCTGTTAGTCTTTGAGAAAGAAATATTAGGAGTCAGCAGTATTAGCATGGCACAAGTATTAACGTTGCACTAATTCAAACTTCACCGTTGAGCTCTACCCATGATCCTGGGTTTATGCCCATCTTACTAAGGTTGCTTTTACAAGCTCAGCACCAGCAGGAGGTCTTTCAGCTTTTCTCCATGTGAATCTGGTCTTGCGATCCAACCCTGGCTCTTTTGTAAAGTCTCAGTTCACTTTGAGCTGGGGTCCATGTCAGTCCCAGAAGCCGAGTTCAGGCTTGATTTACAATGTAAAGAAACACCACTGTCCGCCAACACTACTTGCAGGTTAACTCCAGCCTGAGTCACTGATGAGATGGTGTTACATAAATAACAAGATTAACTTTCAACGTCTGTCGATGGGGAATCAGCTACACCTGCCCACTTTTATCAGAGAAACTGTTTTGCACAGTTTATGTCAGTGGTGGGTGTAATTAGTCCACGGAGGCAGTAGTCCCTTTACCAGAACTCCTTTTATTAACAAAACCAACAGCAGTACAACCATGTGCGTTCAGCTTGCTGTCTACACTAGGAGTGCAGAAGGTCGGACACTCCCTGTTATATACAGAGAAGAGGTTCCCTGAATTGGGTCACTAATCAGGGAACTCGTATTCCAATTGGCCAATCTCAAAGGCCTGGTCTAAGTCATTAAAGTGGACAACCCAATGGCCATGAAGCCATATGCATCCCATCTGGGGTCAGAGTGAGGCCCATAAGACATTTTTTTGACCGTTGCCCATGGGCAGGATTGCCACATTCCACTGATTTCTGGTGCACAGTTTATTTTCCTACTGTAGGACTGAAGTGATACACATGTAAAGCAAGGAGAAGTGAAGTGAGGTGCATGTTGACCTCTCACAACATCGGTTGTGAGAGTCGTGCGCTCCCTCTCTGTCCAAAGTGAAAATATTTCTTTTGATGCTGACGACAGTTCTATTAATATATAAATGATTCAGCATTTTCTATAACTCATTATTGAATATTTGGCATGTATTAAATGTATTTAATCTTAATCATGGAGTCATGGTTAGTGAACAAGCCTAATTTCAATCTTGTGGTCGCCTGAGATGAAGGGGGACCACATGACTCACTAGACTAGGTTGCCCATCGCTCGTTTATGTGGTCGGAAGATGAGTTCAGTGATATGCAAAATGCTGAGGTTGGGAAAAATACAGGGCAGGATTCTCTGCTTGCCGACGCTGGAATCTCATTCGGCGATCGGATGGAGATCCTTTTTGACGCTCTGCCCCCCTCCAAAACAGTGTCATCGATGAGCACACCGCATGCCAATTGCCGTCAGCGGCCTCCGCGCCACTTTTCCCGCCAGACTTCAGACTTTGCCAATAAAGGAGAAAATCTTGAGAATTGTCTTTGGGCCCTGCCACAAACTCTGTTACCTTACCCTTTTCCTGGTAACTGTTTCAGGCAGAACCATGGGCTGGGGGGGGGGGGGGGGGGGGGGGGGGGGGGGCGGCTCGGTGGAGCAGTGGTTAGCACTGCTGCCTCACGGTGCCGAGGTCCCAGGTTCGATGCCGGCTCTGGGTCACTGTCCGTGTGGAGTTTGCACATTCTCCCCGTGTTTGCGTGGGTTTCGTCCCCACACCCCAAAGATGTGCAGGGTAGGTGGATTGGCCATGCTAAATTGCCCCTAATTGGAAAGATGAATTGGGTACTCTAAATTATTTTTAAAAATAGAACTCTGGGCTGGATTGTTCTATTTTGAGGCTGTGTCCGGAGAATGTGTCTAGTCTTACGATGAAAAAGTCAGCTCCGCCCCCGCACCGATGCTCCGCTGGTGGGGGGGCTAGCAGCCGCGCCACGTAAACCCCCCCACCCCGGTGTTCCTGACAGAAAAAGGCGGAGGATTTCTGGGTCCGTAGCCACTCATGCACATGGCGACACAGTCCACAGCCGCCACGCGACGTTGACGAAAACTGAGAGCACAAGTGATCCATGTCGTCGGGACGTCGTCCCATCGGGGGCGGAGCATCGGGGGAGGGCCTTCAGGTAGCGTCCTGAGGCCGTCCCACAACACAGTGAGCTCACCAGGAAACAATATTCACCCAAGTACACCCCCCCCTGGCATTGCTTTGGCACCACCCTGGCATCAAATTGGCATCATCCGAGAACGACCTATGAGCACTGTGCTCACCTCCGAGCTCTTCTTGGAGTACTGCTTGCTAGGTGCACCTCTTCTGATGCCAGTCATACATTGCTCCATTGTGACATCACGGCACTATGGATGCGTTTTCTGATGTGGGGGTATGATTTCATTTGATAATGAGATGCTACTGTATTCCAGTGAGGTTCCCCATGTTGAATGGTGGGAAATGCAGGCCGCCACTGACAGGGGCAGGGGACGATCATTTCCTCCTTTTACGTCGACCAGAAACACTACTTTGGCCTTCTCAGGATTTCCGCGCTCACCGCCAAACCTGCCGGACTCGAACTGGACTGGAAAATCCCTGCCAATTGTTTTGGTTTTCCCGGTGCTAAGTTGGGAGCTATAGTGGCTTATCCAGGACTGGAAATAGATAGACAACACAGAGGCAGTGTAGGGATCGGGATAGTTGGTAGTGAAGTAGGGTATGGTGCCGTCAACAAACATATCAGCAAGAGGCAGCATGTGGATGAGAAATAGAAGGAGGGGAGGTTGGGCAGTGCGGGTGCAAGGCTAAATTCTTAGGAAATTACATAGAAGAGAAACAATTGTCAGAGAATCTCGGACTGCGACTGGATAAGGTGGGGACGGGACGTGTGAAACCAGGCGAGACACAAATAGAGAGAAGGTACTAACAGCTGTACAGGAATTCAAACATGGATTTAAGATGGGCATGAATTTGAGACAAAGAAATTTTAAATTTTAGTGATAAAATCCACGGGTTGTTGGCAGTGAGTGTGGGGGCACAGTGGAGAGGGGTGAAATGAGATATCTGGCAGTAGAGGAAAGAAAACTAGGGCTTCCCTTTCAATTCCAGAAAAGTTTAGAGTAGTGAGATGCATTGGCAGAGCTCCCCCGGGCCCATTACTGCTTTTTTAAAAATTAAATATTTTATTGAAAATGTTTGGTCAACCAACACAGTACATTGTGCATCCTTTACACAATATTATAACAACACAAATAACAATGACCTATTTTATAAACAGAAAATGAATAAATAATAAATAACAAAAATGAAAACTAACCCTAATTGGCAACTGCCTTATCACAAGTAACACTCTCCAAAAATATAATTTAACAGTCCAGTATATAATTATCTGTAGCAACGACCTATACATATTATACAGTATATATTAACAACCCTGAGAGTCCTTCTGATTCCTCCTCCCCCCCTCCCCCCCCCCTCCCCCCCCCCCCCCCCTCCCCCTCTCCCCCCCCCCCCCGATCCTGGGCTGCTGCTGCTGCCTTCTTTTTTCCATTCCATCTATCTTTCTGCGAGGTATTCGACGAACGGTTGCCACCGCCTGGTGAACCCTTGAGCCGACCCCCTTAGGACGAACTTAATCCGCTCTAGCTTTATAAACCCTGCCATGTCATTTATCCAGGTCTCCACCCCCGGGGGCTTGGCTTCTTTCCACATTAGCAATATCCTACGCCGGGCTACTAGGGACGCAAAGGCCAAAACATCGGCCTATCTCGCCTCCTCCACTCCCGGCTCTTGTGCAACCCCAAATATAGCCAACCCCCAGCTTGGTTCGACCCGGACCCCTACTACTTTTGAAAGCACCTTTGTCACCCCCATCCAAAACCCCTGTAGTGCCGGGCATGACCAAAACATATGGGTATGATTCGCTGGGCTTCTCGAGCACCTCGCACACCTATCCTCCATCCCAAAAAATTTACTGAGCCGTGCTCCAGTCATATGCGCCCTGTGTAATACCTTAAACTGAATCAGGCTTAGCCTGGCGCACGAGGACGACGAGTTTACCCTGCTTAGGGCATCTGCCCACAGCCCCTCCTCCATCTCCTCCCCCAGCTCTTATTCCCATTTCCCTTTTAGTTCATCTACCATAGTCTCCCCTTCGTCCCTCATTTCCCTATATATATCTGACACCTTATCATCCCCCACCCATGTCTTTGAGATCACTCTGTCCTGCACCTCTTGTGTCGGGAGCTGCGGGAATTCCCTCACCTGTTGCCTCGCAAAAGCCCTCAGTTGCATATACCTGAATGCATTCCCTTGGGGCAACCCATATTTCTCGGTCAGCGCTCCCAGACTCGCGAACTTCCCATCCACAAACAGATCTTTCAGTTGCGTTATTCCTGCTCTTTGCCACATTCCATATCCCCCATCCATTCCCCCCGGGGCAAACCTACAGTTGTTTCTTATCAGGGACCCCCCCAAGGCTCCAGTCTTTCCCCTATGCCGTCTCCACTGTCACCAAATCTTCAGTGTAGCCACCACCACCGGGCTTGTGGTGTAGTTCCTCGGTGAGAACGGCAATGGGGCTGTCACCATAGCCTGTAGGCTAGTCCCCCTACAGGACGCCCTCTCTAATCTCTTCCACCCCGCTCCCTCCTCCTCTCCCATCCACTTACTCACCATTGAAATATTAGCGGCCCAATAATACTCACTTAGGCTCGGTAGTGCCAGCCCCCCCCTATCCCTGCTACGCTGTAAGAATCCCTTCCTCACTCTCGGGGTCTTCCCGGCCCACACAAAACCCATGATGCTCTTTTCAATCCTTTTTAAAAAAGCCTTCGTGATCACTACCGGGAGGCACTGAAACACAAAGAGGAATCTCGGGAGGACCACCATCTTAACCGCCTGCACCCTCCCTGCCAGTGACAGGGATACCATATCCCATCTCTTGAAATCCTCCTCCATTTGTTCCACCAACCGCGTTAAATTTAACCTATGCAATGTGCCCCAATTCTTGGCTATCTGGATCCCCAGGTAACGAAAGTCTCTTGTTACCTTCCTCAACGGTAGGTCCTCTATTTCTCTACTCTGCTCCCCTGGATGCACCACAAACAACTCACTTTTCCCCATGTTCAATTTATACCCTGAAAAATCCCCAAACTCCTCAAGTATCCGCATTATTTCTGGCATCCCCTCCGCCGGGTCTGCCACATATAGTAACAAATCGTCCGCATACAAAGATACCCGGTGTTCTTCTCCTCCTCTAAGTACTCCCCTCCACTTCTTGGAACCCCTCAACGCTATCGCCAGGGGCTCAATCGCCAGTGCAAACAATAATGGGGACAGAGGGCATCCCTGCCTTGTCCCTCTATGGAGCCGAAAATATGCAGATCCCCGTCCATTCGTGACCACGCTCACCATCGGGGCCCTATACAACAGCTGCACCCATCTAACATACCCCTTTCCAAAACCAAATCTCCTCAACACCTCCCACAAATAATTCCACTCCACTCTATCAAATGCTTTCTCGGCATCCATCGCCACTACTATCTCCGTTTCCCCCTCTGGTGGGGGCATCATCATTACCCCTAACAGCCTCCGTATATTCGTGTTCAGCTGTCTCCCCTTCACAAACCCAGTTTGGTCCTCGTGGATCATCCCCGGGACAGATTCCTCTATTCTCATTGCCATTACCTTGGCCAGGATCTTGGCATCTACATTTAGGAGGGAAATAGGTCTATAGGACCCGCATTGTAGCGGGTCCTTTTCCTTCTTTAAGAGAAGCGATATCGTTGCTTCAGACATAGTTGGGGGCAGTTGTCCCCTTTCCTTTGCCTCATTAAAGGTCCTCGTCAATACCGGGGCGAGCAAGTCCACATATTTTCTATAGAATTCGACTGGGAATCCATCCGGTCCCCGGGCCTTTCCCGCCTGCATGCTCCTAATTCCTTTCACCACTTCTTCTACCTCGATCTGTGCTCCCAGTCCCACCCTTTCCTGCTCTTCCACCTTGGGAAATTCCAGCCGATCCAAGAAGCCCATCATTCTCTCCCTCCCATCCGGGGGTTGAGCTTCATATAATTTTTTATAAAATGTCTTGAACACTCCATTCACTCTCTCCGCTCCCCGCTCCATCTCTCCTTCCTCATCCCTCACTCCCCCTATTTCCCTCGCTGCTCCCCTTTTCCTCAATTGGTGTGCCAGCAACCTGCTCGCCTTCTCCCCATATTCGTACTGTACACCCTGTGCCTTCCTCCATTGTGCCTCTGCAGTGCCCGTAGTCAGCAAGTCAAATTCTACATGTAGCCTTTGCCTTTCCCTGTATAGCCCCTCCTCCGGTGCTTCCGCATATTGTCTGTCCACCCTCAAAGGTTCTTGCAGCAACCGCTCCCGTTCCTTACTCTTCTGCTTCCCTTTATGTACCCTTATTGATATCAGCTCCCCTCTAACCACCGCCTTCAGCGCCTCCCAGACCACTCCCACCTGGACCTCCCCATTATCATTGAGTTCCAAGTACTTTTCAATGCACCCCCTCACCCTTAGACACACCCCCTCATCTGCCATTAGTCCCATGTCCATTCTCCAGGGTGGGCGCCCTCCTGTTTCCTCCCCTATCTCCAAGTCTACCCAGTGTGGAGCGTGATCCGAAATGGCTATAGCCGTATACTCCGTTCCCCTCACCTTCGGGATCAACGCCCTTCCCAGCACAATTAAAGTCTATTCGCGAGTAGACTTTATGGACATAGGAGAAAAACGAGAACTCCTTACTCCTAGGTCTGCTAAATCTCCACGGGTCTACACCGCCCATCTGCTCCATAAAATCTTTAAGTACCTTGGCTGCTGCCGGCCTCCTTCCAGTCCTGGACTTCGACCTATCCAGCCCTGGTTCCAAAACCGTATTAAAATCTCCCCCCATTATCAGCTTTCCCATCTCTAGGTCCGGAATGCGTCCTAGCATCCGCCTCATAAAATTGGCATCATCCCAGTTCGGGGCATATACGTTTACCAAAACCACCGTCTCCCCCTGTAGTTTGCCACTCACCATCACGTATCCGCCACTATAGTTTTTGCCTCGAACATTACCCGCTTCCCCACTAATATAGCCACCCCCCTGTTTTTCGCATCCAGCCCCGAATGGAACACCTGCCCCACCCATCCTTTGCGTAGCCTAACCTGGTCTATCAGTTTCAGGTGCGTTTCCTGTAACATAACCACATCTGCCTTAAGTTTCTTAAGGTGTGCGAGTACCCGTGCCCTCTTTATCGGCCCGTTCAGCCCTCTCACGTTCCACGTGATCAGCCGGGTTGGGGGGCTTCCTACCCCCCCCCCCCTTGTCGATTAGCCATCCCCTTTTTCCAGCTCCTCACCCGGTTCCCACGCAGCTGTATCTCCCCCAGGCGGTGCCCCCCCGCCCATCCCCTCCCATACCAGCTCCCCCCTCTCCCCAGCAGCAGCAACCCAGTAATTCCCCCCTCCCCCCCCCCCCCCCCGCTAGATCCCCCACTAGCGTAATTACTCCCCCCATGTTGCTCCCAGAAGTCAGCAAACTCTGGCCGACCTCGGCTTCCCCCCGTGACCTCGGCTCGCACCGTGCGACGCCCCCTCCTTCCTGCTTCTCTATTCCCGCCATGATTATCATAGCGCGGGAACCAAGCCCACGCTTCTCCCTTGGCCCCGCCCCCAATGGCCAACGCCCCATCTCCTCCACCTCCCCTCCTCCCCCCATCACCACCTGTGGAAGAGAGAAAAGTTACCACATCGCAGGATTAGTACATAAAACTCCTCTTTCCCCCCTTTTTAACCCCCCTCTTCGCCCCACCACTTTGTTCAAACGTTCTTTTTAATAGCCCGCTCATTCCAGTTTTTCTTCCACAATAAAAGTCCACGCTTCATCCGCCGTCTCAAAGTAGTGGTGCCTTCCTCGATATGTGACCCACAGTCTTGCCGGTTGCAGCATTCCAAATTTTATCTTCTTTTTATGAAGCACCACCTTGGCCCGATTAAAGCTCGCCCTCCTTCTCGCCACCTCCGCACTCCAGTCTTGATAAACGCGGATCACCGCGTTCTCCCATTTACTGCTCCGAGTTTTCTTTGCCCATCTAAGGACCATTTCTTTATCCTTAAAACGGAGGAATCTCACCACTATGGCTCTGGGAATTTCTCCTGCTCTCGGTCCTCGCGCCATCACTCGGTATGCTCCCTCCACCTCCAACGCACCCGCCGGGGCCTCCGCTCCCATTACCGAGTGCAGCATCGTGCTCACATATGCCCGACGTCCGCTCCCTCCACACCTTCAGGAAGACCAAGAATCCTCAGGTTGTTCCTCCTTGCATTGTTCTCCAGTGCCTCCAACCTTTCCACACATCGTTTCTGATGTGCCTCATGCATCTCCGTCTTCACCACCAGGCCCTGTATGTCGTCCTCATTCTCGGCTGCCTTTGCCTTCACGACCCGAAGCTCCCGCTCCTGGGTCTTTTGTTCCTCCTTTAGCCCTTCGATCGCCTGTAGTATCGGGGCCAACAGCTCTTTCTTCATTTCCTTTTTGAGCTCTTCCACACAGCATTTCAAGAACTCTTGTTGTTCAGGGCCCCATGTTAAACTGCCACCTTCCGACGCCATCTTGGTTTTTGCTTGCCTTCCTTGCCGCTGTTCTAAAGGATCCACTGCAATCCGGCCACTTTCTCCTCCTTTTTTCATCCGTATCCAGGGGGGATTCCCTTCTGGTTTACCGCAGTGTTTTTAGCCGTCAAAATTGCCGTTGGGGCTCGTATCAAGAGCCCAAAAGTCCGTTTCACCGGGAGCTGCCGAAACGTGCGACTCAGCTGGCCATCGCCGCACCCGGAAGTCCCAATACTGCTTTATATGGTCCAACCAAACCTGACAATGAGTAGCATTGCCCCGTTACACGCCATGTGCACATACAATTTGTCAAGAACGGCAAAGATGTCAGCTTCAGGCCACTTCAGGTGTACAATTTGTCATACCATGTTTGTTAGGAATACATGTGTGCATTGTGGGTCGATTGTGACGTCAAAACAATGTTTAGTGCTGATTTAGTGCGCCAGCTGCCATCTGGGCCTCCCAGGTGCCGGTAATGCTCTCTCTTAATCACTCCCAGCTGACTAAACGCTGTCCCATCGCTTCTCAGCCTTTTGGCTGAGATGAAGCACAGGGTCAAACCCAAGGTCAGGTGCAGTGCCTCATCTTGCCAGCTTGAAGCCTGCTTGTGAGGACCACAAATTGAATTCAATTTGAGTTGGAATTTGGTTTTTGGAGCTAACAAGGAGATGGATTAAGTGCTTTCCCAGTCCACTCTGGCTTTGTAATTTTAAGAAAGGAATAAATTGAGAAACAAAAGGCTGCCCCCCACCCCTCATCCACCCCCACTAGCGCTGTAAGGGACTCCATGGAAGTGAAGGCGAGGGGCTTTTGACTTTCTGTTGCTGCTGTAGAGTGAAATTCTGTGCTATGTATTATTGGAGGAGCCTGGATTTACAAACGAGTGGTACTGGACTTTGACGAGGAGATCAGGTAAGTTGGAAGGCTGCCAGTAAAAAGCCTGCTTTCAGTAATGGGGGTTATCGTTACATAGAACATAGAACATAGAACATAGAACAATACAGCGCAGTACAGGCCCTTCGGCCCACGATGTTGCACCGAAACAAAAGCCATCTAACCTACACTATGCCATTATCATCCATATGTTTATCCAATAAACTTTTAAATGCCCTCAATGTTGGCGAGTTCACTACTGTAGCAGGTAGGGCATTCCACGGCCTCACTACTCTTTGCGTAAAGAACCTACCTCTGACCTCTGTCCTATATCTATTACCCCTCAGTTTAAAGTTATGTCCCCTCGTGCCAGCCATATCCATCCGCGGGAGAAGGCTCTCACTGTCCACCCTATCCAACCCCCTGATCATTTTGTATGCCTCTATTAAGTCTCCTCTTAACCTTCTTCTCTCCAACGAAAACAACCTCAAGTCCGTCAGCCTTTCCTCATAAGATTTTCCCTCCATACCAGGCAACATCCTGGTAAATCTCCTCTGCACCCGCTCCAAAGCCTCCACGTCCTTCCTATAATGCGGTGACCAGAACTGTACGCAATACTCCAAATGCGGCCGGACCAGAGTTCTGTACAGCTGCAACATGACCTCCCGACTCCGGAACTCAATCCCTCTACCAATAAAGGCCAACACTCCATAGGCCTTCTTCACAACCCTATCAACCTGGGTAGCAACTTTCAGGGATCTATGTACATGGACACCTAGATCCCTCTGCTCAGCCACACTTTCAAGAACTTTACCATTAGCCAAATATTCCGCATTCCTGTTATTCCTTCCAAAGTGAATCACCTCACACTTCTCTACATTAAACTCCATTTGCCACCTCTCAGCCCAGCTCTGCAGCTTATCTATATCCCTCTGTAACCTGCTACATCCTTCCACACTATCGACAACACCACCGACTTTAGTATCGTCTGCAAATTTACTCACCCACCCTTCTGCGCCTTCCTCTAGGTCATTGATAAAAATGACAAACAGCAACGGCCCCAGAACAGATCCTTGTGGTACTCCACTTGTGACTGTACTCCATTCTGAACATTTCCCATCAACCACCACCCTCTGTCTTCTTTCAGCTAACCAATTTCTGATCCACATCTCTAAATCACCCTCAATCCCCAGCCTCCGTATTTTTTGCAATAGCCTACCGTGGGGAACCTTGTCAAACGCTTTGCTGAAATCCATATACACCACATCAACTGCTCTACCCACATCTACCTGTTCAGTCACCTTCTCAAAGAACTCAATAAGGTTTGTGAGGCATGACCTACCCTTCACAAAGCCATGCTGACTATCCCTGATCATATTATTCCTATCTAGATGATTATAAATCTTGTCCCTTATAATCCCCTCCAAGACTTTACCCACTACAGACGTGAGGCTCACCGGTCTATAGTTGCCGGGGTTGTCTCTGCTCCCCTTTTTGAACAAAGGGACCACATTTGCTGTCCTCCAGTCCTCTGGCACTATTCCTGTAGCCAATGATGACATAAAAATCAAAGCCAAAGGTCCAGCAATCTCTTCCCTGGCCTCCCATAGAATCCTAGGATAAATCCCATCAGGTCCCGGGGACTTATCTATTTTCAGCCTGTCCAGAATTGCCAAGACCTCTTCCCTACGTACCTCAATGCCATCTATTCTATTAGCCTGGGGCTCAGCATTCTCCTCCACAACATTATCTTTTTCCTGAGTGAATACTGACGAAAAATATTCATTTAGTATCTCGCCTATCTCTTCAGACTCCACACACATTTTCCCATCCCTGTCCTTGACTGGTCCTACTCTTTCCCTAGTCATTCGCTTATTCCTGACATACCTATAGAAAGCTTTTGGGTTTTCCTTGATCCTTCCTGCCAAATACTTCTCATGTCCCCTCCTTGCTCGTCTTAGCTCTCTCTTTAGATCCTTCCTCGCTACCTTGTAACTATCCATCGCCCCAACCGAAACTTCACACTTCATCTTCACATAGGCCTTCTTCTTCCTCTTAACAAGAGATTCCACTTCCTTGGTAAACCACGGTTCCCTCGCTCGACGCCTTCCTCCCTGTCTGACCGGTACATACTTATCAAGAACACGCAGTAGCTGATCCTTGAACAAGCCCCACTTATCCAGTGTGCCCAACACTTGCAGCCTACTTCTCCACCTTATCCCCCCCCAAGTCACGTCTAATGGCATCATAATTGCCCTTCCCCCAGCTATAACTCTTGCCCTGCGGTGTATACTTATCCCTTTCCATCATTAACGTAAACTTCACCGAATTGTGGTCACTGTCCCCAAAGTGCTCTCCTACCTCCAAATCCAACACCTGGCCTGGTTCATTACCCAAAACCAAATCCAACGTGGCCTCGCCTCTTGTTGGCCTGTCAACATATTGTTTCAGGAAACCCTCCTGCACACACTGTACAAAAAACGACCCATCTATTGTACTCAAACTATATATTTTCCAGTCAATATTTGGAAAGTTAAAGTCTCCCATAATAACTACCCTGTTACTTTCGCTCATATCCAGAATCATCTTCGCCATCCTTTCCTCTACATCCCTAGAACTATTAGGAGGCCTATAAAAAACTCCCAACAGGGTGACCTCTCCTTTCCTGTTTCTAACTTCAGCCAATACTACCTCGGAAGAAGAGTCCCCATCTAGCATCCTCTCCGCCACCGTAATACTGCTCTTGACTAGCAGCGCCACACCTCCCCCTCTTTTGCCTCCTTCTCTGAGCTTACTAAAACACCTAAACCCCGGAACCTGCAACATCCATTCCTGTCCCTGCTCTATCCATGTCTCCGAAATGGCCACAACATCGAAGTCCCAGGTACCAACCCACGCTGCCAGTTCCCCTACCTTGTTTCGTATACTCCTGGCATTGAAGTAGACACACTTCAAACCACCTACCTGAACGCTGGCCCCCTCCTGCGACGTCAAATCTGTGCTCCTGACCTCTATACTCTCATTCTCCCTTACCCTAAAACTACAATCCAGGTTCCCATGCCCCTGCTGCATTAGTTTAAACCCCCCCAAAGAGCACTAACAAATCTCCCCCCCAGGATATTTGTGCCCCTCAGGTTCAGATGTAGACCATCCTGTCTGTAGAGGTCCCACCTTCCCCAGAAAGAGCCCCAGTTATCCAAAAATCTGAAACCCTCCCGCCTGCACCATCCCTGTAGCCACGTGTTTAAATGCTCTCTCTCCCTATTCCTCATCTCACTATCACGTGGCACGGGCAACAACCCAGAGATAACAACTCTGTTTGTTCTAGTTCTGAGCTTCCATCCTAGCTCCCTGAAAGCCTGCCTGACATCCTTGTCCCCTTTCCTACCTATGTCGTTGGTGCCAATGTGGACTACGACTTGGGGCTGCTCCCCCTCCCCCTAAGGACCCGGAAAACACGATCCGAGACATCACGTACCCTTGCACCTGGGAGGCAACATACCAAACGTGAGTCTCTCACGCTCCCACAAAATCTCCTATCTGTGCCCCTGACTATAGAGTCCCCAATTACTAATGCTCTGCTCCTCTCCCCCCTTCCCTTCTGAGCAACAGGGACAGACTCCGTGCCAGAGGCCCGTACCCCATGGCTTACCCCTGGTAAGTCGTCCCCCCCACAAGTATCCAAAGCGGTATACTTGTTTCTCAGGGGAACGACCGCAGGGGATCCCTGCACTGACTGTTTTTTCCCAGTCCCTCTTACAGTTACCCACCTATCTCCAATCTTTGGTGTAACTAATTCCCTGAAGCTGCTATCTATGACCCCTTCTGCCTCCCGAATGATCCGAAGTTCTTCCAACTCCAGCTCCAGTTCCCTAACTCGGTCTTGGAGGAGCTGGAGATGGCAGCACTTCCTGCAGGTAAAATCAGCAGGGACACTAACTGTATCCCTCACCTCAAACATCCTGCAGGAGGAACATTGCACTCCCTTCCCTGCCATTCCTCTAACTTTCTACCAAGATCTGGCTAACAACTAAATTAAATTTTTATAAAAAATAATAATAATATAATAAAAATATGGTACTTACCTCAGACCAATGGGTTTTATTATTAGGTTAGAGGAGGAGGGCGGGTGGGAGACACTACACGTGTAGTGTCTCGGGTTTCCTCTCCACCAGAATTTATTGGTGAGGGTCTTCCCAGACGTCCGCGGGTCGACTTCCTGATCCCGCCTAAAAAACTAATTTTTAAAAAAAAAGAAAAATTCTCAGCTCCTGCTGAAATTGACTAACCAGCCAGCTCCACTCCCGCCGAAATCGACTGGCCTGCCCCTGCAAAGAGAAGTGCTTTTAAAGGTTGACTTACCTCCCAGCAACCTCCTTCCGCAATGCTCCCGCTGAAACTGACTAACCAGCTGCTCTCACGCCGCCGAAATCGACTGGCCTGCCCCTGCAAAGAGAAGTGCTTTTAAAGGTTGACTTACCTCCCAGCAACCTCCTTCCGCAATGCTCCCGCTGAAACTGACTAACCAGCTGCTCTCACGCCGCCGAAATCGACTGGCCTGCCCCTGCAAAGAGAAGTGCTTTTAAAGGTTGACTTACCTCCCAGCAACCTCCTTCCGCAATGCTCCCGCTGAAACTGACTAACCAGCTGCTCTCACGCCGCCGAAATCGACTGGCCTGCCCCTGCAAAGAGAAGTGCTTTTAAAGGTTGACTTACCTCCCAGCAACCTCCTTCCGCAATGCTCCCGCTGAAACTGACTAACCAGCTGCTCTCACGCCGCCGAAATCGACTGCTTGGGCTGACCCAGTTCCTCTTGGGCTGTAATAACACAGAGACATGGAGCACACGCAGAACAGAGGGGAATCTGCACACAGAGGGAAGAGGAGGGGTTTCCGTAGAAGGCCATACCCACCAGGGGTTTTCAGGAGGCAACTCACTTACCTCGACCTCAGTCAAGGTTGCCCCAATCATGAAGGTCACTGAACTGTTCCCCCCTCCTACAACTGGATCTACTTCTGTAGAGCAGTGTGAGGACGGCACTGCCAGTGTCTGCGTAGCTCTTAATCTCTATATCAACACATCCTTCCAGGCATAAGCAGACAATACTAGCAACATTGACTATGTTCCGCTGCCTCAGAAAAAGGTTTGATAGATCTGTAGATGACACTTCATAATCTTCTCACTTACCAGAGAGAAGCAGGAGGAGGAAACATTGAAAGGTGTGTGAGCATGAAGTGGATCATCTGAATGTTAAGCCAGAGTCTCACTTGATAGGTGGGTGAGGAGAATGTGATGCATTTAATACTTGGAGGGGTTGATGGTGGACTGGGTGGGAGATGACATATGAAAATCTGTTCGCTGTAACTTTGACCTAACGTGTGGGGTAACTGAACTCATTCCAATACTGAAACCAGATCCTTGGCCCAGACTCTGACCTCTGGCAGCTGCTCCCATTCCATTCAGAGGGGATGCCTTAATGACCTGTGGAGCCATGACCTCTCTCCTCCTTTCTACCTCCTTTACAGAGGCTCATTAGAGAATCAAAGAGTTCTTTCGTTGGTTTGTCTCTCCATTTGTAGTCTCCTTTCTTCCGTCAAAGACTTTGAGAATGTTCCAGCAGCTGCCAGAGTGGACCCTCCCTTCAAGAGGGACAGGCTACCTAAAGAGGTTTAGGCTAGCTGTACAATGTGCTAGCCACACACACATGCCTAGATCCCTTAGTGAGCATGTGGTCAGTCAACAGTACATCTCCGGTTGGGCTGCAGCCTGCAATAGTATCGATGGGCAGGCTGCATGAAGTTTGTCTGCTGCCTGCCTCAATTCGACCAGGTGCAGGGTAATGCCATGTTGTGATCCCCATGGCTGACAGTGGACCAAATCAAATCTTTAGCCTCAAATGTTCAGATCTGGTGTCATTTCAATGTAAGGAAGCAAAGATGGGAACCATACAGAAAGAGGAATGAGCGGGATGGGAGAATTAAGAGCCTTACTGTGAATAGTGCTATCAAAGATGGAGGTCAGGGTATGATTGGACATATTGAGAGCTTTGCAAATATTATGGTGAATGGACAGTCAAAGGTGAGGCAATTGGAATTTCAAAGTGCCACTGTTAATGACTCAGGAGAGAGGTTTTTTTAAGAAGAGTGAAAAGATCTGATAAGATGGTATATAAATGGCACACTTTACTTCTTAATTATATTCACAGGGTTTAGTAAATTAATGTATCAGTTACTTTGTGAGATTAACAAATGTAGTTTCACTGAATATTAACTATACCGTGAAGAAAAACAAGTAGTTTGCTTCGTTACCAAAGCATGGTAAAAGTCCTAGAATCCCAAGTAATAAATATAGATTTCCACTAATTCAATCACTAGAAACCAGTGTTGTCCAATACAGATTAGCCAATAGCCATATGTTGCTGACGGGGTATTCAGATATGGCTAATTATATTTTTGATCAATAAATAAGTGAGTAATAGTGAGGCACGATCAATTTGACTGGAGATGAAGTTGAATTAAACTGAGGCTTTATTAGTATCTGAAGTGTGGCCTCCCACAGCAGCTGATGAAATGGCTGCGAGCTGAAGACCACGCATATTTATAACCCGGCTCCTGGGCGGAGCCAGCGTGCAGGGGCCCAGGTGAACCTGTAGTGCAGGTTCTACCATTCAACCCTTAATATAGGAACACAGTGGTTTACCACATTCACCCCCTGTTAAAATTGAGTCCGGCGAGGGTGGGGGATAACTATATACAATTTGCAATCTTTAATATTTACAGAACAGTGAAAAAAAAATGTCTCTGGTCATCCGGTGGGCCGGTCAGAGGTTCAGCCGGTCCGGCGCCTTGATCGTCCTCTGGGATCGATGATGTGGAGCCGGCGATGTTGGCGCTGTCGTGGTCGAAGTTGACTCCGGGAGCGTGCTGAAATCCTCTTCATCAATGGGGGTGGGCAGGGGGAGGACGGATAGTCCTCACGGGGGAGATGGGGGCGGCGGGGGAGGGGAGGGTGGCGCCGGGGGCGACGGGGGTGGTGTGGGGGCGGAACCTGCTGGTGCCAGGTTCCTGAGGGAGACGGTATCCTGGCGGCCGTCGGGGAACGCCACGTAGGCGTACTGTGGGTTTGCGTGGAGCAGGTGCACCCTTTCCACCAACAGGTCCGCCTTGTGGAGCTGCACATGTTTACGGAGAAGCACGGTTCCCGGAGCTCTGAGCCAAGTTGGGAGTGATACCGCGGATGTGGACTACCTGGGGAAGGCAAAAAGACGATCATGCGGTGTACTGTTAGTAGCAGTGCAAAGTAATGAGCGAATGGAATGTAGTGCATCAGGGAGGACCTCTTGCCAGCGGAAGGCCGGGAGATTTCTGGACCATAGGGCCAGCTGGACGGCCCTCCATACCGTCCCATTCTCCCTTTCTACCTGTCCGTTTCCCCGGGGGTTGTAGCTCGTCGTTCTGCTGGAGGCGATACCCTTGCTGAGCAGGAACTGGCGTAGCTCATTACTCATGAATGAGGATCCCCTGTCACTGTGGATGTAGGCGGGGAAGCCGAACAGAGTGAAGATAGAATTCAGGGCTTTAATGACGGTGGCAGACGTCATGTCGGGGCATGGGATGGCGAAGGGAAAACGGGAGTATTCATCGATCACACTGAGGAAACACGTGTGTCGGTCGGAGGAGGGGAGGGGGCCTTTGAAATCCACGCTGAGGTGTTCAAAGGAGCGGGAGGCCTTCACCAGGTGCGCGCGGTCTGGCCAGTAGAAGTGCGGTTTGCACTCCGCACAGACCTGGCAGTCCTTGGCGATTGTCCTTACTTCTTCGACGGAATAGGGCAAATTTTGTGCCTTAATGAAGTGGTACAACCGAGTGACCCCTGGGTGACAAAGGCTGTCGTGCAGAGTCCGGAGTCGGTCTACCTGTGCGCTGGCACATGTACCTCGGGACAGGGCGTCTGGGGGCTCGTTGAGTTTGCCAGGGTGAGACTTAATCTCGTAGTTATAGGTGGAGAACTCGATTCTGCACCGCAAGATTTTGTCATTTTTGATCTTACCCCGCTGTGTGTTGTTGAACATGAAGGCTACCGACTGTTGGTCAGTGAGGAGAGTGAATCTCCTGCTGGCCAGGTAATGCCTCCAATGTCGCACAGCCTCAACGATAGCCTGGGCCTCCTTTTCGACGGATGAGTGCTGAATTTCGGAGGCATGGAGGGTGCGGGAAAAGAATGCCACGGGCCTGCCTGCCTGGTTGAGGGTGGCGGCAAGGGCGACGTCCTAAGCATCGCTTTCTACTTGGAAAGGAAGTGTTTCTCTACAGCGTGCATTCCAGCTTTGGCAATATCAGCTCTGATCCGGGCGAAGGCTGTTGGGCCTCTGCCATCAGGGCGAAATGAGTGGACTGTATGAGTGGGCGGGCCTTGTCCTCATAGTTTGGGACCCACTGAGCGTAATACGAGAAGAACCCCAGGCAGCGTTTCAGGGCCTTGGGGCAGGGGAAGCTCCATGACGGGGCGAATGCAGTTGGGATCGGGCCCCAGAACTTCATTCTGGACCACGTAGCCGAGGATGGCTAAGCGGTTTGTACGGGACACACACTTCGCCTTGTTATACGTGAGGTTGAGGAGAGTGGCGATGCGGAGAAATTTAGCGAGGTTGGCGTCGTGGTCCTGCTGATCATGGCCGCAGATGGTCACATTGTCTAGGTACGGAAATGTGGCCCGCAAGCCGTATCGGTCCATCTCCCTTTGGAAGACCGAAACCCCATTGGTGACGCCGAAGGGGACCCTAAGGAAATGATATAGCCGGCCGTCTGCCTCGAAGACGGTGTGTGGCTGGTCCGATTTACGGATGGGGAGCTGGTGGTAAGCGGATTTCAGGTCCACCGTTGAGAAGACCCGGTACTGTGCAATCTGGTTAACCATGTCAGATATGCATGGGAGGGGGTACGCATCGAGCTGCGTGTACCTGTTGATAGTCTGGCTGTAGTCCACGACCATTCGACTTTTCTCCCCAGACGTAACCACTACCAATTGAGCTCTCCAGGGGCTGTTGCTGGCCTCGATGACTCCCTCCTGAAGCAACCGCTGGACCTCGGACCCGATGAAGGCCTTATCATGGGTGCTGTGCCGAATGCTCCTGGAGGCGATGGGTTTGCAATCTGGAGTTCGATTGGCAAAGAGGGAAGGAGGATCGACCTTTAGGGTCGCGAGGCCGGACACAGTGAGGGGTGGTAAGGGTCCGCCGAATTTAAGGGTCAAGCTCTGGAGGTTGCACTGAAAATCCAGGCCAAGGATAAGTGCAGCGCAGAGGGTAGGGAGGACGTAGAGGCAAAAACCATGGAACTCTACGCCTTGGACTGTGAGCGTGACCGTGCAGTACCCCCGGATCGCTACGTGATGGGATCCGGAGGCCAGGGAGATACTTTGATTGGAAGGGTGTACCTTAAGGGAGCAGAGCCTTACCGTATTTGGATGTACAAAGCTCTCGGTGTTCCTGGAGTCCAGTAGGCAGGAGGTCACGTGGCCGTTGACTTTCACGCTGGTGGATGCGTTGGTCAGATTATGTGGTCTGGACTGGTCGATTACCATGGATGCGACTCGTGGTTGATCGTCGGGTAGTGAGGCGGCCGCTGCATCTGGGTCCTGAAACGCCGTTGGTCTCCATGTGCTGCGGGGTGGACAGGTTGGTGGCGCCCGGAGGCCCTGGGGGTCACAAAATGGCGGCGCCCATGGAACGCACGTTGCAGGGGTGGAGCAAGATAGCGGCACCCATGAAACGCAATTGTTGTGCGGGGGAGAAGATTGCGGTGCCCATTGCTCGCACATGGCCTGGCGAGGAGGGGTGGATAGCAGCGCCCATTGTCCGTGACCGGGGGGGGGGTTGGGTGACCGCTGCCACTGAGCGGGCATGGCACACCGCTGCGTAGTGGCCCTTCTTACCGCAGTCCTTACAAAGGGCAGCGCGAGCCGGGCAGGGTTGGCTAGGGTGACTTTGTTGGCCGCAAAAATAGCATCGGGGCCCCCCGTAGATGACTGGCTGGCGCGTAGCACAGGCGTACTGGGTGGGTAGCGCCCCCGCCGGGGCAGCTGCCTGTGGGGCCCATGAAGCGTAGGAGGAGTGGGCCACGCAGTTGGGGGCATAGGACTGTACATTGCGCAGGGCGACCGTCATGGAAAGCGCTAGTGTTTTAGTCTCTGCGAGGTCGCGCTTCTTCTAGGAGCCGCTGCCTGATAACATCGGACCCAATCCCAGTTACAAAAGCGTCCATCATAAGGAGATCTGAGTGCTCCTTAGCTGTAACGTCCTGGCAGTCACAGTCCCGAACTACTGGGATCAGGGCCCTCCAGAACTCCTCGATTGACTCACCAGGTTGTTGAGTACGCGTTGCGAGTGCGTGTCTGGCGAAGAGCGTGTTCGTCTTCTGCTCATAACTCTCTTTGAGTTGATTCATAGCGTCAGCGTAATTGGGCGCGTCCTGGATCAGCGGGAAGATTTTAGAGTTGAGTCTGGAGTACAAGATTTGAATCTTCTGAGCCTCTTGAACAGGGGTTGGTGCCGTGTTGATATACGCTTCAAAACAAGCTGAAAGTCCTTTCTGGCGTCGCTTGCGTGTGGATCCAGCTGCAGTCTATCTGGTTTAATCCGGAGGTCCATCTTCTGAATCAGATACTAATAAATTGAGGCACGATCAATTTGGTAATAGTGAGTAATAGTGAGGCACGATCAATTTGGCTGGAGATGAAGTTGAATTAAACTGAGGCTTTATTAGTATCTGAAGTGTGGCCTCCCACAGCAGCTGACGAAATGGCTGCTAGCTGAAGACCACGCATATTTATAACCCGGCCCCTGGGCGGATCTAGCATGCAGGGGCCCAGGTGAACCTGTAGTGCAGGCTCTACCATACAACCCTTAATATAGGAACACAGTGGTTTACCACAAATAGACATTGGCTACATGATATCAAAACTCATATTCGCATGCAGAAAAGCAGAATGTGAGTGGTTTTTGATGGCTTTACTTCCTTGTTTACTGAATGTGGTGGATGTTTATGAAGTGAATGTTACCCATAATGGGTGAGTGTGCGTAAGGCTTTTTATGCTGAATTTGGTGCATGTGGTTAAGTCAATGCCTTCATAGCCACACCCATGGCAATATGACCACACTGCTGTAAGTGAGTGTCCCTGCTCATTGAGTTCACGCAGTAATCCTACACCTGTAAAAAAATGGCATTGGAAATGGCAACATGTCACTTTCTCTCTGCTTCACTCGGCTAAACACATGGAAACCGTCAGCGCTCTGGGCTCGGAGGAGTTAACAAAAGGTGCCGTTAGGACAACCGAGCGTCAAACTGTTGAACCTTCCTCCCACACATAATTTTGCATGAACTTTCAATTGGAGGCAACTGGGGACCCACTGAGTTTGGTTCCAGTGAGTCTGGCAAGTGAGGTGTGAAAAGCAATTACGAGCTAAGCTGTATGGCAGAAGTCCTCGCTATAAGAGGCTGCTTTGCCAGCATTTGTAAAAGCTGACCACAGTAGAGCTTGCTGATTCAATAAACAAGATGGCATGAGGAGGTTGTTCCAACGATGTACTTTATCTGTCTGGATAAGTAATAGAGAACAGCATTCAGAGACTCCTAAGAGATGAGAAGAGAAAGGACACAGGGCATTGTCTAAGTGTCCTGCAACAATGAGATTACTTTTCTTTGAGAAGGGTGCATCAGGGGTATTCCAGCATCCCATGCCAATGCAAGGGCTGTGGCGATCAAAAAAGTCCCTGATTATTTTGGGTTGGTGATAATTTTTCTTTGATTTGGTGCCATTAGATTTCCGAGAATTGTCCTGATAGTGAGGGGATAGGATCCTGATAAGTCCTGCTTCCTGGCACTATCCAATGCCTCATGCTTGGAAGTACACGGATGTGGGGGTTGGGTGAGGACAGGATTGGATGTCTGTTCGTTGAAAAGCAAGTTTAGCTGCTTTGGCTCACATGCAAAGAATGGATATATTGCGGGGGGGCAGCACGGTAGCACAAGTGGATCGTATTGTGGCTTCACAGCGCCAGGGCCCCAGGTTCGATTCCCCGCTGGGTCACTGTCTGTGCGGAGTCTGCACGTTCTCCCCGTGTCTGCGTGGGTTTCCTCCGGGTGCTCCGGTTTCTTCCCACACTCCAAAGGTGTGCAGGTTAGGTGGATTGGCCATGATAAATTGCCCCTTAGTGACCAAAAAGGTTAGGAGGGGTTATTGGGTTACGGGGATAGGGTGGCAGTGAGGACTTAAGTGGGTCGGTGCAGACTCGATGGGCCGAATGGCCTCCTTCTGCACTGTATGTTCTATGTTCTATGTATCCCTGTAATTGCACTGGAGTATGTTCTCGTTAACCAAATTGGCTCCCAATATCATCATACGTAAGATTTTCAATTTTCATCCTCATGTTAAATCTTTCCCTGGCCTCACCTCTCTCCACGACTGTGACCTCCTGTAGCCCTACAATTCCCCACAAACTCCCTGGATGGGATTCTCTGATCCTGAGGCTAAGTGTTGACGCCGTCGTAAACGCCGTTGCATTTCACAACGGCGTCAACATGCCCTCAGGAGCAGCAATTCTGACCCCTACAGGGGCCAACACGGCACTGGAGTGACCCATGCCACTCCAGCTGCTGATGCCGGCATAAAATGGATGCCGCGGGTCTGCGCATGCGCAGTGTGACCGCCGCCAATGCGCGCATGCGCAGTGTGACCGCCGCCAATGCGTGCATGCGCAGTGGCTTCCTTCTCTGCTCTGGCCCCGACGCAACATGGCGTAGGGCTACGGGGACCGGCGCGGAGCAAATGAGGCCCCCAGCCCGAGGGGCCGGCCCGCCGATTGGTAGGCCCAGGTCGTGAACAAGACTCCGACCGCATTTCCCAACATCAAGAGACTAATTTTTTTGTCTTCTGCCACATTTTCCAAGCCGTCATGAATCCTGCTGCTGGTGCGGTGGGGTTTGAAGGGGGTGCGGAGGAGGGTAGATTCCATCCAACATCTTTAGAGAAAGGGAGAAAACCTGAGAGTCAATAAGAAGGTACTGTGTGGTGATTAAGATAAGATGAAGATCGGCTTTTTTCAATCGACAGGCATCTTGAACCAGCTGATGTAGAAGTAGCATCATTTTTACTTCCAGCACAAACCACATGTTGCTGGTTTAGCACAATGGGTTTGCACCACGGGGCTGGTTTAGCACACTGGGCTAAATCGCTGGCTTTTAAAGCAGACCAAGCAGGCCAGCAGCACGGTTCAATTCCCGTACCAGCCTCCCTGAACAGGTGCCGGAATGTGGCGACTAGGGGCTTTTCACAGTAACTTCATTGAAGCCTACTTGTGACAATAAGCGATTTTCATTTCATTTCATTCATGTTGCTGTCAGTAATGACTATAACATGATTAAATCCAACTGATAGGTTGAACAGTTATTTGATTCTGTGCTGTGGTGTCCAACACATTTTGATACAAGCCGGCACAATGTTCTTCTGGCATTGCAGAGGAATGGTTGTCTGTTCTGTTATGGAGAGATAAGCTGATTAGCAAAATGACAAGTGCACAATTGAACAACAGCAAGCGATTGGTGAAGGCAAGCTGAGGACAGAAGTTTAACAATACGGAAACAGAAAGGAAGCTGGAATTGAAGATCAGGATAGTTATGGAATGGAAAAATTCAGAACATCATGCATGCTGGTAACATGGGGCCATGAATTGGTGCCACAGTGGACGCCTATCAGTAAGAAAGAACATTTATATAGCACCTATTACACCCTTGACATACCCCAAAGTACCTCATACCCAACGGAATACTTCTGACGAGTAGTCATAGTTGTAATTTAGAGAAACGCAACAGACAATTGGGATATAGAACAAGGCCCCAAAAAAGACCAGATAATGGCCAGAATTCTGCGGCCATTGGGATTCTCTTTCCCCGCCGTCAGCACCCCCCCACCCAGGGGTTTCCTGACAGCCTGGAGTGGTTTCAATGGAAAATCCCATTGACAAGCGGCAGGAGTAGAAAATCCTGCTGCCAGCAAATGGCGCACTGGTGAGAAACACTCAGCTGGAGGCCTAGAGAATCCTGCCCAACCTTGTGTTAGTGATGTTGATTGAGAGCTGAATCTTGTCCAGGATTTAGGGGGGAGTTCTACTCTTCTTCTTCGAATAAAGCAATGTAATTTTTACATCTGCCTGAAGGGGCAGCGGGGAACCTAAGTTTAATGTCTCAACACAGCAGCTTCGTAAGTGCAGCAGCCAATGTGTTCTGTTGTGTTATGTTCTGTTGTGTTATGTACTCTGGGATAACACAGGCTGCAACTGGATGCAGCTTTAACCAAAAGATACTCCAGACTTTGAAGTTAGTTCAATCTGATTTATTGAACCAGTAGCACAGTAGCACAGTTCTCTATGAGTTCGACTCTCTGCTAACCTAAGTGTGGTTACTCTGTCTGACTGAACCAGACTAGCTCTTAGCCACGTGCTGGAGGTGTGATACTGTACATACACCCTGACTCACTCTGTAGATGTTCATCAGTGGAAAGAGGCGGAGTGTGAGCGCCTCGTGCCTTTTATAGTGAGAAACCACCCCTGAGTGTCCTGCCTGCTCATTGGTCATGTCCTGTTCTCTGTGTTCATTAGCTGCATGTCTGCATATCATGACATGTTCAACCGAGATTATGTGCTCAAGTATTTGGAGTGGGACTTGAACTCACCAAAATGTGATGTTCTAACCTGTCAGCAAGGGCATTGGGTGGGTGACACAACCGTGTGGCCCACCAAATTCTCTCTCTCTACTCAAAGTTAAAGTCAGCCTCACTCGCCTCCCACTCAGTTCAAGGGCAATGGGGAATGTGCAATAAATGCTGCCCCAGCCAGTGACACCCACATCCCCATAAATGAGTTAAAATAGAGCTGAAACTGAGCACGTGATGCTAAGGTTCAAACGTGAATGCAGTGGGCAGGCTTAACCCTCTGATTATCCCAAACAAGAAAGGTGGGTGATCGAGGGCAGGAATGGGACAGTAAATATGGAGAAACTTCTCTCCCCCCCCCCTCTACAACGTTTAGAGTGCTACCAGCCCATTCCTTTCTGATGCAGGCCATAGGAATGTGTGTTTTGAAGTCAATGCCGTGGCTTCTGCACCAGCAACAGTTAAAAATGGTTGCTGAAATGTTCATGTTTTTCCAAATCCTTTGGATCGTCTTTTGCTGAAGTTTACCTTAAGTATGAGTTAAATATTTAGGTTGTCGCAAACAGTAACTTAACACATCGTTCCAGATATAGTTTTGAAAGACAATAACATGAGAACAGAGAACAGGCTTTGAAAGTGCAGTGATCTGTGTACTTTAAAGCTCATTTGATCTAACCACTGACATTTGAGACTTCATTGTCCCAGAGTAATCTAATTATTTGAAATAACTTGTGTAGATCTAATTTAATAGCCTAATCTCCCTTGTCTTTGACATCTGGATGATAAGTCTTCAACAATTGATCATTATTGTACCATGGAGTGGTGCCTCCCAATTTTAGTATTAAATGTTCACAGGTCATCAAATGAGGCCATCAGGGTACAAGTATGCCAGTTCCTTTCTCTGTATCCTCGGCTCCTCTTTCCTCTTTTAGGATACATCAATCAGTTTGAGCTTGTGGTGGTATGTATTAGGGGTAATACGGTACACCACGTGTCGACAGGCTATATTGCCTTGCGTCATATTGACAAGTTGCTACAGAGCTGATTAATCTTTTCTTCGGCTGGATTTTGTTGACAGCCTCACAGATGTCCCTGACCTGCTTCGGCCTTGAGTTTGTTTTAAGTGAAGAGGTTGCTCTGCTCATTGGAGAGGCAGATGGCGGCTGGCCCTGTAGAGTGGGTTCTATGACCATGGTCCTCTTCCTGAAATTAGTGTGATGGAATCATGCGCAATTGGACAGCACGGTAGCATAGTGGTTAGCACTATGGCATCACAGCGCCAGGGTCCCAGGTTCAATTCCTGCTTGGGTCACTGTCTGTGCGGAGTGTGCACGTTCTCCCCGTGTCTGCATGGATTGGCCATGCTAAATTGCCATTAGGTTAGATGAGGTTGTAGGGTTACGGGGATAGGGTGGAGGCATGGGGTTAAGTAGGGTGCTCTTTCCAAGAGCCAGTGCATTCGATGGGCCGAATGGCCTCCTTCTGCACTGTAAATTCTATGATAAGTCTAAATTCTTAGAAGGATGGGCAAATGGAGATGCTGAACTTTCGTGTCCAATTCTGGGCTTCACAAGGATGTCAAGACCTTGGAGAGAGTAAAGAGGACATTTACCAGAATGGGAACAGAGAGGAGAGGCTTCAGCTGCTGGAAATGTTGGAAATTTTGGGATAATTCTCCACAGAGCAGGAAAAGTTAAAGGAAGCTTTATTGAGATATTGAAACATTCCACAGGACATTCGGTAGCGCAAGGGCAACGTTTTAAGATAATTGGCCTGGAAGCTGGGTGAGGGTTATGGTGGGGGGGGGGGGGGGGGGGGTTGCGGGCGGTAGGGGGGACACAGTGGAGTGATGAGGATTTGGTTGGGCAGTGAATTGCTGTGAATGCACTGCCTAACTAATTGGTCGAAGAATTGTCTCAATAACAACTTTCAAAAGATAATTGGATCTCAAATTTAAAAAGGAAATTTTGCAAAGCTATGGAGAAAGTGTAAGGGGTAAGGGATTGGAACTGATTGGATGACACTTTCAAAGAGACAGCAGGTGCACAGTTGGCCAACTGACCTCATTCTGTACTATATGATTCTACGATTGTCTAATTCTGTCGGATATTCAATGGCTGGTTCCAGAGAAGCACCCACTGAATGTTTTAAACTGACGACATGTTTCAGCCGTTTGTGTGTGAGGCTCAAATTAATCAAAAGTAGAAATTAATGAAAATAAAAATCGGAGCGGGTGGTATTAATATAGTGACTTGCCCGTCAGCAACACAGTATTACAGGGCCGAGGTGGGTGCTCTTTTAGAGGGTCAGTGCAGACTCGATGGGCCGGATGGCCTCCTTCTGCACTGTAGGGATTCCATGATACTGTTCTCACCTTCTCACCATGGAGTTTTACAGAAAATATAGTCAGTGACAGGCCATTTGACTGAACCAGTTCATTCAGTCAGCCCTGTAAAAGGGTTCACGTGTCTTTGTAGTGCCGTCAAAATTACACTGTGCACAGGTGTCTGATCAAAAGAATCAGATGTTGCCTTCTCAGCAACAACAGCTTGCATTTACAGAGCATCTTTCACCTCACAGGAACATTGTGGAGCAAAATTTGATTCTGAATCACAAAAGAATATATTAGGACAGGTGACCAAAAGCTTCAACAAAAACGGTTCGACAAAAGTTGACACCGAAACACTAAAGGATATAACAGCACAAGTGACCAAAGGCTGAGGTAAAGAGGTAGGTTTTAAAAATTGTCTTAAAGGCAGAGGAGAGGGAAAGAAAGAAAGACTTGCATTTATATGCTGCCTTTTGTGATGACAGGGTGTCCCAAAGACGTGCTTTTGTTATAATGTAGGAAATGTTGCAGCTAATTTGTGCAGGCAGTGGCAGCACGGTGTCGCAGTGGGTTAGCCCTGTTGCCTCACGGCGCCGAGGTCCCAGGTTCAATCCTGGCTCTGGGTCACTGTCCGTGTGGAGTTTGCACATTCTCCCCGTGTTTGCGTGGCTTCCGCCCCCACAACCCAAAGATGTGCAGGGTAGGTGGATTGGCCACGCTAAATTGCCCCTTTATTGGAAAAAATTAATTGGGTACTCTAAATTTTTTTTTTAATTTAAAAAATAAAAATTTGTGCAGGCAAGGTCCCACAAACAACAATGTGATCGTGACCAGATCATCTGTTCTTCTGATATTAATTGAGGGATAAATATTGGCCAAGGCATCAGAGAGAAAAACCCTGTTCTTTTTGCAAACAGTGTTATGGAAACTTTTAAATCCACCACAGAGGGCGAGTGGAACCTCGAAATGATATCTCATCCAATAGACAGCACCTCCAACAGTACATTGCTCCCTCAGTACTGCACTGGCACATGCAACTTTTTGATTTTTGTGCTGAGGTGGGACTTGAACCCACAACTTTCTTGACTCGGGGATATGAATCCGATTAACTGAGCCACAGCATCACTGGATACTGCTGGAGCAGTATAGCGAGGCCATTGCAGAGCTTTGGGCCATTGGACAGCTGAAGACAAAGCCCCAGTAGAAGAATTAAGAGGTGGGGGATGCACACTGTAATTGCGGAGTCTCACGTTCTCCCCGTGTCTGCGTGGGTTTCCTCCGGGTGCTCCGGTTTCCCCCCACAGTCCAAAGATGTGCAGGTTAGGTGGATTGGCCATGATAAATTACCCTTAGTGTCCAAAGAAAAAAGGTTAGATGGGGTTACGGGGATAGGGTGGCGGCGTGGGCTTAAGTAGGGTGCTCTTTCCAAGAGCGGGTGCCGACTCGATGGGCCGAATGGCCTCCTTCTGCACTAAATTCTATGATTCTATAAGTGTTGGGGGAATGCAGAGTCCTCAGAGGGTTGCGGTGCTGGAGGAGAACATAAATATAAAGAGGGGTGAAGCCATGAACCAAAAAATGAGCATTTTAAAATTAAAGGACACAAGTTTCCTGTTTTGACCACAGAGAAAATACAGTCCATCAGAGGAAAGCAGCATACTCACATTATTTAGCTGCACAGATCTTACATGTTGACTGGTGTTTAACCCCAACAAATTAAACTATGTCGCCATACTACGCAGTACTGATTTAGCGGATGATGAGTCCGCTACAGATGTTATTTTGATCTGTCCGCCCTTGTCCTGGCTACTGTTATTAAGTGCATTCTGTATAAACATTTGTTATGGTGTTTGCCATTTGAGGGAGGAAACTCCTTCAGGGAGGGAGTCTGCATGAGCTATGGCTCATTCCTATCACAATGTGACATGCAAGGAACGCAAATTATGTTCTTGCCGTGAGAATGACACCATTGGTAAGTGTGCTGAGAAATACAACCAAGGACGAATGCCAAGAGCTGTCTAGTCGTGGTAATCCTTTAAATCAGTATAATAAACCACCTGCTCATTGCAAGCTAGATTTCAGGAGCCAGCCTGTGGTATTTATTGAGGACTATTTATCACCTTATGAAAAAAGTGCAAGACTTTGGTTAAATCTTATCTTGATCACTGTGTGACATTCGAGAACGCTTGAACACAAAACCCAGACAGTCACTCCCAGTGCCGTACTGAAGGAGTGCTGCGCAGTCGGAGGTCCCTTCATTCAGATCCCAGATGTTCAACCAAGGAGCCTGCCTGCCATCTTAGTGGATGTAAATGAGCCCACAGCATTATTCGCTTCCCCCCAGTGTCCCGGATCAATATTTATCTGACAACCAACATCACAGAAAGAGATTTGGCCATTATCGTTTTGGGGAGAATTCTGGGTGCAAACTAGCTGCTGTGATTCCTGCTTGACAACACTGACTAAACTTCAAAAGAACTTCATTGGCTATCAAGCCTTTCAAATCATTCTCAGGCAAGAAAATGGACTATAGCAAAGCAAGGTTTTCTTATTTTGGTGCCCTCTAGTTACCCAAGATCAATGGGGGGGTGGATAATCTGCAACATTGCTCTTCAATCCCTCCAAGCCATCATTACTAGCCCAGGAGACTCCCCCCCAAAAAAGCTGCGGAGGCTGGAGAATCAATGGGAAATTTCAAAACTGAATTTGACACCTTTTTATTCGACAAGGGCATTAAGGGATATGGAAGCAAGGTACCCCACCTTGGAGTTAAGATACAGAGGATCTAATTGAATGCTGGAGCAGGCTCAAGGGGTTGATTGGTCCACCCTTGCGGCAGCCATCTCTACCCCTTGATTTATCATTGATTTAAAGGGTAACGCTGCTCTCTAACTGTGCAGATGATCAATGGTTTCCATTCAGTGTCAACGAAAGAGAAGCCATTCCCTTCGGCTCCCAACGCTACCTCAGTGTGCTTGGTCTTCAGTCTGTGAAAAGCCCTCCCCCGTCATATTTGTACCTCAGGAGGTGTGGGACATTGTGCTACTACTCAACGCAGAGCTGAGAATTTCTGCAGCATCCCTCCATCAACAAGACATCCTCCTTCCTTCTGAGAGGATTTGAGAGAGTAAATGCGGAGCAATTATTTATGCCGACAGAGGGGTTGTTAATTAGTAGATACAGATTTAAATTGGCAAAAAAGAATCAGAGAGGAGGTGAGATTTTTTTTGTTGTTGCAGTGAGTTCTGGTGATCTGAGTAACATTGCCTGTGTAGGAAACAGATTCAACAGCAACTTTCAGAAATAAATTGGGTAAATACTTGAAAAACAAAAGAAATGCAGGAACATGGAGAAAGAGTGAGTTGGGAGATGGACTAACTAGCTAACTGTTTCAAAGAACAGTATAGGCAAATGGGCCGGGTAGCCTCCTGTGCTGTCCAATTGATGTCGATAGCAGTACCTGCCTCTGCTTCTATGTTAGAACCATAGAAAAGTTACAGCACAGAAGGAAGTCAGTCAGCCCATCTTGTCCATGCCAGCCCAGGTGCCCTTTCTCATCCTACCTACCTGCACCCGGTCCATAGCCCTGTAGCTTACAGCACCCAGGTACGTTTTCAAAGAGTTTAGCGTCTCTGCCTCCATCACCACCTCTGGTAGCAAATTACAGACTCCCACTACCCTCTGTGTAAAAAAGTTCTTCCTCATATCCCCTCTCCACCTTCTGCCACTTATCTTGAATGAAATGAAAATCGCAAGTAGGCTTCAAATTAAGTTACTGTGAAAAGCCCCTAGTCGCCACATTCCGGCACCTGTTCGGGGAGGCTGGTACAAGAATTGAACCGTGTTGCTGGCCTGCCTTGGTCTGCGTTTAAAGCCAGCGATTTAGCCCAGTGTGCTAAACCAGCCCCATAGATCTTGAATCTATGTCCCCTGGTTCTAATATTCTCCACCAAGGGAAACAATTTTATCCTGTCCACTCTATCTCTTCCCCTCATACGCTTGGACACCTCAATTAAGTCACCCCTCAGACATTGCCAGAACATTGACCATGAGGTATGATTTTATCAATAATAATAATAAAACAAAAACAGAAAATGCTGGACGAACTCAGATGGCCTGGCAGAATCTGTGAAGAGAGAGTCAGACAGAAGGCTGGATTGCATCCCCCCCCCCCCTCCACAATGTGTCCTGAAGTTGCGGAGGACGGCGGTGGGATCTTCTGGTCTCGCAGTTGTCAACGGTCTTTCTCATTGAACGCATCACTGACCGCAGAGGTGAGGGTACGCCTTTGGTGTGACCGTAAGATCCCGCCAATGTGAAACATAGAAAATGGGAGCAAGTGGAGGCCATTCGGCGTTGATTATGATCATGGCTGGTCATCAATCTCAATAGCCTAATCCCGCATCCTTTGATCCCCTTCGCCCTAGGTGCTATATCTAACTGCTTTTGAAAACATGCAATGTTTTGGCCTCAACTGCTTCCTTTGGTATCGAATTCCACAGCCCGACAACTTCCTAGATGAAACATTTTCTCCTCATCTATGTCCTAATTGGTCTGCCCCGTATCCTCAGACTGTGACCCTTGGTTCTGGACACACCCACCTGCGGGAACATCCTCCCTGCAACTATCCTGTTAGCATTTTAAAGGTTTCTATGAGATTCCTCTTCATTCTTCTGAACTTCAGTGACTGCAATCCTAACCGACTCAATGTCTCCTTGTATTTCAGTCCTGCCACCATAGGAATCAGCCAGGTAAACCTTCACTGCACTCCCTCTAGAGAAAGAACATACTTCCTCAGATAAGGAGACCAAAACTGCACACAACATTCCAGGTGTGGCCTCACTAAGGCCTTGTCTAATTATAGCAAGACACCCCTGCTCTTGTACTCGAATTGTCTCGCTATGAAAACCAACATACCATTTGCCTTATTTACCGCCTGCTGCACCTGTATGTTTACCTTCAGTGACTGGTGTACAAGGACACCCAGGTCTCGTTGCACATTCCCCTCTCCTAATTTAATACCATTCAGATAATAGTTTGCATTCTCATTTTTGCTACCAAAGTGGATAACCTCTCATGTCTCCAAATTATACTGCATCTGCCATTCATTTGCCCATTCACTCAACTTGTCCAAATCACACTGAAGGATCTCTGCATCCTCCTCACAGCTCGCATTCCCACTCAACTTGATGTCATCTGCAGACTTGGAGAGATTACATTTTGTTCCCTCATCTAAATCATTGATATATATTGTGAATGGGCAGCACGGTGGTGCAGTGGTTGGAACTGCTGCCTACGCCACTGAGGACCTGGGTTTGATCCCAGCCCCAGGTCACTGTCTGTGTGGAGTTTGCACAATCTCCCCGTGTCTGCATGGGTTTCACCCCCACAACCCAAAGATGTGCAGGTTAGGTGGACTGGTCACACTAAATTGGCCCTTAATTGGAAAAAAATAATTGGGTACTCTAAATTTTAAAAAATCTATATATATATCTGGGGTCGCGCAACATATTGAACGGTCAGAAAGCCCCGCCTCATGTTCATGTTTCGGATTCATATGACTCTTTTTAGAGCTTAACTGATCTACCATCAATTATGACACGAGAGAGAGGTCAAGTGAATGAAGGCGTTAATACGCAAAGAACTTAGCTAACCAGAGACTTCAGTACAGACTGAGCGCCACCCACTGGACGCAACATTATATACAGCCCCGGGGAGGGGGAGCCAGAGGCGGAGCCCACCGGAGTTCCACCCCAAGTCTTAAAGGCATATCACACCAAACCTTAAAGGCATATCACCTATCTGGTGAATACATTCACCACATTCAACCCCTGTTTAAAAAAAAACACAAAGTCCGTCAGAAGTGACGTGGGATCAAATGTTCAGTCTGTCAGGAGGCGTGATCGTCCTCTCTGACCTCCTCAGCTAAGGCGGTGGTGCGGTGGGCACAGACGTCATTGATGATGGTATATCCAGGAGTACGGCGGTCAGAGCTACCGTCTGGTGTGTCGAAGAAGGTTGGGGTGCAGGGGCCGGGTGGGTGACTGGGGGCAACAGTGCAGGCGCGGGGGGGGGGAAATGGAGGAGCGGGAGGGGCGTGGTTGGTGGCGACCGGTGACACGAGGATGCAGGGGGAAACATTGGCGGGGGAACCAGCGGGCGCCAGATCCCGTAGGGAAACCATATCTTGCCGTCTGTCAGAATGCACGATGTAGGCGTACTGGGGGTTAGCATGCAGCAGCTGGACCCTCTCGACTAGGGGATCCGTCTTATGGCTCCTCACATGCCTCCGGAGAATAACAGGTCCCGGAGCTGTCAGTCAGGGTGGAAGCGAGACCCCGGAGATGGACCTCCTAGAGAAAACAAACAAACGGTCACGAGGGGTCTCGTTCGTGGCTGTGCAGAGGACTGATCTAATGGAATGGAGGGCGTCGGGGAGGACCTCCTGCCAGCGGGTGGTTGGGAGACCTCTCGACCGTAGAGCCAGAAGGACGGCCTTCCAAACCGTCGCGTTCTCCCTCTCCACCTGCCCGTTTCCCAGCGGGTTATAGCTGGTCATTCTGCTCGAGGCGATGCCCTTACCGAGCAGGTACTGATGCAGCTCATCGCTCATGAACGATGTACCCCGGATGCTGTGGATGTAAGCGGGGAAACCGAACAGAGTGAAGGTGCTGTGCAGTACCTTTATAACAGTGGCCGAGGTCATGTCGGGGCAGGGGACAGCGAATGAGAAGCGGGAGTACTCGTCAATGACGGTTAAGAAATAGGCATTGCGGTTGGTGGACGGAAGGGGCCCTTTGACGTCGATATTTAGGCGCTCAAAGGGCCTGGAGGCCTTCACCAGGCGAGTCTTGTCTGGCCGATAGAAGTGCGGTTTGCACTCCGCGCAGACTTGGCAATCCTTGGTCATGACCCTGACCTCCTCGGTGGAGTAGGGCAGATTGCGGGCCTTAATAAAGTGGGCAAGCCTGATGACCTATGGGTGACAGAGGTCATTGTGGATAGTCCGCAGTCGATCCTCTTGCGCGCTGGCGCATGTACCGCGGGACAGGGCATCTGGGGGCTCGTTGACCTCCCCTGGACGATACTTAATATTGTAAGTGTAGGTGGAGAGGTCGATTCTCCACCTCAAGATCTTATCATTCTTGATCTTGCCCCGCTGTGCGTTGTCGACCATAAAGGCGACCGACTGCTGGTCGGTGATGAGGGTGAACCTCCTACCGGCTAGGTAGTGTCTCCAATGCCGCACAGCTTCCACAATGGCTTGCGCCTCCTTCTTGACAGCGGAGTGTCGGGTCTCGGAAGCGTTGAGGGTTCTAGAAAAAAACGCAACTGGCCTGCCCGCCTGGTTGAGGATAGCAGCCAGGGCAACGTCTGATGCATCGCTCTTGACCTGGAAGGGAATGGTCTCATCCACCGCATGCATAGCGGCCTTAGTGATATCGGCCTTGATACGACTGAAGGCTGAACGGGCCTCAGCCGTCAGGGGAAATGTCGTGGTCTTAATAAGTGTGCGGGCTTTGTCCGCATAGTTGGGGACCCACTGGGCATAATAGGAGACAAACCCCAAGCACCGTTTGAGGGCCTTGAGGCTGAAGGGAAGACGAAGTCCGTGAGGTGGCGCATGCGGTCGGGGTCGGGCCCTAGTTCCCCGTTTTCCATGACGTAGCCGAGGATGGCTCACCGGGTTGTGCGGAAAACGCATTTTTCTTTGTTGTAAGCTCCACAGGTGCTTCGTCCGTGACTGGTCGAGGGTGACTGCTCCAAGCTTCAGGTAGTCTGTGTCATCCGGGGAATCGGAGTCACAAAATGGCCGCCCCCATCGGTCGCACATGTCGGGTTGAGCAGAAGATGGCGGCCAAGATGGCCGCTCCCACGAATCGCACGAGGCTGATGACGCTTCGGAAATAGGCGTGTCCGGCAGGCAGGCAGCCGCGTTGCGGGGCCTGCGGGCCTGTGAGTCCGTTGGCCTGGCCTGGTGAGTTTTCTGCTTCTGGGCCTTCGGTCTGGCCAGGCAGACTCTAGCGAAATGCCCCTTTTTGCCGCAGTCGTTGCATGTCGCGGAGCGGGTTGGGCAACGTTGTCTTGGATGTTAGCCCTGACCACAGAAGCAGCACGACGATCCCCCAGTCTGGGCGGGCAGCCGTGCGGCACAGGCCTGTGGCGTGGTCGGGTCTGGCTAAGTCCGCGTGGGGCTCGCAGGGTCCGCGGGGTACGCGCCAAGGTTCTGGTAGGCCACCTCTAACGACGTGGCTAATTTTACCGTTTCCTGCAGGTCGTTTGCCCCGTTTTCTAGGAGTTGCTGCCTGACGTAGTTCGAGCGAACTCTAGCCATGTAGGCATCCCGGATCTGCAACTTCATGTGGTCCTCTGCCGACACAGCTTGGTAATCATAGATTCTGGCGAGCATGGTGAGCTTTTCCAAATACTCATCCAGCGATTCCCCGGAGCGCTGCCGGCGGGTAGAGAGTAGATGCCGCGCGAGCACCTCATTGACGGGCTTGATAAAGCGCTTCTTTAGAATCTCGACCGCAGCGTCATACGAGGCCGCCTTCTCGATTAAAACGGAGATTCTGTGGCTCACCCGGGCGTGGAGGAGGTGCAGCTTGCGAGTTTCGAGGATAGGGGCTTCTGAGGAGCCGATATATGCCTCGAAGCAGCGATGCCAGTGCGAGAAGATCTCCTTGGCTTCTGGCGCACGAGCATCTAGATCGAGTTTCTCTGGCTTGAGAGCGGGGTCCATAGTGTCGTTGTTTGCGTATTAAATTGATATACCATCAATTATGACACGAGAGAGAGATCAAGTGAATGAAGACTTTAATACGCAAAGAACTTAGCTAATCAGAGACTTCAGTACAGACTGAGCGCCACCCACTGGACGCAACATTATATACAGCCCCGGGGAGGCAGAGCCAGAGGCGGAGCCCACCGGGGTTCCAACCCAAGCCTTAAAGGCATATCACACCAAACCTTAAAGGCATATCACCTATCTGGTGAATACATTCATCACATTAACCAATTTATTTTTGAGAATTACTATTGAACCTGTTTCCTTCACCTTTCCGGGTAGTGTTTCCCTGATCGCAATTCATACAAAAAAAACCTTTATGTTAGTTCATAATTTTCTCAATGGTCTCCTCATTGACCTCCTCACCTTCAGTAATAATGCATTTTCAAAATACACCAGCTCATGTTCACGCCCGTGTTAAGTTATTCTGCTGTCTAATCAACCCCATTCCTTTCCAATGTCCACTGGCTTCCGTGTCCCATCGAGCGGACTTAAAAAAGCTCAATTGCGCTTTCAAGGCTGCAGTTTGTGATCTGCTCTTTCCGCATGTTCCCATAGGAACAGTCTTTTCCTCAGCGGGTTTTTTGGAGGTGCCGCTGGCCAGAGTCTTCTGCCAGGGCCGGGGGGCAGTAGCGGGGAGTAGCTCGGAGGTGGGCTGTGGGGTCGGGGTGGACGGGCATGGAATACCATTGCCGCAGCCTGCAAGGCAGTCATACAGCTGCACCTGCCACTGACTGCCCATGGTGAACTTAATGCCATGGGTCATATGGGTGACCCCCCCAGGCCGCCCCCAGGTGCCCTCTGGCCCCAGCCAACCCATCAACGGGATGGGCGCGCTCCGGCACAACCAATGCCACACTGTTGGCTGGCATGGTGTGTGTGTGGAGTGAAGTGTATCTATGCGGCTGCACCTTGCCAGCCTCCTGAGTGTCAATCACGGACCCGGCAAATCAGACACCATTTTTTCATTGGAATCGGTTGTGTTCCATGTGGTGCCAGTGCTGGCTCCTCAACAATTGTTTAATCGATCCAGGTGAGGCACCAGTTTTGTTGTCCCGGCGTCAACACTTAGTCTCAGGGACAGAGAATCTGGCCCATTATATGTTTTTCCATTTTCTGCAAAGGTTTTTACGTACAAGTTATGAAAAAACATTATAGATGCGGTTGGGAAAAGGCTGTTTCAGTCACGTTCAAAATTAATATAATTGGATAACAAAGAGTTTGCTCCCTTTCCAATTGGCTGTCGGAAGACAGTGCGCGTCTGGAGGATGGACCAATGGCACGAAGGTGGGGCAGTTCAAGGTGGAAAATCACGTGATCAAACCACAGGATTACACCCAAACAGAGTTGGGAATCCCAGGTCTTGAGGAACACTTTGAAAATAGACTGTTGTGATAACCCACCTCTCATCCAACCAACGCACTCAACTGACCACTTGAGTAGTGCTTAGAAAATGATGTCCCAGTAATTCAGAAACCCGGTAATGAGGAGGTTGTTTTCCTGCTTCTGCCTGAATCTCCAGTTTTGAATTTCTCATTTGATCGCCTTCCAAGTCTAATGTCTTGATGTGACATCTCTCCCATTGTGTGCCAGGCTTGCTGACAAGGACACGTGGATGGCTTGCTTGCTTCAATTATTTGCAGCCTCCACCACAAATACTTCCGGGAATCTGATACAATTCATTCACTCAGAGCATTTAATTCTCAACTACAACAGAATACCTACTGACGCATCTAAAACGTTGGAATCAGTGGAACTTTCTGAAGAGAGAGAAAATGATCCTTGACAGCTCAGCTTGCACTTATCCGACATCAGGCTGCACCTCTTCCATGCCAGCTCCACATCTGTGCTTCTGCACCTTGATCAAAGAATCAGATGCACATGCCATGTCGAGTGCTCAGTCAGATGGGTTAAGAGACCTGTGTGTTTGTGCAGTCTTAATTGCATTCACATTGATAGGCAGCATCATTATGAATTAATACTGTTGTTTACTAAGTGCAAGGACCGCAACCTTGGGTGTTAACCAACTCTGTGTTGGTCATCAATATTCTCCGCCAGGCTCCTCAGGGATACTTTTAACGAGGCAGGACACCTGTAGGCTCAGGTGGAATGTCAGTTAGAGTCCCTGCCCAATATTCACCTCAGGGAACCATAGAATCCCTACAGTGCAGAAGGAGGCCATTCAGTCCATTGAGTTTGTAGCAACCCTCTGAACGAGCACCCCACCTAGGTCCACTCCCCCGCCCACCCCACTCTATCCCCCTAATCCCACCTAACCTGCACATCTCTGGACACTAAGGGGCCATTTATCATGACCAACCCACCCAACCTGCACATCTTTGGACTGTGGGGCGAGACCGGAGCACCCGGAGGAAACCCATGCAGACACGGCAGAATGTGCAATCTCCACACAGTCACTCGAGGCAGGAATTGAATCCGGATCCCTGGCGCTGTGAGGCAGCAGTATTAACCACTGTGTCACTGTGTCGTCCACACAACTGAAATCAATTGACTTCAATGAAGAGTAAATGCAACAAGGTTGCGAAGCCAATGACCCTGCCAGTTTCCAAATGGGTGGGTTAGGTTTGAAATCTTCCCTTTCTTTTGGTATTAAAGAACATAGAACATACAGTGCAGAAGGAGGCCATTCGGCCCATCGAGTCTGCACCGACCCGTTTAAGCCCTCACTTCCACCCTAACCCCGTAACCCAATAACCCCTCCTGACCTTTTTGGTCACTAAGGGCAATTTATCATGGCCGATCCACCTAACCTGCATGTTTTTGGACTGTGGGAGGAAACAGGAGCACCCGGAGGAAACCCACGCAGACACGGGGAGAACGGGCAGACTCCACACAGACAGTGACCTAGCAGGGAATCGAACCTGGGACCCAGGCGCTGTGAAGTCACAGTGTCACTTTGTCATAATATACACCAGTATATCATGGTGCAGACACACACACTGATGGACACACAGCACGACCAATCAACACACACAACACCGCAGCCAATCACCAGTTAGAGCACACTCACCATATAGACAGGGGGCATCAGAGTTCCCGCTCATTCGGGATGCAGCCTCTTAGAAGGACAGAGCTTACAGCTTACATCACAGATCTTCACCATGTGCTGAGTGTGTAGACTGATTAGGACAGGCATAGGTCTTTAGTTTAATATAACATCGTGTTAACCCACAGTGAAAGTATGTTCAATAGTTTCTAACTTAATAAAATAGTGTTGCACCATTTTAAGTGTTGGTGGCCTGTGTGGTATTATAGGTATTACGGTACCTGAGAGGCTGAAGTACCATTGGTAGAACCTATATGCTTGCCATTGGCTAGAGTGCGTAATAGCTCCGCCCTGATAGGCAGGGTATAAGAACCCGTGCCGTCCCAGCAGCCCTCATTCTGTACCTGAGCTGCTGGGGGAAACATCTAGCTTATTAAAGCCTTCAGTTGTACTACAACCTTGTTTTAGTGGTCATTGATCGTGCATCAGCCTGTATGTGTTCCACGGATCCAGAGCACCCAACACATCACACTTGTGCTACTGTGCTGCCCAATAAGCAATAAGCTGATAAATAGAATTGAAATATTAAATGTGTGTATTTCATTGCAGTCTCCAAACTAATGTGAATTCCCATTCTCACTCACACTGTTCCTCTCGATTCACTGAAACAGTCACACATTAAAGAGAGGTTTACTGATTGAATTTTGCCTTCTCTTTTCCCTGATTTGGTTTTGTTTCTGCTTGGAAGTTCCATCTTGTAAGTTAGTGCTGCATATTTATTTTGAAACCATTTTCTCCCCTGAGAAGACTAGGTATAATCAATGAGAGTTCATACCATTCTGACGGAGGGAACGGTGCTCATGCACTGATTTTCTCTTGGGATAGAGGATAGATTGAGGCAGCTATGCTGTCTAGTTAGAATCATTATGCCACTGTACAGAGCATCGGTGTTCTCTCAGTTTGGTGTCTGTGACTCTCTGTCACATTTTGTAAGGCACCTGTGGGGAGAGTGTCCTCTGGTTGCTGTTGCGATGTAAACACAGCTTGTCCTGTGGTGACTGTGCGTCAGTGACATGCTGAACACATTGGGTCCTGAGGCTGCATTGCAAGCTCATTACAAAACGAACGACAGCCCAATGTATCCTCCGCTCAATTTTCATTTGCATTGATCGGAATATTGTGATTTAAAAATTCTCATCCTTGTGTTCAAATCCCTCCATGGTCCTCACTCTGTAAACTCCTTTGTTTAGACAATCCTCCAAGATATCTGTTCTCCTCCAATTCTGGCTTCTTCAGCATTTCCGCCTTTGGTTGCTTCACAGCAGGCAATTATGTCCTATGCTGCAAGGGCCCTAAACTCTGGAATTCCCACCCTAAACCGCTCCTTTTCTCTCTCCAGTAAGACATTCCTTAAAACCTCTCTGACCATGGTATTATATGCCCTAACATCTCTTTATGTTACTCAATGTTATTCTTTGCTTGATAATGTTCCCGTGAAGCGCCTTGAGATGTTCTATCACGTATATGACACAATAAATTAAGAGTTGTTGTTGAGATCAATGGAAAAAAGCTCAGAGGAGTGTAAACTGGCCTGTTGATTCGCAGTTGCATCGCTGCCTGAGACAAACTTCATTCTCTCTCTATGTTATTCCTAAACACAATGGGTTGGATTTTTGTCTCTGGGGTCTGCATAATATTCTGACCCAGCGATACCCCTTTACAAAATCTGCCCCATTGAAATGAACGGAATCAAAATTAGGCCGATATGTTCAAGGCCCATGATAATTACCCAAGCGGTGAGGACAAAAATCTGCACCAATGGGTGTTGGATCATTTACCTTCACCTGAGAGAGTGGACAGGATCTCCATTTAATATTGCATTCTGGGCGACAGCCCCTCTGACAGTGTCGCACTTCCTCAGTACTGTGTGCAATGTCAGCCTAGATTCTGTTGCTCAAGTCTCTGCGGTGGGAATGAAACCTATCGACCTTCTGACTCGAGTGTCAAGAATGCTATCAGCGAACAACATGTGTCACTTTCTTATGTGATTATTTTCGCAGCCTTTTCATTGCATTACTGGGGTGATGCCAGAGATGGGATGCAGATTAGCCATTATCTAATTGAATGTCAAATGAGTCTCATGGGGCTGAATGACCTCCTCCTGTTTCCAGGTTCCTAACCATGCTTTGCTTTTCTATTCAGCATTTCGCAGGCCACTCAGCCCATTTACTCCCTCTCCATGATTGCAATAACTGTTACAGCATTCCCTTGGCCACACCAAGGGGCGTTGCTTACCTTTCAATGTTCGGCTCTGATGAAAGGCCTGGAGCAATAACCAAGCCCTTGCCGTGCACTTCGAGCCATTTGTCAGCTTGGTCTGGCGTTGCCACAGTAACAATAACTCCTACTGTATAACACCACAGGCTGGGGACAGCTAATTCCATCCACTTCGTCCACTGTGCTGTCTGATGTGAAGCTGATGTCCAGTGACATTTCAAACTCCTTAATCATCAATGCAGATCTGAGGCTTATTAAGGTACACATTCTGGGCGAGTTGTACAACAGCATTACAAACAACTTAACATCAGGCAATTAGACATGTCACTCTTCTGAGCCTCATTTAAACAATCACCATGGTAACTGCTCTTAATATAGTTACAGCTTCTTTCCTACCGTGCTTATACCCTAGGTAGCCGGGACCAATGTTCAGTAAGGGTTAGGGGGTAATTGCAGCCAACTACACTGTCTGACTCATTGGCCTGCTCGTTATGTAAGAAATAAAACTCATTTCACACATTTATTTTACTATGTATTTACACAGATTTAAAGGATGTCTGCCACCCAATTGCAACAATTGTAACCAATTACAAAGGGTTACATGTGACAAACATTATGGGGATTTTAGGACTTCCGGTTGCGGCGATGCACTGCTAAGCCGTACGTTTCGGCAGCTCCCGTTCTAACAGACTTTTGGGCTCTTTTCGGGAGCACCAGCGGAAATTTTTCGGACCAAACCCAGTGTGGGGTGACGAAGGAAGGTGTCTCCCCGGGGGTGTATGGAAAGGACCAGTGGCAGTGGCCAGATTGCGAAGGATCCTTTGGAGCAGCGGCAGATAAGAGAAGGGAGAAGCAAGAGGGCGGCAGATGGAGCCCAGACGACATGGGGCCCGGACCAGCAGGAATTCCTCCGACGGTGTGTGGAGGAACTAAAGAAGGAGGTGCTGGCGCCGATGCTATTGGCAATCGATGGACTGAAGGAAACACAAAAGGTCCAGGCGATAGAGCTCCGTGGAGTGAAGGCAAAGGCAGCCGAAAATGAGGATGAGACACAGGGCCTGGTGGTAAAAACGGAGTCGCATGAGGCGCTACATAAGAGGTGTATCGAAAGGTTGGAAGCCCTGGAGAACAGCTCGAGGAGGAAGAACCTACGGATTCTAGGTCTCCCCGAAGGAACAGAGGGAGCTGATGTTGGGGCTTATGTGAGCACGATGCTCCATACGCTAATGGGAGCTGAGGCCCCAACGGGCCCCCTGGAGGTGGAAGGAGCGCACCGGGTCCTTGTGAGAAGACCAAAGGCGGGTGAAATACCAAGGGCGATAGTGGTGAGATTTCACCACTTCATGGACAGAGAGGCTGTTCTGAGCTGGGTCAAGAAGGTACGGAGTAGCAAGTGGGAGAATGCGGTGATACGAGTGTATCAGGACTGGAGTGCGGAGGTGGCGAGAAGGAGGGCGAGCTTTAATCGGGCCAAGGCGGTGCTTCACAGGAAGAAAATAAAATTTGGGATGCTGCAGCCGGCGCAATTGTGGGTCACGCATCAGGGCAAGCACTACTACTTCGAAACGGCGGATGAGGCATGGACCTTCATCCAAGAAGAGAAACTGGACTAGAACTGAGAGTTTGATGCTGGGGGGGGGAAACAACGAGGTTGTGGTACAGAAATGTAAATTGGGAAATGGGAGGTTTATTACATAGTAACGTTGGATGGGGAATTTCTCTCCCCTTGATGGGGGGACACAAAGAAATGTGGGCGCCGGTGGAAAAAGGGACAGAGAGGGGGGATGGGGAATGAGGGAGCTGTGCCAAAGGGGGCGGGGTCGATAGGAAAGCGCGGGTTTTTTCCCGCGCTATGGAGATGATGGCCGGAAGATAGGCGCAGGAAGGAAGAGAGCCCCACACGCAGGGGGGTCAAAGAGAGAACGGGGGAAGCCGGGGTCAGCCAGAGTTAGCTGACTTTCGGAAGTATTATGGGGGGAGTAACTATGCTAGATGGGGATCTAGCGGGGGACGGGACGGGGGACGACGACACTAACTTGGTTGCTGCTGCTGAGTGCAAGGGGGAGCTGGCAAGAGAAGAGGTGGCCGGGACGGCAAGGCGCCGTCTGGGGGACAGGTGGGTGCACGGGACCTGGACTGGGGCTGGCCCAGAAAAGGATGGCTAGTCGGTGGTGGTGGGGGGGGGGGGGGGGGGGGGGGAGGCGAGTGGCCCCCCAATCCGACTGATCACGTGGAATGTGAGAGGCCTAAATGGGCCAATTAAGAGGGCCCGGGTGTTCGCGCACTTAAAAAGACTGAAGGCGGACGTAGTCATGCTCCAGGAGTCACATCTGAAGGTGGCAGATCAGGTTAGGTTAAGAAAAGGATGGGTGGGACAGGTATTCCACTCAGGGTTGGACGTGAAAAACAGGGGGGCGGCGATTCTGGTGGGGAAACGGGTGTCGTTCGAGGCTAAGAATATAGTGGTGGATAACGGGGGCAGATATGTGATGGTGAGTGGTAGATTGCAGGGAGCGACGGTCGTGCTGGTAAATGTATATGCCCCGAACTAGATGACGCGGGATTTATGAAGCGGATGCTGGGACGTATCCCGGACCTGGAGGTGGGAAGCCTGGTAATGGGGGGGGACTTTAATACTGTGCTGGATCCAGGGCTAGACCGATCTAGATCCAGGACCGGAAGAAGGTCGGCAGCGGCCAAGGTGCTTAGGGGATTTATGGAACAAATGGGGGGAGTGGATCCGTGGAGGTTTGCTAGGCCAGTTCTCCTTTTTCTCCCATGTCCACAAGGTATATTCCCGAATAGACTTCTTTGTTATGAGTAGAGCACTGATCTCGAAGGTGGCAGGAACGGAGTACTCGACCATGCCCCGCACTGGGTGGATCTGGAACTAGGAGAGGAGAGGGAGCAGCGCCCACTCTGGCGACTGGATGTGGGACTTTTGGCGGATGAGGGGATCTGTGGAAGGGTGCGGGGGTGTATTGAGAGATACCTGGAGGTCAATGACGATGGTGAGGTCCAGGTGGGGGTAGTATGGGAAGTGCTGAAGGCGGTGGTTAGGGGAGAGCTGATCTCCATTAGAGCCCACAAGGAGAAACAAGAGGGCAAAGAAAGGGAGAGATTAGTGGGGGAGATTTTGAGGGTGGATAAAAGATATGCGGAGGCCCCAGACGAAGGACTATGTAGAGAAAGGCGAAGACTTTAGACGGAGTTTGACCTGCTGACCACAGGAAAGGCAGAGGCACAGTGGAGGAAGGCACAGGGGATGAGATATGAGTATGGGGAAAAGGCGAGCCGGCTGCTGGCCCACCAACTTCGCAAGAGGATAGCGGCGAGAGAGATTGGGGGAGTTAGGGATGAAACGGGAACTATGGAGCAGAGAGCAGGGAAGGTAAATGAGGTGTTTAAGACCTTTTATGAGAGGCTATACAAGTCCTAACCCCCAGAGGGAAAAGAGGGAATGCTACATTTTCTGGACCGACTAAGGTTCCCGAGGGTGGAGGAGCAGGAGGTGGCAGGTCTGGGGGCGCCAATCGAGGTGGACGAGGTGGCTAAGGGACTGGGGAACATGCAGGCAGGGAAGGCCCCGGGACCAGACGGGTTTCCGGTGGAATTCTACAGGAAATATGTGGACCTGTTGGCCCCGCTGTTGGCGAGAACCTTTAACGAGGCCAGGGAAGGGGGGATACTACCCCCGACAATGTCGGAGGCGACAATATCATTAATCCTGAAGCGGGATAAACATCCGCTGCAATGCGGGTCATACAGGCCTATCTCATTCCTAAATGTAGACGCCAAACTGCTGGCAAAAGTGCTGGCGACAAGGATAGAGGATTGCGTCCCGGGGGTGGTGCATGAAGACCAGACTGGGTTTGTAAAGGGGAGACAACTGAATGTCAATGTTCGACGGCTGCTGGGGGTGATGATGACGCCCCCAGCGGAGGGGGAGGCAGAGATAGTGGCGGCGATGGATGCGGAGAAGGCATTCGATATGGTGGAGTGGGAGTATTTGTGGGAGGTGCTGAGGAGGTTCGGGTTCGGGGAGGGGTTTGTCAGATGGGTCAGACTCCTATATGGGGCCCCAGTGGCAAGTGTAGTCACAAACCGGCAAAGATCGGAGTATTTTCGGCTACACAGGGGAACAAGACAGGGGTGTCCCCTGTCCCCATTACTGTTTGCATTGGCAATTGAACCACTGGCCATAGCGTTGAGGGAATCTAAGAAATGGAGGGGGGTGGTTACAGGGGGGAGGAGCATCGAGTGTCACTCTACGCTGATGACTTACTGCTATATGTTGCGGACCCTGTAGAGGGGATGCCAGAGGTTATGCAGATATTGAGGGAGTTTGGAGATTTCTCGGGATACAGGCTAAATATGGGGAAGAGCGAGCTTTTTGTAATACACCCCGGGGACCAGGGAAGAGGAATAGACGCTCTGCCGTTAAGGAGAGTGGAAAGGAGCTTCCGATACTTGGGGATCCAGGTAGCTAGGAACTGGGGAACTCTACACAGACTTAATCTGACGCGACTGGTGGAGCAGATGGAGGAGGATTTCAAGAGGTGGGATATGCTGCCGCTCTCATTGGCGGGCAGAGTGCAGGCGGTAAAAATGATGGTTCTCCCGAGGTTTCTTTTCATGTTTCAGTGTCTCCCCATTCTGATCACAAAGGCCTTTTTTCAAACAGACAGGAGCATTGTGAGCTTTGTGTGGGCAGGGAAGACCCCGAGGGTAAAGAGGGGGTTCCTGCAGCGCAGTAGGGATAGAGGCGGACTGGCGCTGCTGAGCCTGAACGACTACTACTGGGCCGCCAATGTGGCGATGGTTTGTAAGTGGATGAGGGAGGGAGAGGGGGCGGCGTGGAAGAGGCTGGAGACGGCGTCCTGTAAAAGAACAAGCCTAAAGGCGCTGGTGACGGCGCCGCTGCCATTCTCCCCGAAAAGGTATACCACAAACCCAGTGGTGGTGGCAACCTTGAGGATCTGGGGGCAGTGGAGGCGACACTGGGGGGTGACGGGTGCCTCGGTGTGGTCGCCGATCAGGGATAACCACAGGTTTGTCCCAGGAAGGATGGACGGGGGATTCCAGAGTTGGCAACGACCAGGAATTAGGAGACTGAGGGACCTGTTTATAGACGGGGGGACGTTTGCGAGCCTGGGAGCGCTGGAGGAAAAGTATGAGTTGCCCCCGGGGAATATCTTTAGATATATGCAAGAGAGGGCGTTTACGAGGCAACAGGTGAGGTCCGGGTCAAGCCAGGCTGGGGGTTAGCGATATTTGGGGTAGCGGAAGAGCCGGGAGTGCAGGAAGCGAAAGAGGCCGATATTCTGGCCTTTGCGTCCCTGATAGCCCGGCGAAGGATCCTACTTATGTGGAAGGAAGCGAAACCCCCCGGTGTGGAGGCCTGGATAAACGATATGGCAGGGTTCATAAAGCTGGAACGAATGAAATTTGCGCTGAGAGGATCGGCTCAGGGGTTCTCCAGGCGGTGGCAACCGTTCCTTGACTATCTCGCGGAACGTTAAGGGAAAATAGATTGACAGCAGCAGCAACCCGGCCGGGGGGGGGGGGGGGGGGGGGGGGGGGGGAGAGAAAAGGGCGGGGAGCACTATTTTTTGTCACTTTGTTAGTTCACTATATTATTTAAATAATGTTATTTATCAGTTATTGTATTATTTTTATGTTGATTTGTAAAAACGGATTTGTAAAATTATGGGGTTTTACTTAATTTTTGCACAGAGAAATTGTGAGCTATTTGGGGCCTATGACATACAAATACATCAAATTTTCCCCACAGAAAAAGCCATCCTGCCCAATTGGCTTGTGCTGGTGTTCCTTGACCAATCAGCATATCCTTCCAATGTGGATGTTGATTGGTTTTGCCTGTCAGCAGATAATGTAAGACTCCAATCCCCATCTCCAAATTCCTTCTCCCGGGCCTCCACAAATCAGTGAGACCTCTTAAGAATGTAAGGACTACAGAGATCGAAGCAGGAGCCTTTCAAGCCTGCCCTGCCATTCAGCGAGGTTTAATCAAGACTGATTTTTTACCTTAATGCCCTGTTTCGCTCACTAGCCTCATATTCCCTTAGTAACCTTCTCCCCGCCTAGGTCATGGAGACCCTCTTGTCTTCTTTTCTACTTGCCCTACCATGGGGGAGAAACCTGTCCTTACCCTCCCCCAATTCATGGGGCCTTTCTTCGTAACCCACCGCCTCCCGCCCGTGAATTCATAAACAGCCTCTTCAAATTCCCGGAGGCACTCTTGGTGTTCCCAGCTGACAGAGGTGTTTTTAAAAATGCTTACTTCATGGGTTATACAAAGACAAGAACGAGAAATCACCACTGAGTGGCCTTGTATCACATTGTTCAATCAACTGCCATTAGCATCAGAGCTGAAAGGACTGTTGAAGATGGTGGCAGAGAGGGAAAGGAGCAGTAAAGAAGTTATTATTCACATATTTCAATATTCATATAAGGGTCTGTGATAATATTTTATGAGGGAAAAGCACCTCAACTGTCTTTGAAGCATGTTTCTGCCAGTTTAACATTAACATTCAGACCCAGTTCTGTATAACGTTGGGTCATTTCACAGCAGTAACTGGTCTGTGCTACCCAGGAGTCACACCTAATGACTTTTTGATGAACACTAATTGGATGCGTGCCACAGTGGTAATCGTTCCCTTCCAGTTCATTATCAGTTTAGCGACTCCCATCATGTCCTTTAAGCTTCCAGCTGTGATTATTGTGGGCCTTCAAGTTAAGCGCTCAGGTTGTTTAATGAAACCCCTTGGTGCTTACAAGACCAGCCCATCAAACATAAAGCGTGGCAACTATAGCTGCTCGTGTCTTGACTATGTGTGCTGTTGGTTTCTGAGCAATGTTCCCTCTGGGGTGTGTGTACAACAGCAAGCTTCAGTGAGTGTGGGGCTCACCATTAAACTCTAATGACAAAGGTTGTGTCCTGGAGTGCAGGCTGAGTGGGGAGAGGGGCTGGAAGTGAGGAAGCCTCAGAGTCCCACAATAGATTTCAGATGAGAACACCCACAGATACGTCAGTCAAAGACTGTGTGAGGGAAGGGTATCGGGAAAATTCCCAATAACCGATTGGTCTGTGCAGGGAGGAGAATGGAGGGAGGGGGGAAGCAGAGCTGAATAAAAGTGATGGAGAAAAATATCTCACTGAATTAGAGTGAGATTTGGGAGTGCATCTCATTCAGAAGCTCAGGATTGACCCAAAAAGGGCCATAGGAGCTAACGAAAACAAACCCAGTTGTCAAGGCTCATTGTAGCTAGGTAAACACACAGAGCATTGGCTGAAAGTGAGTGAAGTTGTCTCAGTGAGCACCTAATGCTTTCTGCTGGGCAGGTTTATCATGCAGTTTTGGTTATTGATCATATATAGAGAGAATATATTCAATGCGCAACTGCCTTTAACATTGACTGAGTTACATCAACACCAACATTCTGGGGGTTACCATTTACCAGAAACTGAACAGGGCTAGCCATTTAAATACTGTGGCAGTATTTATATGAGCAGGTCGGAGGCTGAGAATCCTGCAACGAGTAACTCACTTCCTGATTTCCCAAAGCCTATCCACCATCTACAAGGCATAAGTCAGGAATATGACGTACTACTCTCCAGTTGCCTGGATGAGTGCAGCTCTAACAACACTCACAAAGCTTGACACCATCTAGGACAAAGCAGCCCACTTGATTGGCACCCTATCAACAATCACTCGCTCCCTCTACCACCAACGCACAATGACAGCCATGGGTACCATCTACAGGATGCACTGCAGGAACTCATCAACTGCTTGAGTAGCACCTTTCAAACCCAAGGCCACTATCATAAAAGGACAAGGGCAGCAGACACATGGGTATACCACCACCTGAAAGTTCCCTTCTCTGTTGCTCACAAACGTATGGACATACAGAATAAGAGCAGAAGAAGGCCTTTCGGCTCCTTGAGACTGCTGTGCCATTCGATAAGATCATAGCTGATCTGTTTGTGCTGAGATCCACTTTCCCCATCTATCCCGATGACCCTTGCCCAAGAAGAATTGATTTACGTTCGCTTTAAAAATTCTTCTCATCTCTGTCGTATAATAGTCACCCCTAATTTCAAAACAGTGCTGCCTGGTCTGGACTCACCACAGGAAGAAACATCTTTTCCACCTCCACCTTGTCAAAACCGTTCAGGATCTTATATACTTCAGTCAAGTTAGTCCTCACTCTTCTAAACTCCAGTGGAAACAAGCCCAGCCTGTCTAACCTTGCCTCATAATACAACCTACTGATTCCAGGTATGAACCTAGTAAACCTCCTCTCACTCGACCAACATATGTGCATCATTCCTTAAATAAGAAGGCCAAAACTGCACCGAGTGTTTGAGTTGCAGTCTCATCAATGCCCTGTATAACTGAAGCGTGACAACCTTATTTTTATGTTCATCGTTCTGAGTTAGGACTCTGTTGCTGTTCCTTCACTGGATCAAAATCTTGGCACTCTCTCCCTAACAGCACCATGGGTGTACCTACAACATATAGACTGTAGAGACTGTAGAAGGCAGCTCACCACCACCTTCTCAAGGGCAGTTAGAGATGAGCAATTAATGCTGGCCCAGCCACAACCCTCAAACCCCATGAATGAATAACAAAAAACATACCAGCCTGGAAACTATGGGTTAATTAAATCTGTCCAGGTTGGCGGATGAAATATCAGGTTATGTTTTACTTCACTGGTCAGTATGGGAAATGGAATGTTAAGGTGTTTTATGATCTGAGGCTAGACTCCCAAGCCCTATTCAATTTCACCTCTTTGGCATTACATTCCCTCTTCTGAAAGTGCAAACTTTCCCTTGTTTGGGAAACACCAATGTACGAGGTAATGACTTATCCTTACTTAGACTATAAAATTCCTTCATTGTTTTAAACACATTGGGTTGGATTTTACAGCCTCTCTCCTCCACACACCCCTCCATGGGGCATGTTTTGGCAGGGCTGGGGAACATGTAAAATACATCAAATGGCTAGCTCACTGGCTTCCACCCCATCTGACATCATCCCCAAAGGTAGGGATGGGTAGAGCATCCACTAGCCTGCCTACCCTTAGGCCTATTGAGGTCCTTGAGCGGCCAATTATTGTCCACTTAAGGCCCTTAATCCATCTCTCTGCTGCCATAATATTTTGGGCAGTGAAAGGTAAGCCAGAGTGAGAAGGCTGTTAGTTTTACTCAGTGGGAAGGAAGGGGGGGGGGATACATCCTTTGGAGAGTGCCCTGTGCACATTAGGGGCATTCCCTAAAATCGTACCTCTCTTCTGTGCCTCGAATACACCTGGCAAACAAAACTCACCCACCACCCAATTTCCAACCCCAGCCCCACCCCACCTCCCCCAGGGCACCAGGCCCTTAGATACCCAGAGAGGCAAGACTTATTTGGGTCCAGACACCATCCTCTCCTCTTTGGGAGGTTCCTTGTAGTCCCAGCAGTGCCCAATACAGAGTTCAGAACAACTGGGACCCCAAGAGCTGCCGGCCAATCAGATTGGCCAACAGCTCCCGAGTGCAGAACTTCCTTTCACTGGGGGCCCAGGTCTAACCCTCAGCGTGTTGAAGCCGGTCAGTTTCTGAATGACCTTTCTTGGGGAGTGAGCAGTCTGCCCTGCACCCCCCACCTCCCCAAGTGCAAAATCCAGCCTCTCAAATAGATCACACATCAACTTTGTAAATTCAAAGTATTCAAGTTGTGCAAACTGTCCTTTGTAAGCTCTGATATCGGAATTTTCTGTGCCATCTTCCCAATTTCCTGCAGGACCCAGTGCATGTTCTGACAACAACTTGACATCAGAAGCAACATCAGCAAATGAGTACCACTGCAATGCATGGTCGTGACATCATGTGAAAAAGAATGGATTTGCATTAATATAAGGGTGCCCTTGGCTTCTACCATGCTGCAGCTTACCAGTCCTGGGCTTCTACCTCTTCTCCTTACTGCTGCTCTCTCTCCTTCTTTCCTCATGGCTTCTGGCTCTGCCCTTCTTCAGCCTGCACCCTGGCTTTCAGACTCCACCCTCCAGCCTGCCGAGGACATCACTTGGCTCACATGGACACCTGATTCCCCCTGTCTGGTATCTCCCAAGTCAACGGACCCAGAGCTCTGAAAGGAACGCCCCACATCCGGTCCTACACCAAATTCGGCAATTGTGTCACCAAGGTCCCATTCACCTTCAACAGTACACCCTAGAATTCCCTAAACCCCTCTATCATTCTCCCGTCCTTTAAGATTCACTTCCATCACCGTATGTCCTATTATGTTCCTTATGTGGTCTGGTGTCAAAATCTATCTGTTAACGCACTCGTGAAACAACTTCAGACATTTGACTATGTTAGAGGCACTATAAAAATGCAAGTTGTTGTTGTAGTCACAATCAGGATGGATGGACAAAATTGTGGAATTCCTCAAGAATCTTGACCGCGACCAGTTAACATCCGCCCAGTGATGAAACGTTACCGTGTTTGCGATTTCGCACTGTCGGCCTGCACCAGTAAGTCACAATTGACCAACCTCAAGACGTCACAAAATGTGTGGCACTATTTGGTCTTCAAGAGTATGCTATCAGAGTGAAGGGAGAAGGGTGGCTGGCGTTTAACACAAAGGGGAATTGATTCAATACTCAAAAGGAGCTGGGACAGGTACGATGGGCCAAATGGCCGTCTTCTGCGCTGAATGATTCAAAAGAATGAATATTCTTCAATTCCACAGCACCAGCTTCTCATGGGTTATTTAATGGGCTGCACCTATATTTATAACTGACTGAGGACTCATACATGCAGAGGAACTGATGGGGGAGCTGCCTCTTCCCAACATGTGTGGTTAATGACATTAGTCACAAGTGCTCGAGTCACGACTGAGCTATCAAGTGAACCACACTGTATATTTTAGACAATAACCATAGCAGTCTGTGCAAGGCGTCTCTCTCTCCCTACCAGCACTCATTTTGAACAAAACACAATGAATAGGCTAGATCCAGAGGAACAGATTTCCCTTGCAGAAAGATAATCAGAACTGTAAAATATCTCAACTGGTTGGCCTGGAAATTAAAAAAAAAATTTTTTTTACAGGCTTAGAATGAGGGCCTGATGGTCCTTTGTGGCTGGTTGTGCACTTCAGGAATGGAACGGGGGCAGGTGCCAGATTGGCAAATGCTCCTCGGTAGGTGCCAAGGGCTTGTGCCAGATATATTAAAAACACTCATTAAAATATTTAAATAAGGGACCTATGTTGTTGAGCCTGACTGAGAATTTGATCTCTCTGATGCCTTACTCGCCAAATCAACACATTCAGCAACACATAACTGTAGAGGCAGTTTCAACGTTGATATTTAAAGCTTTTGCAGCCTTTTTACACCCGGGGCGGGGTTTACCGACCACCCCGTCACATGTATTTCGGCGGAGGAGGCAGCCCACCAGCAGGATTTACCCGTCCTGCCGCTGCCAACGGGATTTCCTGGTGACAGCACCCCTCGCCGCCGGGAAACCTGTGAGCCGGCATGGGACCGGAATTTCCCACCGGCGTGAACAGTCGGTAAATCCCACCCTGAAGGATGTTTCCCTCTGTCGTATGTAGACAGAGCGCACCTCCCCTTTAACAGTGGCATCAGTCGACCTGACCTCCGAACCCTACCAGATAATCGCCATTCAGCCAATGAGGAGGACAGGAAGGGTGGGCAACATGGCAGGGCAGGGTCAAGATAATAAGCTGCCCGCACCAACTCCACATTGGCTTTACAACCATCTGATTAGGTGCTGGCTATTCATACCCCTGTAATGCAGGAAACCTGCGAATCTGAGGCACAGCAAGACCCCACAAACAGCAACAGGACTATACGACCAAGTCATTTGTTTAGACGTTGTTTTTTGTCAGGACATTAAAACATGGTGGGGGGGGGGGGGGGGGGCGGCGGCGGCCCGGGGGGGGGGGGGGGGGGGGGGGGGGGGGCGGCGGGGGGGACAAGGTCAGAAAGTCCAGTCCTTAAACTTCAGTCTCAGAGGTGAGAGATCTCCCGATGGAGCCATGGCTGACATCACTATTGTACAGCAAGTATGAACAAGGAGTGGGGCATTCAGAGTCCTGAATCCACAGCTGGCTAACTGGGTAATGTCTGTCATACCAGTGAGGCTCAGCAGGTTGCCGCTCCATGCAGCTGGCTAGGATTGGTGAGAACTGTGAGAAGCTTGGCACAATGCCAGAATATATGTGAAGCTAAGTGTGGTAAAGCACTGTATTGTATTATACCTGCTGTATGTAACATGCCTGGGCTTGCCCCGCTGACTTCGCCTGTGGCTCCTCCCCTCGGGCTCGGGTATAAAGGTGGCCAACCTCCGGCCCTGCCTTCAGTCTGGGTCCGGCTGCCAGCAGGTATCTTTAAGCTAATTAAAGCCACAGTTTCACTCTCAACTCGTCCTCTGTCGTTATTGATGGCACATCACTAAGCCAGAGCCTGGCGGAGTCTAGCCTGCAGCCACCGCAGGACTGAGCAGGATTCCAACCCATGTACCTCCAAGCTCCATTAGATTTATGCCAATACCTTTTGTTATTTGTTTCAGTCAGATCTCCGCTCACTTCTCACCTTGGTTTTGGTTGGAATTCCACTTCCTATTTGAAAGGTCCTTTGCTGATGAATTTTGTACTCCGTGAATGGAGGCAGGTGAGTGCTGGAGAATGGGGTGCTTTCCCATTTAGAATTCAAGGGCTGAATTTAATGTAGGTGACAGGGTTCTCATCTCCAACTGGAGAGACAGCGAGAGTCCCATAATGCCTCTCTTTGGGAAGGTCCGCTGCCTTAACAGCCAATCAAGTTTAAAGACTCCAGGGTCAGAGGTCTTGCCTGCCAAGAGCTGCCAACCAATCAGCTAGGCCTGCAGATATTCTTTGCTCAGTAGCGCCACTATGGAGGCGGTAGCTTCTTCCAGTAATGCACCCACCTCAAGGCCCAGGGTTGCTTTTTGGGTTTCCCATATAGCGAGTACCCTGCCTGCCACTGGGCAAATACCAGCGGTGGGGAAATGAGGCCATTAATGAGTGTGGGTATGTGAGAGAGAGGATAGCGTGTGTGTGTGTTTGTGAGAGAGAAGAGTGTGCAAATGTGTGCGTGTGACAGAGGTGAGTGAGAGTGTGCGTGAGACAGAGGTGAGTGTGTGTGTGTGAGAAAAAGGTGACTGTGCATATGTGAGAGAGGTGTGAGTGAAAATGCATGTGTGGGGGATGTGAGTGTGTTTCTGAGTGAGTAAAAGGTGAGTGAGTGTGTGTGCAAGAGGTGAGTGTGTGGGAGAGAGGTGCGGTTGTGTGTGTGAGTGAGAGAGAGAAGGGTGAATGTGTGTGAGAGAGAGCGGTGAGTGTTTGTGTGTGTGTGTGAGAGTGAGGTGATTGTGCGTGTGAGAGAGAAGCGAGTGTGTGTGTGAGAGGGAGATGTGAGGGAGTGTTGAGTGAGGTGAGTGTGCGTGTGACAGAGAGGTAAGTGAGTATCTGTGTGAGAGAGAAGTGTGTTTGTGCATATGAGACGTGAGTGTGTGAGAGAGATGTGTGAAAGACAGATGTGTTTGTGTGAGATGTGTGTGAGTGCATGAGGTGAGTGTGTGTGTGAGAGAAGTGCATGTGTGAGAGATGTGTGTGTGTGAGTGCATGAGGTAAGTGTGTGTGAGAGAGTGGTGTGTGAGAGAGTGGTGTGTGTGTGAGAGATGTGTTGGTGTGACAGAGATGTGAGTGTGTGTGAAAGAGAGGTGTGTGTTTGTATGTGTGCTTCTTTTGAATGTGAGTGTATATGCATGTAAATGAGAATCCAGCTCTCCAGCAGCGCTAAATAAACTTGTGAACAAATGATCAAGGATCACTCCTCCCATTAAAAATGACAGAAAGGTAAGATTTAAAAGTAGTTGTCGAATAGCTATTTTACAGGACCTACACAATGGACATCTGGGGTGACCAAAATGAAGATGCTCATCAGGAGATACGTGTGTTGGCCAAGGCTCAATGGTGACATTGAGAGGTTGGCGAAGCAGTGTGCAGCGTGCCAAGAACATCAAGATCTCTGACCACCAGCCTCGCTCCACCCCTGGGAAGTGCCAGGGCGGCGTTGGGTGCGGTTACAGGCCGACTTTGTTGGGCCCTTCCTGGGGTCAATGTTCCTCCTACTAAACAACGTCCACTCAAAGTGGATGGATATATACCGGATGCATTGTGCCACGACATGAGCCACCGTAGAGAAGCTACACATATCTCTCTCACACGCAATCATTCAACATCCATGGTATTCTGGAGGTACTTGTCGCCGATAACCGCACTCCCTTCGCTAGTGAGGAATTTCTGAGGTTGATGCAGGTGAATGAGGCTAAGCACATTCAAGCTGCCCCATACCACCCCTCTTCAAATGGTCTGGCTGAGCGGGCTGTGCAAGCTTTCAAAAGGGACATGAAGAAACAAACCACAGGATCAGTTGAAATGAAACTGGCGCGTTTTTGTTCAACAATCGGACCGTGCCACAAATGACGACTGGGGTAGCGCTGGCAGAACTACTGATGGACTGACAGCTGTAAACCTGTCGAGGCTTAACATTTCCCAACCTTGGTGAGAAGGTGGAGAAGAAACAAGGCCCCCAGAAGAGGTGCCATGACCACCGTATGCAGAACAGAGAGTTCAATGCTGGGGACACTGTGTACATCCAGCGTTTTGAGGATATTGGGGACCACAGTGGAGAAGACAGAGCCAGTGTCTTACACAGTCAAAACTAGAGAACGGACTGTAGGCAAACATGTGGATCATCTCAAAGGCAGAGAGCCTGCACGGCTTAGCACATTTGTTTCACAGCACCAGGGTCCCAGGTTCGATTCCCGGCTTGGGTCACTGTCTGTGTGGAGTCTGCACGTTCTCCCCATGCCTGTGTGGGTTTCCTCCGGGTGCACCGGTTTCCTCACACAGTCCAAAGATGTGCAGGTCAGGTGGATTGGCCATGCTAAATTGCCCTAAGTGTCCAAAACGCTTCGGTGGGGTTACTGGGTTATGGGAATGGGGTGGAGGTGTGGGGCTTAAGTGGGGTGCTCTTTCCAAGGGCTGGTGCAGACCCGATGGGCAGAAGGGCCTCCTTTTGCACTGTAAATTCTATGTTCAATGTTCAATGAATCAGTCCCTTGTTCCCCTTGCCCATCACTCATGGGCCAAGGAGCACAACTCTCCAAGGAACGGGGCACAGATCTACAGGAGATGGAAGATTCTGCAGCAGATATGGAGACGGAATCCTTCATAATCCCAGATGACAGTTTGGTCAGGGAGGGACCTCTGATGGTACCCCCTCCGGCAGTCGGTGCGGAAGAGGCACTTTGCGTTATACAACCCCTGAACCATCCCTACAGCCATTGGAAACACAGCTGCAGGCAAAGCGGTGCAGGAGACCTCCTCTGCCTCTAACAACTGAGGCACCTGCGAACTTTGGGGGTGGGAGGGATGTAATAACCCTCACGAGACCCACGGGGACGACCCTGTTGATCTCCTCGTGGAGCTCGTGAGCCCCTTCCCCCACTGAGGGGCGGAGGCCTAGCAGTTGGGGCTCGTGAAACTAACACTGAAAAGACGGCCCGGATTGAGACCGGCATGATTGGTAGTCCTGGCTGGGACCTATGTGCGCTATGCCACATTGCGGCCTTTATTTGTGCCTTAAGAATAAACCTGGGTTTGTATCACATTCTCGGGTTTCCTGAAGATTTTATAATAAAAATGTTTCCCAGGGGTTCAGTCAGTACTCTTGGGAGGTCAAAAGGGTTCCGTGGCTGGAAACCCTGAATTAGATAATGACTGATCTGTATGGACCAGTTCAGTGGATGGAGATCCCAGAATGCGAGAGCAGGACCTATTGAAATTAATCTTAAAGCAGCCGATATTCATGTCGCTAACCTCCCACAAGATTGAACCTGTTGGATAAATCCACTCCATTAGCACCATGCAACCTGCCTCGTTCATTGGTGGGTAATTGAATTCCATATATACATAATCGAACTAGCATTCCAAAGCAAATTTATTATTCCCTGTGTGAGAATGTTAAAACTGGTTCATCATGTAAACTTTTATGCTTATTAAAAACTGGGCAGTATAGCAGGGGAAGTAGGATCAACACTCGGGAGCCAAGTGGCCTATTTCCGCCCTGAAACTTCACTATTCATGCTTAATATATTTCAGGAATCTATAATCGTAATCAAGCCTGTTCCTGACCTTCTTGAGCAAAATTGTTTTGAACTAAAATGTTAAAGTGTGCATTTCACCTTGGTTGTTCGTAGAATTAGCTCCTCAGTGATTTTATTAGAGTTTTACTCCGTCTTGATCTATGCTAATGGGCCCTATTTATTTGCCTAATTTATTCAGTGTTGTGTACTTGTATGTGTGCTTCAGTTATCATGTGGTGCTTTCATAATATTATTAATAAAGCAAATTGAACGTTCCCCAGAATTTCACACACTACTGTTTTCTAAACCCCCTGGATTTGGAGATGCTTGACAGTTAGCTGGCCTGGTCATGTTGACGACTTCAGCTATGCCTGTAAACATAAACATTCTACAGGTGTGGCTTGAAGAACATTCTGAGCAGGCCAGACTAAGGAAACTGTCCTTTCTGTCGGAAAGCTAACATAGGGACACACTGTAGGTTAGGTACGAAAGTGTATTCATGATGTTATTAGGCTAGTAATTCAGAGGTTTGGACTAATAATCCAGCGAATATGGCCCAGACGTGGAGGGAGCTCAGCAAAGTATTACGATTCCAGACCAGACCCCAACAGTGGCTAGGAAACCGGGTCGAAACCCCAATATTTTATTTTCATTTTGTAAGACTGTGAGGAAAGGATACTTCACCTCAGGAGTGATTACACAAAGACATAGGGATATGAACAAACTCTATTACTAACACAGTATTAAAATCTTTAACATCACACCAGAGAATAGCTTACAATTACCCCTTAAACAATACTACTCAACACAGTGACTACAATACCCTAAATTGCTATCTTTATTCCCACTTAAAGAAAACAGACAATCTCAGCTCTCAATCCACCCTAAATACCAATGGCAAAGATGAATACTTGCTTTACAGAGTTATTCTTTGAGAAAGAGATCTCTTGAACTGCTTTACAGAACAGATCCCGATCCAAACCCCTGCAGAAACTCTGGCTGAATATCTCCAAAAGCTGTTTACAACTGGCTTGTTTCAGCTCCACCTTGTCCTCAGATAGTCTACATTTTAAATACAGTTAATCCCTTTTAACTAACTTACAGTGAGAGAACTGTTTCACTGTGCACACCTTCAGCCAGATCAGAACTCAAGTAAAAAATGCTCTCTCAAAGTGCCTGATGCTTTATCTCCACCTGGCAATTACATCATCTCATCAAGCTGAAATCTAATTAACTCCTCCCCCTAATCAAAGAAAAATTGTATTAACCCACACTCTTATGATGGTTAATCGTAGCTCAAGCTCCTAAAAGGTTTGTTGTCTTTCAAACCAAGGTTATTTTAAAAACATGGCTGCAGCAGTCAAACACACTCTACCCCAAACTTACTTCACCAAATATGGAGAATCCAATATATCTAAAATCCTACATTCATCACAAAAGTTGGAAATGGATCTTAGCGACAGAATTTCATGTGCATGATATTGTAGTTGGGCCCGTGGGGATGCTTGCGGGCAGCCGGTATGGGGAAGCAGGAACCGAGCTGTGATTGGGGCTGAGAAGTAGCTGGGGAGGGGCCAAAGTCTTCTTTCTGAGGCCTGGGAGGAACACTCCAACTCTGCCAGGTCCACAAGGAGGGTTAAAAGATGCTAAATTTCAGTAATGATCTCAGTCAGTGCCTCCAACCTCAGGTCTGCTGGTGGGAATCCCACAGTGCGTGTTTCCTCCATCTCAGAATGCCAATGATGTCATTGAGCCATGACTTCTGAATGTTAATTATACCCAGACTGCATTTCATGGGAGCCTTGTCATTAGAACAAGGTTAGGTAAGGGTCAGGTTGCTCGAGTCCTATGTATAATCATTGGCGTCAACTTTTGCCTGATGATTAGGGATGTGAATGGCTGTTAAAAATGAGGTCAATGTTTTCACGAATTCGCTTTAAATTTACTCCCTTCAAGTACAAGCCATGTCCCTGGGTTCTGCATTTTGGACAAGATATCATTTGGGTTTTACACAGAGGCCCTATTCATGTGGACAAAAGAGGTCCCATGGACCTATTTGAAGAAGAGCTTTGGAGTTGTTCGACCCAATGTTTAGTCCCCGATCAATATCTCCAAAAAACCAGAATAACTGGTCATTTACTGGTCTTTTATTACTTGTTTTGTGGGAACGTGTGCGCAGATTGATTGCACTTAACTACACTTCAAAGGTAACAAATTGATTGGGAAGTCCTGGGATTGTGTTGTGAATGTGGAAACTATTAGGCAGAGTCATGTGGAGATGACAGGGATCTAGGGGGCTGTAGAGATCCCAGTATCACCTCTTTTTGAGAAGGTCCATCAGATCTTGTGCCAGCAAGGCACTTGGTAGGCCAATAGTGAGCCTTTCCCTGGGATCAAGGACCCCAGCGGTTGAGGTCTTGCCCGCTATGAGTTGCTGACCAATCAGAGGCTGGTAGATCTTTTGTACTCTGCAGCACCATGGGGGAGACGATGGTGGCTGCTGGTATGACACCCAACTGAGGCATCAGGCCAAGGAGGCACAGGCATTGTTGAGTGGCAAAAAGGGGATTGTGGAGTAGCGGTCATGGGGAAAGTGGGTGAGGGAGATCGGCACAGGGGAGTGTCCCTTAGTGACCCCCACTTCCTGATGCCGAGTCCCTTGATCAGGCACTGATTGCCATGAACAAGGGACGCTCTTCTGGAAGCCCCCAAGCAACAGGCCAGCGTTTGCTTGACATGCTCCACGCAAGGCCAGCCCCTGCCACGCCTGCAGGCCTCAAATTGACGGTGGTGCAGGAAGGCCGTCCATGGACCTTCCCATTTGATCAAATGCCCCCTCACCATCAAACTCACCATTGGGGAGGGCAAAAACATTCCACCTGTTGTATAAACAGAATGAGTCCTGACAATGAACAAGAAATGTATTCTGCACATGGGAGTAGTTTGCCTTCTGTGGTTGTGTTGTCAGCAAACGCATCTTAAGGCCTGTTACAGCTGAAAATAGTGCTCCAACATAGAGGGCACATTGCCAAAATGAATGAAAGTTTAGATGTGTGAAATGGGTACATGATGACAAATTAATTTCTTTTTCGGGCCACTCTCGGGAATCAAAGAGAAATCAAACCACATGCTATCTTCAGAAAGATCTTAAGAGGGGTAGTACAACTTGTTAATTAAATATCTCTAAAACCCAGAGAACAGTTATTTCCGTGTTTACACGTGTCTTAAGGAGGTGCGAAAAGCCTCACTACTATAATGATGAGTGGGATATTCAGTTGAGACGGTGCTATCTCAAGTCAAATAAGTGCAAAGTATGTGCTGCCTTCTGATTATGCTAGCAATGCATTTTGAATTAAGCTATGCTAACATTCTGAATTAAACATAAAATGTAAAAAGTGGAATCTATGCAGCAGCTTAGCTGATTGTGGATGCAGTATAGCTGTTACAGTTTTTACAGAGCCTGCTGCGTCATCATTAAAACCTCAGTCAAGGCAAGTTGTTATCAGTCTTGTATCTAAACAAATTTGGAATTATTTTGTCTTCATAGAATCCCTACTGTGCTGAAAGAGCCCATTGGCCCATGGAGTCTGCACCGACATTCGGAAAGAGCACCTCACCTAGGCCGACACCCCTCACCCCACCAACCCCATCCAACCTTTGGACACTAAGGGCAATTTAGCATGGCCAATCCACCTAACCTGCACATCTTTAAACTGCGGGAGGAAACCGGAGCACCCGGAGGAAACCCATGCAGACACAGGGAGAATGTGCAGACACGACACAGACAGTCACCCAAGGTTGGAATCGAACCCAGGTCCCTGGTGCTGTGAGGCAGCATTGCTAACCACTGTGCCACCATGCTGCGCCTACTGTGCCACCGTGCAGCACCCTGTAAATAGCTCATTGGAAGATGTACTGCAGTCACTGATGGTGAATTGGAAATGGACCTCATGCCTAAGTGTACATTGTACATATCCATAGTTTTGAACTTCGAGGATTCCTCTGATTTACTCTATCACAGTACAAAAAAGGAGAGAAAATGCATGTTTCAAACACCTTTAATAATGTTAGGATCTTACAAAGCACAATGCAGCCAATTAAGTACATTTCTGAAGTACAGTCATTGTTGTAATGTAGGAAACGAGGCAGCCAATTTGCACGGAACAAACAGCATTATGATAATAAGCAGATGATCTATTTTTAAAAGATGTTGGGATAAATATTGGTCAGGACACCAGGGAGAATGTCCTTGCTCTTCTTTGCAACAGTATGAAGGGATTTTAATTGCCCACCTGGGACAGCAGGGACTGTCTTACCTATTGGATCAGAATATTGACCAAAATATTCCCCTTCAGCCAGGGGCGGGTTTGTGGCAGGTGAGGGCGGAGAACCTATGGGGAGGGAAAAAGTCAGTGGCGGGAAATGATGGTGGGAAGTTGCATTCCCGACTGTCATGGCGGGATAACGATATGTTGCCATTCCTGCTGAAGCTCATTGGGAAGCAAATCAGCATATCATTAATGATATTCAAATCAGCATTAATCCCGTGGAATATCCTCTGCTCTGCCAGTGGGAATTCACACTGCTCTGATGCATGACTGGATCAACATGGCGAGACAACACATTCCTGAAATGCCATAGTCTGGATCACCAGAGGACCACACAGAGGTAAGGTGCGAGATGACCAGGGGGATCCTGGAAGATAAAGGTAGGGGGTTTGGAAGAAAAGAAAGGTGACATTGGGAAACCAAGGAGCCTTGAAGTGAGGTGGGAATGCTCAGGGGGCAGGGTACTTGCTGTCAATGATGGAATCCTGGAGGGCAAACCAAGGATACTGTAACTGTGAGAGAGGCAGTGTTGTATGGTGGGGCAGGAGAGTGAGGGTCCATCTGTGGTGGGCATAGGTATGTCTGAGTCATTGGATGGGAGAAGTATTTTCACATGGATCTGCGGTTTGGGCAGGTTCAGGAAATGTGACACGTGTGGACTCACTGGGGAGGGAAGCATTTGAAGAGTGACAAGGATGACAGTGCTGGACACCCTTGATGTCCAACAGATAAACGTCTAGGTGGGAAGTCTAGGTGGGAGGACGGTTATCGGGTGGGTAGAGCTGAAGGTCACCTCAACTGGACAACTGAACGACAAGCCTGAAAATCTATCCTGACAAGGCAAAGGTCTCTCTTTGGACTCCACAGGGCAGTGGAGGGAAAGGGAATAGTGTGAGTGGGAGGCTTTTCACATGGCTTGCAAGAGCCTTGGCAAAGAATAATGTTTCAATGTGCAGTCATGATTCAAGGGGACATAGACCGGCTGAATCTTTTGATTTAAAAAAAAAATCAGCCATGCTGATTAAATTGGCTTTGGCACAAGAGTCTAACTTTAATTGGATCACTGCCATTCACTTCAAGTGGTAGCAGCCATTTATTCTCATGAACTGCATTCATTTTAAATGGAGCATCAGTTTGCATTTTTTTAAGTCCTGGAGAATTTTTTGATGTCTCCAAAAAATTCTTCTTCTCTGTCATTACTCCAATGAATAATGACTGTGTCTTCCACTGTGCTGACTGATCTGGGGTTGAGCTTAGAACATAGAACATAGAACAGTACAGCACAGAACAGACCCTTCGGCCCTCGATGTTGTGCCGAGCATTGTCCGAAACCAAGATCAAGCTATCCCACTCCCTGTCATTCTGGTGTGCTCCATGTGCCTATCCAATAACCGCTTGAAAGTTCCTAAAGTGTCCGACTCCACTATCACAGCAGGCAGTCCATTCTACACCCTAACCACTCTCTGAGTAAAGAACCTACCTCGGACATCCCTCCTATATCTCCCACCTTGAACCTTATAGTTATGCCCCCTTGTAACAGCTACATCCATCCGAGGAAATATCCCCCTCATCATCTTATAAATCTCTATTAAGTCGCTTCTCATCCTCCTCCACTCCAAAGAGAAAAGCCCTAGCTCCCTCAACCTTTTCTCATAAAACCTATCCTGCAAACCAGGCAGCATCCTGGTAAATCTCCTTTGCACCCTTTCCAATGCTTCCACATCCTTCCTATAGTGAGGTGACCAGAACTGCACACAATACTCCAAATGTGGTCTCACCAGCGTCATGTACAGTTGCAGCATAACCCCACGGCTCTTAAACTCAAGCCCCCTGTTAATAAACGCTAACACACTATAGGCCTTCTTCACGGTTCTATCCACTTGAGTGGCAACCTTCCGAGATCTGTGGACATGAACCCCAAGATCTCTCCATTCCTCCACATTCCTCAGAACCCTGCCATTGACCCTGTAACCCGCATTCAAATTTTTTCTACCAAAATGAATCGCCTCGCACTTATTAGGGTTAAACTCCATCTGCCATTTTCCGGCCCAGCTCTGCATCCTATCAATGTCTCTTTGCAGCCTACAACAGCCCTCCACCTCATCCACTACTCCACCAATCGTGATGTCATCAACAAATTTACTGACCCACCCTTCAGCCCCCTCCTCCAAGTCATTGATAAAAATCACAAATAGCAAATAACAGAGGACCCAGCACTGATCCCTGTGGTACACCGCTGGTAACTGGTCTCCAGTCTGATAATTTTCCATCCACCACCACCCTCTGTCTTAGAGTCTTCGAGCTTAGAGTCACAATTCTGAGCAAAGTGATTTTTTTCCTTTGCGTCTGGAACAAAACTTGCCAAATGCTGGACACTACCTTAATTTGTGCCTTTGGCCACACATCTTTTACACAGAAATACTTTGTCCTGATCTTTCAGCTGTTTGTTGGTGTGCGAGGAGCTGCAGGGACCTTCCTGCCTTTTTTGGAAGTTTCCTGCCTTTTTGGAAAAAGGGCAGCAACCAGAGTGCTCTCCTCCAAGAAGTCGCTGCCATTACTGAGAAACATTTCAGAATGCTGTGCTGCTAGCTCGTGAGCCTGACAAATCTTAACTGACTGTTCCAAGGACAAAGTTCCAAGGTTCCCTCAGCAACCATTCCCTCAACTTATTTTCATTCATACCAAACACAATTTAGTCCCAAATCATGGAAGATTTCACCGCAGAAAAATTACAGGTTTTAGCTTTTAACTTTAAATCAGTGATGAAATGATCTATGGATTCTTCGGTCATCTGTAAACGTGATGTAAACACATAGCATTCATAAATGTAATTCTTTCTGGGGTGCAATGTTCATCAAATCTTTGAATAACTTCGTTAAAATTTTTACTATCTCCACCGTTTCCAAATTTAAACGTATTAAATACAACAATTGCTTCTGGCCTTGCCGCTGTTAGGAGCATCGCTACCTTACGCAAATCTGATTAATCTCCTGAATTTACTGCATAATAAACAGATTCAATTGTTGTTTAAACAATTACCATGACATTTGAGACTCATTGGTAGATCAACAATTCTATGTTGTTCATTCTTGCAGTCTGCAAAATCTTCAAAACTCTGTGGACCTCATTGCAGGCTTCACTCGGTAACGTGATAGTTTTTTCTCAGTGTTTAATACCATCCAATCCTGGTACCATGTAATGTTCTTGTTGGATGGCCTGATTTATATTCCAAGAACACTTGTAGTTAAATCTATAAACAATTTATTAACATTAACTGTGGGTCAAATAAATGCAAAACAACAAATGAATAACAGTATGATCAAGCACACGCAACCTCTCTCCCAGCTCCCCAATCAGTCTGAGGGCACCTGACTCTAACATTCAGTTCTATACTGATGAGACTCTTAGTGGTCAGTCGGTGAATTACAGCAAAACCATGATATCACTACACCGAGGTATGTGATTCTGGGCTTGTGGAGGTGAACTCTGTGACAGCTCTACAGGTGATAAGTCATCCTTGCCCTCTTCCAAGGTTTCCTGAGGGATGGGGTAGAGTTCACTGTGAGATCTGACCTTCCGCTCTTCCTACTGGCACTTTCATTGGAGGGAATAGTGAGAGAGTGACAGCCTAGACTGCCTCCCACATTGAACAGAGCCTTTTCCTCAGTTCAGATTAAGCATGCTTCCTCACTGGATGCAAGGAGGATGCCAACCTCGACATTGGCGCAAACATGGTCAGGACCCTCCTCTGCCAGCTCGGCAGCCCACTGCTCATATTGTGTCAGAGGGTGGATGTCAGATATGCCCCCTCCTGTCATCTCCCTCTCGTTCCTGTTGTGCGCCATCTTCTTCAGTGTAAAGATAGATAGATGGACCGTGAACATTTCTGCAGGTCACATGCTGCTAATTCAGTTGATGAAAAATTACCTTGTTGACTCCCCTAAACCTGCCCACAAGGCACGCGTGTGGGTTTTTAGGGAATACTATCCACTCTGCTGTATAAGTGCAGCTCCAACAGCACTCAGGAAGCTAGGCACCATCCGGGACGAAGCAGGCCACTTGATTGACACCCCATCCAGAACCCTCAACATCAGTCCCTCTATCATTGACCCCCTGGCAGCTGTGTGTGCTATGTGAATTATGCACTGCTGCTAGTTCCCAAGGCAACTTGGACAGCTCTCGCCAGCCACACGAGCTCCAGCAGCAGGAAGGATAAAGGCAGCAGAGGCATGAAATCACCAGCATCTGCAAATGCTCATCTCCATTCTCCGGCCACCACGACCCAGATAGCTGTGCCTACAGTGTAGTCGTGTCAGCAACCTACAGTTATCCCCCTCCCAGCGGGCCATATGGACTGCTGAGGAACAATGGGGCAGCACCCCAGCACCTTCGAAAGAACTTTTAGGGATAGGTGGCACCGATGCTGGCCTTGCCATTGACACCCACCTCTGATGCCAGATTCAGAGTATAGAGAGCAGAGGGTTCATTTACCCTGGTGGCGTGAATAAAGTTGTTCAGCCATTTTCTGCACTGTTAAGTGGTCCTCCTCTGCACCCCTCTGGCCTTGATCACCCTGACGATGTCCCCCTGGGGCAGTGTGGTGAGTCAGTGGGCCTCCTGCTCCTAACCCTGGCAAAGAGGACAATCTCCAGGGAGGCATCACTGAAGCGTGAGGCTTCGTGCTGGGTGACTTTCTAAGGCCGTCTCGATGTCCTGGGCTCCTGTCTGCTGGGGTGCCTCTTAAATATGGCTCCTAGACATGATGACTGATCGTGCAATTCCCTGCCTGCCACAGCATGTGAAGCAATGTAATTGCCCTAGCTGCATAATTAATTAGGTGAGCAGTGCAAGATTTGACGGGCTCAGCCGCCCCGCTCTCCAGCAGAGGTCCCTCCAACTTCCCGCTCCTGTGGAGGCCCGCAGCTGGATGTCCCAGCCATTAACTCTGTTTTGCTCTCCTCGGATGCTGCCTGACCTGCTGAGAGTTTTCTAGCACTTTGTTTTTATTTCACTCTTTGGTTCAGAGTTACAGTCATTATGGGATCAGCACATCAGATTGTAAGTACGTTATTGGTGCCACATTCATCGCACTTGTGTCCGATTTCATTGACTGACAACTCACCCTGCTGCTGCATCTCTCGTGGCCCATCAGTCACTTATCCCTTTCCTAATCCCTTTAAGTTTTCCCGTTGAGATTGGATTTAGATCCCTTGGACTTTGTTAAAGGCTCATTGAAGAGAGAACAAACATCAATGTTTCTACTTTTCTCTGAACCCTTTTGAAAACATCTGCAAATTTCTGTAGGCCACGTGGCCAAGAGTGGACACCAAGGCAGCATTGCGGTGCCAGAGGTGATGTCTTTCAGATGAGATGTTAATTCAAGGCCTTTTGTGCACTCTCAGCCTCATGGTGC